>NW_027362772.1:149673238-149843791 GCF_046119375.1 Phyllobates terribilis | reverse complement strand
CTGGTGCAGGGCACTGATGCCATCCGTGTTGGTGCAGTGTACACACAGTATATATACACACAGTATACAGTATATACCTGGTGCAGGGCGCTGATGTCGTCCGTGTTGGTGCAGTGTACACACAGTACATATACACACACAGTATACAGTATATACCTGGTGCAGGGCACTGATGCCATCCATGTTGGTGCAGTGTACACACAGTATATATACACACAGTATACAGTATATACCTGGTGCAGGGGGCTGATGCCATCCGTGTTGGTGCAGTGTACACACAGTATATATACACACAGTATACAGTATATACCTGGTGCAGGGCGCTGATGCCGTCCGTGTTGGTGCAGTGTACACACAGTATATATACACACAGTATACAGTATATACCTGGTGCAGGGCGCTGATGTCGTCCGTGTTGGTGCAGTGTACACACAGTATATATACACACAGTATACAGTATATACCTGGTGCAGGGCGCTGATGTCGTCCGTGTTGGTGCAGTGTACACACAGTATACAGTATATACCTGGTGCAGGGCGCTGATGTCGTCCGTGTTGGTGCAGTGTACACACAGTATATACACACAGTATACAGTATATACCTGGTGCAGGGCGCTGATGTCGTCCGTGTTGGTGCAGTGTACACACAGTATACAGTATATACCTGGTGCAGGGCGCTGATGTCGTCCGTGTTGGTGCAGTGTACACACAGTATATACACACACAGTATACAGTATATACCTGGTGCAGGGCGCTGATGCCGTCCGTGTTGGTGCAGTGTACACACAGTATATATACACACAGTATACAGTATATACCTGGTGCAGGGCGCTGATGTCGTCCGTGTTGGTGCAGTGTACACACAGTATATACACACAGTATACAGTATATACCTGGTGCAGGGCACTGATGCCGTCCGTGTTGGTGCAGTGTACACACAGTATATATACACACAGTATACAGTATATACCTGGTGCAGGGCGCTGATGTCGTCCGTGTTGGTGCAGTGTACACACAGTATATACACACACAGTATACAGTATATACCTGGTGCAGGGCGCTGATGCCGTTCGTGTTGGTGCAGTGTACACACAGTATACAGTATATACCTGGTGCAGGGCGCTGATGCCGTCCGTGTTGGTGCAGTGTACACACAGTATATATACACACAGTATACAGTATATACCTGGTGCAGGGCGCTGATGCCGTCCGTGTTGGTGCCGTATACACACAGTATATATACACACAGTATACAGTATATACCTGGTGCAGGGCACTGATGCCGTCCATGTTGGTGCAGTGTACACACAGTATATATACACACAGTATACAGTATATACCTGGTGCAGGGCGCTGATGCCGTCCGTGTTGGTGCAGTGTACACACAGTATATATACACACAGTATACAGTATATACCTGGTGCAGGGCGCTGATGCAGTCCGTGTTGGTGCAGTGTACACACAGTATATATACACACACACAGTATACAGTATATACCTGGTGCAGGGCGCTGATGCCGTCCGTGTTGGTGCAGTGTACACACAGTATATATACACACAGTATACAGTATATACCTGGTGCAGGGCGCTGATGCAGTCCGTGTTGGTGCAGTGTACACACAGTATATATACACACAGTATACAGTATATACCTGGTGCAGGGCGCTGATGCCGTCCGTGTTGGTGCAGTGTACACACAGTATATATACACACAGTATACAGTATATACCTGGTGCAGGGCGCTGATGCCGTCCGTGTTGGTGCAGTGTACACACAGTATACAGTATATACCTGGTGCAGGGCACTGATGCCGTCCGTGTTGGTGCAGTGTACACACAGTATATATACACACAGTATACAGTATATACCTGGTGCAGGGCGCTGATGCCGTCCGTGTTGGTGCAGTGTACACACAGTATACAGTATATACCTGGTGCAGGGAGCTGATGCCGTCCGTGTTGGTGCAGTGTACACACAGTATATACACACAGTATACAGTATATACCTGGTGCAGGGCGCTGATGCCGTCCGTGTTGGTGCAGTGTACACACAGTATACAGTATATACCTGGTGCAGGGCGCTGATGCCGTCCGTGTTGGTGCAGTGTACACAGTATACAGTATATACCTGGTGCAGGGCGCTGATGTCGTCCGTGTTGGTGCAGTGTACACACAGTATATACACACACAGTATACAGTATATACCTGGTGCAGAGCGCTGATGCCGTCCGTGTTGGTGCAGTGTACACACAGTATACAGTATATACCTGGTGCAGGGCGCTGATGCCGTCCGTGTTGGTGCAGTGTACACACAGTATATATACACACAGTATACAGTATATACCTGGTGCAGGGCGCTGATGCCGTCCGTGTTGGTGCAGTGTACACACAGTATATATACACACAGTATACAGTATATACCTGGTGCAGGGCGCTGATGTCGTCCGTGTTGGTGCAGTGTACACACAGTATATATACACACAGTATACAGTATATACCTGGTGCAGGGCGCTGATGCCGTCCGTGTTGGTGCAGTGTACACACAGTATATACACACACAGTATACAGTATATACCTGGTGCAGGGCGCTGATGCCGTCCGTGTTGGTGCAGTGTACACACAGTATATATACACACAGTATACAGTATATACCTGGTGCAGGGCGCTGATGCCGTCCGTGTTGGTGCAGTGTACACACAGTATATATACACACAGTATATACCTGGTGCAGGGCGCTGATGCCGTCCGTGTTGGTGCAGTGTACACACAGTATATACACACAGTATACAGTATATACCTGGTGCAGGGCGCTGATGCCGTCCGTGTTGGTGCAGTGTACACACAGTATATATACACACAGTATACAGTATATACCTGGTGCAGGGCGCTGATGCCGTCCGTGTTGGTGCAGTGTACACACAGTATATACACACACAGTATACAGTATATACCTGGTGCAGGGCACTGATGTCGTCCGTGTTGGTGCAGTGTACACACAGTATATATACACACAGTATACAGTATATACCTGGTGCAGGGCGCTGATGCCGTCCGTGTTGGTGCAGTGTACACACAGTATATATACACACAGTATACAGTATATACCTGGTGCAGGGCGCTGATGCCGTCCGTGTTGGTGCAGTGTACACACAGTATATATACACACAGTATACAGTATATACCTGGTGCAGGGCACTGATGTCGTCCGTGTTGGTGCAGTGTACACACAGTATATATACACACAGTATACAGTATATACCTGGTGCAGGGCGCTGATGCCGTCCGTGTTGGTGCAGTGTACACACAGTATATATACACACAGTATACAGTATATACCTGGTGCAGGGCGCTGATGCCGTCCGTGTTGGTGCAGTGTACACACAGTATATATACACACAGTATACAGTATATACCTGGTGCAGGGCGCTGATGCCGTCCGTGTTGGTGCAGTGTACACAAAGTATATATACACACAGTATACAGTATATACCTGGTGCAGGGCGCTGATGCCGTCCGTGTTGGTGCAGTGTACACACAGTATATACACACAGTATACAGTATATACCTGGTGCAGGGCGCTGATGCCGTCCGTGTTGGTGCAGTGTACACACAGTATATACACACAGTATACAGTATATACCTGGTGCAGGGCGCTGATGCCGTCCGTGTTGGTGCAGTGTACACACAGTATATACACACAGTATACAGTATATACCTGGTGCAGGGCGCTGATGCCGTCCGTGTTGGTGCAGTGTACACACAGTATATACACACAGTATACAGTATATACCTGGTGCAGGGCGCTGATGCCGTCCGTGTTGGTGCAGTGTACACACAGTATATACACACAGTATACAGTATATACCTGGTGCAGGGCGCTGATGCCGTCCGTGTTGGTGCAGTGTACACACAGTATATATACACACAGTATACAGTATATACCTGGTGCAGGGCGCTGATGCCGTCCGTGTTGGTGCAGTGTACACACAGTATATACACACAGTATACAGTATATACCTGGTGCAGGGCGCTGATGCCGTCCGTGTTGGTGCAGTGTACACACAGTATATACACACAGTATACAGTATATACCTGGTGCAGGGCGCTGATGCCGTCCGTGTTGGTGCAGTGTACACACAGTATATACACACAGTATACAGTATATACCTGGTGCAGGGCGCTGATGCCGTCCGTGTTGGTGCAGTGTACACACAGTATATACACACAGTATACAGTATATACCTGGTGCAGGGCGCTGATGCCGTCCGTGTTGGTGCAGTGTACACACAGTATATATACACACAGTATACAGTATATACCTGGTGCAGGGCGCTGATGCCGTCCGTGTTGGTGCAGTGTACACACAGTATATACACACAGTATACAGTATATACCTGGTGCAGGGCGCTGATGCCGTCCGTGTTGGTGCAGTGTACACACAGTATATATACACACAGTATACAATATATACCTGGTGCAGGGCGCTGATGCCGTCCGTGTTGGTGCAGTGTACACACAGTATATATACACACAGTATACAGTATATACCTGGTGCAGGGCGCTGATGCCGTCGTGTTGGTGCAGTGTACACACAGTATATATACACACAGTATACAGTATATACCTGGTGCAGGGCGCTGATGCCGTCCGTGTTGGTGCAGTGTACACACAGTATATATACACACAGTATACAGTATATACCTGGTGCAGGGCGCTGATGCCGTCCGTGTTGGTGCAGTGTACACACAGTATATATACACACAGTATACAGTATATACCTGGTGCAGGGCGCTGATGTCGTCCGTGTTGGTGCAGTGTACACACAGTATATATACACACAGTATACAGTATATACCTGGTGCAGGGCGCTGATGCCGTCCGTGTTGGTGCAGTGTACACACAGTATACAGTATATACCTGGTGCAGGGCACTGATGCCATCCGTGTTGGTGCAGTGTACACACAGTATATATACACACAGTATACAGTATATACCTGGTGCAGGGCGCTGATGCAGTTCGTGTTGGTGCAGTGTACACACAGTATATATACACACAGTATACAGTATATACCTGGTGCAGGGCGCTGATGCCGTCCGTGTTGGTGCAGTGTACACACAGTATATATACACACAGTATACAGTATATACCTGGTGCAGGGCGCTGATGCCGTCCGTGTTGGTGCAGTGTACACACAGTATATATACACACAGTATACAGTATATACCTGGTGCAGGGCACTGATGTCGTCCGTGTTGGTGCAGTGTACACACAGTATATATACACACAGTATACAGTATATACCTGGTGCAGGGCGCTGATGCCGTCCGTGTTGGTGCAGTGTACACACAGTATATATACACACAGTATACAGTATATACCTGGTGCAGGGCGCTGATGCCGTCCGTGTTGGTGCAGTGTACACACAGTATATATACACACAGTATACAGTATATACCTGGTGCAGGGCGCTGATGCCGTCCGTGTTGGTGCAGTGTACACAAAGTATATATACACACAGTATACAGTATATACCTGGTGCAGGGCACTGATGTCGTCCGTGTTGGTGCAGTGTACACACAGTATATACACACACAGTATACAGTATATACCTGGTGCAGGGCGCTGATGCCGTCCGTGTTGGTGCAGTGTACACACAGTATATACACACAGTATACAGTATATACCTGGTGCAGGGCGCTGATGCCGTCCGTGTTGGTGCAGTGTACACACAGTATATACACACAGTATACAGTATATACCTGGTGCAGGGCGCTGATGCCGTCCGTGTTGGTGCAGTGTACACACAGTATATACACACAGTATACAGTATATACCTGGTGCAGGGCGCTGATGCCGTCCGTGTTGGTGCAGTGTACACACAGTATATATACACACAGTATACAGTATATACCTGGTGCAGGGCGCTGATGCCGTCCGTGTTGGTGCAGTGTACACACAGTATATACACACAGTATACAGTATATACCTGGTGCAGGGCGCTGATGCCGTCCGTGTTGGTGCAGTGTACACACAGTATATACACACAGTATACAGTATATACCTGGTGCAGGGCGCTGATGCCGTCCGTGTTGGTGCAGTGTACACACAGTATATACACACAGTATACAGTATATACCTGGTGCAGGGCGCTGATGCCGTCCGTGTTGGTGCAGTGTACACACAGTATATACACACAGTATACAGTATATACCTGGTGCAGGGCGCTGATGCCGTCCGTGTTGGTGCAGTGTACACACAGTATATATATACACACAGTATACAGTATATACCTGGTGCAGGGCGCTGATGCCGTCCGTGTTGGTGCAGTGTACACACAGTATATACACACAGTATACAGTATATACCTGGTGCAGGGCGCTGATGCCGTCCGTGTTGGTGCAGTGTACACACAGTATATATACACACAGTATACAGTATATACCTGGTGCAGGGCGCTGATGCCGTCCGTGTTGGTGCAGTGTACACACAGTATATATACACACAGTATACAGTATATACCTGGTGCAGGGCGCTGATGCCGTCCGTGTTGGTGCAGTGTACACACAGTATATATACACACAGTATACAGTATATACCTGGTGCAGGGCGCTGATGCCGTCCGTGTTGGTGCAGTGTACACACAGTATATATACACACAGTATACAGTATATACCTGGTGCAGGGCACTGATGCCGTCCGTGTTGGTGCAGTGTACACACAGTATATATACACACAGTATACAGTATATACCTGGTGCAGGGCGCTGATGCCGTCCGTGTTGGTGCAGTGTACACAGTATATATACACACAGTATACAGTATATACCTGGTGCAGGGCGCTGATGCCGTCCGTGTTGGTGCAGTGTACACACAGTATATATACACACAGTATACAGTATATACCTGGTGCAGGGCGCTGATGCCGTCCGTGTTGGTGCAGTGTACACACAGTATATATACACACAGTATACAGTATATACCTGGTGCAGGGCGCTGATGCCGTCCGTGTTGGTGCAGTGTACACACAGTATACAGTATATACCTGGTGCAGGGCACTGATGCCATCCGTGTTGGTGCAGTGTACACACAGTATATATACACACAGTATACAGTATATACCTGGTGCAGGGCGCTGATGCAGTTCGTGTTGGTGCAGTGTACACACAGTATACATACACACAGTATACAGTATATACCTGGTGCAGGGCGCTGATGCCGTCCGTGTTGGTGCAGTGTACACACAGTATATATACACACAGTATACAGTATATACCTGGTGCAGGGCGCTGATGCCGTCCGTGTTGGTGCAGTGTACACACAGTATATATACACACAGTATACAGTATATACCTGGTGCAGGGCGCTGATGTCGTCCGTGTTGGTGCAGTGTACACACAGTATATATACACACAGTATACAGTATATACCTGGTGCAGGGCACTGATGCCGTCCGTGTTGGTGCAGTGTACACACAGTATAATACAGTATATACCTGGTGCAGGGCACTGATGCCATCCGTGTTGGTGCAGTGTACACACAGTATATATACACACAGTATACAGTATATACCTGGTGCAGGGCACTGATGCCATCCGTGTTGGTGCAGTGTACACACAGTATATATACACACAGTATACAGTATATACCTGGTGCAGGGCACTGATGCCATCCGTGTTGGTGCAGTGTACACACAGTATATATACACACAGTATATACCTGGTGCAGGGCGCTGATGTCGTCCGTGTTGGTGCAGTGTACACACAGTATATATACACACACAGTATACAGTATATACCTGGTGCAGGGCACTGATGCCGTCCATGTTGGTGCAGTGTACACACAGTATATATACACACAGTATACAGTATATACCTAGTGCAGGGCGCTGATGCCATCCATGTTGGTGCAGTGTACACACAGTATATATACACACAGTATACAGTATATACCTGGTGCAGGGCGCTGATGCCATCCGTGTTGGTGCAGTGTACACACAGTATATATACACACAGTATACAGTATATACCTGGTGCAGGGCACTGATGCCATCCGTGTTGGTGCAGTGTACACACAGTATATATACACACAGTATACAGTATATACCTGGTGCAGGGCGCTGATGTCGTCCGTGTTGGTGCAGTGTACACACAGTATATATACACACACAGTATACAGTATATACCTGGTGCAGGGCACTGATGCCATCCATGTTGGTGCAGTGTACACACAGTATATATACACACAGTATACAGTATATACCTGGTGCAGGGCGCTGATGCCATCCGTGTTGGTGCAGTGTACACACAGTATATACACACACAGTATACAGTATATACCTGGTGCAGGGCGCTGATGCCGTCCGTGTTGGTGCAGTGTACACACAGTATATACACACACAGTATACAGTATATACCTGGTGCAGGGCGCTGATGCCGTCCGTGTTGGTGCAGTGTACACACAGTATATACACACACAGTATACAGTATATACCTGGTGCAGGGCGCTGATGCCGTCCGTGTTGGTGCAGTGTACACACAGTATATACACACACAGTATACAGTATATACCTGGTGCAGGGCGCTGATGCCGTCCGTGTTGGTGCAGTGTACACACAGTATATACACACACAGTATACAGTATATACCTGGTGCAGGGCACTGATGTCGTCCGTGTTGGTGCAGTGTACACACAGTATATATACACACACAGTATACAGTATATACCTGGTGCAGGGCACTGATGTCGTCCGTGTTGGTGCAGTGTACACACAGTATATACACACACAGTATACAGTATATACCTGGTGCAGGGCGCTGATGCCGTCCGTGTTGGTGCAGTGTACACACAGTATATATACACACACAGTATACAGTATATACCTGGTGCAGGGCGCTGATGCCGTCCGTGTTGGTGCAGTGTACACACAGTATATATACACACAGTATACAGTATATACCTGGTGCAGGGCGCTGATGCCGTCCGTGTTGGTGCAGTGTACACACAGTATATACACACACAGTATACAGTATATACCTGGTGCAGGGCACTGATGCCGTCCGTGTTGGTGCAGTGTACACACAGTATATACACACACAGTATACAGTATATACCTGGTGCAGGGCACTGATGCCGTCCGTGTTGGTGCAGTGTACACACAGTATACAGTATATACCTGGTGCAGGGCACTGATGCCATCCGTGTTGGTGCAGTGTACACACAGTATATATACACACAGTATACAGTATATACCTGGTGCAGGGCGCTGATGCAGTTCGTGTTGGTGCAGTGTACACACAGTATACATACACACAGTATACAGTATATACCTGGTGCAGGGCGCTGATGCCGTCCGTGTTGGTGCAGTGTACACACAGTATATATACACACAGTATACAGTATATACCTGGTGCAGGGCGCTGATGCCGTCCGTGTTGGTGCAGTGTACACACAGTATACAGTATATACCTGGTGCAGGGCGCTGATGTCGTCCGTGTTGGTGCAGTGTACACACAGTATATATACACACAGTATACAGTATATACCTGGTGCAGGGGGCTGATGCCGTCCGTGTTGGTGCAGTGTACACACAGTATACAGTATATACCTGGTGCAGGGCACTGATGCCATCCGTGTTGGTGCAGTGTACACACAGTATATATACACACAGTATACAGTATATACCTGGTGCAGGGCACTGATGCCATCCGTGTTGGTGCAGTGTACACACAGTATATATACACACAGTATACAGTATATACCTGGTGCAGGGCACTGATGCCATCCGTGTTGGTGCAGTGTACACACAGTATATATACACACAGTATATACCTGGTGCAGGGCGCTGATGTCGTCCGTGTTGGTGCAGTGTACACACAGTATATATACACACACAGTATACAGTATATACCTGGTGCAGGGCACTGATGCCGTCCATGTTGGTGCAGTGTACACACAGTATATATACACACAGTATACAGTATATACCTAGTGCAGGGCGCTGATGCCATCCATGTTGGTGCAGTGTACACACAGTATATATACACACAGTATACAGTATATACCTGGTGCAGGGCGCTGATGCCATCCGTGTTGGTGCAGTGTACACACAGTATATATACACACAGTATACAGTATATACCTGGTGCAGGGCACTGATGCCATCCGTGTTGGTGCAGTGTACACACAGTATATATACACACAGTATACAGTATATACCTGGTGCAGGGCGCTGATGTCGTCCGTGTTGGTGCAGTGTACACACAGTATATATACACACACAGTATACAGTATATACCTGGTGCAGGGCACTGATGCCATCCATGTTGGTGCAGTGTACACACAGTATATATACACACAGTATACAGTATATACCTGGTGCAGGGCGCTGATGCCATCCGTGTTGGTGCAGTGTACACACAGTATATACACACACAGTATACAGTATATACCTGGTGCAGGGCGCTGATGCCGTCCGTGTTGGTGCAGTGTACACACAGTATATACACACACAGTATACAGTATATACCTGGTGCAGGGCGCTGATGCCGTCCGTGTTGGTGCAGTGTACACACAGTATATACACACACAGTATACAGTATATACCTGGTGCAGGGCGCTGATGCCGTCCGTGTTGGTGCAGTGTACACACAGTATATATACACACAGTATACAGTATATACCTGGTGCAGGGCGCTGATGCCGTCCGTGTTGGTGCAGTGTACACACAGTATATACACACACAGTATACAGTATATACCTGGTGCAGGGCACTGATGTCGTCCGTGTTGGTGCAGTGTACACACAGTATATATACACACACAGTATACAGTATATACCTGGTGCAGGGCACTGATGTCGTCCGTGTTGGTGCAGTGTACACACAGTATATACACACACAGTATACAGTATATACCTGGTGCAGGGCGCTGATGCCGTCCGTGTTGGTGCAGTGTACACACAGTATATATACACACACAGTATACAGTATATACCTGGTGCAGGGCGCTGATGCCGTCCGTGTTGGTGCAGTGTACACACAGTATATATACACACAGTATACAGTATATACCTGGTGCAGGGCGCTGATGCCGTCCGTGTTGGTGCAGTGTACACACAGTATATACACACACAGTATACAGTATATACCTGGTGCAGGGCACTGATGCCGTCCGTGTTGGTGCAGTGTACACACAGTATATACACACACAGTATACAGTATATACCTGGTGCAGGGCACTGATGCCGTCCGTGTTGGTGCAGTGTACACACAGTATACAGTATATACCTGGTGCAGGGCACTGATGCCATCCGTGTTGGTGCAGTGTACACACAGTATATATACACACAGTATACAGTATATACCTGGTGCAGGGCACTGATGCCATCCGTGTTGGTGCAGTGTACACACAGTATACAGTATATACCTGGTGCAGGGCACTGATGCCATCCGTGTTGGTGCAGTGTACACACAGTATATATACACACAGTATACAGTATATACCTGGTGCAGGGCACTGATGCCATCCGTGTTGGTGCAGTGTACACACAGTATATATACACACAGTATACAGTATATACCTGGTGCAGGGCGCTGATGTCGTCCGTGTTGGTGCAGTGTACACACAGTATATATACACACACAGTATACAGTATATACCTGGTGCAGGGCACTGATGCCATCCATGTTGGTGCAGTGTACACACAGTATATATACACACAGTATACAGTATATACCTGGTGCAGGGCGCTGATGCCATCCGTGTTGGTGCAGTGTACACACAGTATATATACACACAGTATACAGTATATACCTGGTGCAGGGCACTGATGCCATCCGTGTTGGTGCAGTGTACACACAGTATATATACACACAGTATACAGTATATACCTGGCGCAGGGCGCTGATGCCGTCCGTGTTGGTGCAGTGTACACACAGTATATATACACACACAGTATACAGTATATACCTGGTGCAGGGCGCTGATGCAGTCCGTGTTGGTGCAGTGTACACACAGTATATATACACACAGTATACGCCTGGTGCAGGGCGCTGATGCCGTCCGTGTTGGTGCAGTGTACACACAGTATATATACACACAGTATACAGTATATACCTGGTGCAGGGTGCTGATGCCGTCCGTGTTGGTGCAGTGTACACACAGTATATACACACACAGTATACAGTATATACCTGGTGCAGGGCGCTGATGCCGTCCGTGTTGGTGCAGTGTACACACAGTATATATACACACAGTATACAGTATATACCTGGTGCAGGGCGCTGATGCCGTCCGTGTTGGTGCAGTGTACACACAGTATATACACACACAGTATACAGTATATACCTGGTGCAGGGCGCTGATGCCGTCCGTGTTGGTGCAGTGTACACACAGTATATATACACACAGTATACAGTATATACCTGGTGCAGGGCGCTGATGCCGTCCGTGTTGGTGCAGTGTACACACAGTATATACACACACAGTATACAGTATATACCTGGTGCAGGGCACTGATGTCGTCCGTGTTGGTGCAGTGTACACACAGTATATACACACACAGTATACAGTATATACCTGGTGCAGGGCGCTGATGCCGTCCGTGTTGGTGCAGTGTACACACAGTATATATACACACACAGTATACAGTATATACCTGGTGCAGGGCGCTGATGCCGTCCGTGTTGGTGCAGTGTACACACAGTATATATACACACACAGTATACAGTATATACCTGGTGCAGGGCGCTGATGCCGTCCGTGTTGGTGCAGTGTACACACAGTATATATACACACAGTATACAGTATATACCTGGTGCAGGGCGCTGATGCCGTCCGTGTTGGTGCAGTGTACACACAGTATATATACACACACAGTATACAGTATATACCTGGTGCAGGGCGCTGATGCCGTCCGTGTTGGTGCAGTGTACACACAGTATATATACACACAGTATACAGTATATACCTGGTGCAGGGCGCTGATGCCGTCCGTGTTGGTGCAGTGTACACACAGTATATATACACACAGTATACAGTATATACCTGGTGCAGGGCGCTGATGCCGTCCGTGTTGGTGCAGTGTACACACAGTATATATACACACAGTATACAGTATATACCTGGTGCAGGGCGCTGATGCCGTCCGTGTTGGTGCAGTGTACACACAGTATATACACACAGTATACAGTATATACCTGGTGCAGGGCGCTGATGCCGTCCGTGTTGGTGCAGTGTACACACAGTATATATACACACAGTATACAGTATATACCTGGTGCAGGGAGCTGATGTCGTCCGTGTTAGTGCAGTGTACAGACAGTATATATACACACAGTATACAGTATATACCTGGTGCAGGGCGCTGATGCCGTCCGTGTTGGTGCAGTGTACACACAGTATATATACACACAGTATATAGTATATACCTGGTGCAGGGCGCTGATGCCGTCCGTGTTGGTGCAGTGTACACACAGTATATATACACACAGTATATAGTATATACCTGGTGCAGGGCGCTGATGCCGTCCGTGTTGGTGCAGTGTACACACAGTATATATACACACAGTATACAGTATATAGCTGGTGCAGGGCGCTGATGCCGTCCGTGTTGGTGCAGTGTACACACAGTATATATACACACAGTATATAGTATATACCTGGTGCAGGGCGCTGATGCCGTCCGTGTTGGTGCAGTGTACACACAGTATATATACACACAGTATACAGTATATAGCTGGTGCAGGGCGCTGATGCCGTCCGTGTTGGTGCAGTGTACACACAGTATATATACACACAGTATACAGTATATACCTGGTGCAGGGAGCTGATGTCGTCCGTGTTAGTGCAGTGTACAGACAGTATATATACACACAGTATACAGTATATACCTGGTGCAGGGCGCTGATGCCGTCCGTGTTGGTGCAGTGTACACACAGTATATATACACACAGTATATAGTATATACCTGGTGCAGGGCGCTGATGCCGTCCGTGTTGGTGCAGTGTACACACAGTATATAGTATATACCTGGTGCAGGGCGCTGATGCTGTCCGTGTTGGTGCAGTGTACAGACAGTATATATACACACAGTATACAGTATATAGCTGGTGCAGGGCGCTGATGCCGTCCGTGTTGGTGCAGTGTACACACAGTATATATACACACAGTATACAGTATATACCTGGTGCAGGGCGCTGATGCCGTCCGTGTTGGTGCAGTGTACACACAGTATATATACACACAGTATACAGTATATACCTGGTGCAGGGCGCTGATGCCGTCCGTGTTGGTGCAGTGTACACACAGTATATATACATACAGTATACAGTATATACCTGGTGCAGGGCGCTGATGTCGTCCGTGTTGGTGCAGTGTACACACAGTATATATACATACAGTATACAGTATATACCTGGTGCAGGGCGCTGATGCCGTCCGTGTTGGTGCAGTGTACACACAGTATACAGTATATACCTGGTGCAGGGCGCTGATGCCGTCCGTGTTGGTGCAGTGTACACACAGTATATATACACACAGTATACAGTATATACCTGGTGCAGGGCGCTGATGCTGTCCGTGTTGGTGCAGTGTACAGACAGTATATATACACACAGTATACAGTATATAGCTGGTGCAGGGCGCTGATGCCGTCCGTGTTGGTGCAGTGTACACACAGTATATATACACACAGTATACAGTATATACCTGGTGCAGGGCGCTGATGCCGTCCGTGTTGGTGCAGTGTACACACAGTATATATACACACAGTATACAGTATATACCTGGTGCAGGGCGCTGATGCCGTCCGTGTTGGTGCAGTGTACACACAGTATATATACATACAGTATACAGTATATACCTGGTGCAGGGCGCTGATGTCGTCCGTGTTGGTGCAGTGTACACACAGTATATATACATACAGTATACAGTATATACCTGGTGCAGGGCGCTGATGCCGTCCGTGTTGGTGCTGTCGATCACCTCCGCCCCCGCCGGGCCCCGCAGCATGTCCTCCGCCTCCAGTAGGTCTCCCCCGGCACAGGCTGCCAGGAACTCCGCCGCCCGCTCGAAGCGCACAGTGCGGCCGTCGCCCCGGGAGCCCGGCTCCTCTTCATCTTCCTCCTTGCCTTCCCCCGTTCTCCTCTTGCGCCGCTGCCACCGGGGCTCCGCCGCCTCCTGGTTGGTGCAGGACCGGGCCCACTGCCGGAGCTGCTCCTTCCGCCTCTCCTTCGCCTGCGCAGCGGCGGCAGCGCCTTCCGCCATGTTGTGTTTATGTCTCTCCTTGTGCCGCCGCCGCCTGTGCCCCCCTTCTCCTCCTCCGCCCTTACGCCTTAGATTCCTGCCGCCAGCCTGCTGCTCTGCGTGCTGACGTCACCAGCCTGCGCCTCACGGCCTGATGGGAGATGTAGTCCCTGTACCCGGGGCCTGCGGTCCGGTGTAATTACGGCACAGGACGTGGCTCTCGGCATGAATCACCCACAGCGCCCTGTAGTGCGGTACCGACCGTTATCACTCAGGGAGCACGGGAGCGGAGGGGCTGTATAACCCCGCGGGAGCGTCCGTGCCGACATACCAGGAGCACAGCGACACCTGCAGGTCACCAGCGGTACTGCGCCACATTACAGCCCCGTGTCCCGTCCTCATCCGTCCACACCGGAGCCAGGAGACACCGATCAGTCACAAACGGAAGACAAGAGGATCTTTTTCTTAGGCTTTGCACACGGGGTGTTTTTGGAGCAGAAACAGGAGGATTCCAAAGTTTCTGATATTTGGAAGAGCATTAGGGGAGTTTCTGCGCCGTTTCCCCTCCAAAAATTATGTTTTAAGTGAACACTTTCAGGATCCTTTTATCATTTGATTTTCTTCTGCTTGTAATGGATCCAGTTTTTTTTTACTGATTGAGTTAGAAAGAGACGTCTCTGCTCCTGTTTGCTTCCATTTTCTTGTATTTCTTTTAACAGATCAGTTTTAAAAAATATATATATGTTCATATGCAGTATATATGCCGTGTGTATATGTATATATATATATATATATATATATATATATATATATATACAAACCATAGAAACCTGACCAGCACCCCCTAGTGTGAACTGGTGCCAGCTGTCGTAACTATAAAATATATCAAGAGAATGCAGCAGCACTCCATATGGCCAAGATACGTCTTAACAGTGAAAATAATGAAAATATTAGATCTAAACTGTTTTGTTTATCAACAAGTACTTACAAACAATGAAGGTTTTTAGCGCATAAATTGGCCAATTCATGTGTGCCCATCAACCACGGCAAGGTAACCTCCCCCTGATGGGTACTACTCTGGTGTTGTATAAACAGCTCTGCTTACCCTTTAAATGTAGGTGTTTTTATCCCAGAAGAAGACATGTTTGTCCGTTTAGTTGTATTCTTGTAGCCCAAAAGTGGCATGTTAGGCTGAGTAGTTACCCATCAGAGGGAGGTTACCTTGCCATGGTTGTTGGGCACACATGAATTGGCCAATTTATGCGCTAAAAGCCTTCATTGTTTGTAAGTACTTGTTGCTGAGCAAAACAGTTTAGATCTAATATTTTCATTATTTTCATTGTTAAGACGTATACAGTATATATGCTGTGTGTATATATACAGTACAGACCAAAAGTTTGGACACACCTCATTTAAAGATTTTTCTGTATTTTCTTGACTATGAAAATTGTACATTCACACTGAAGGCATCAAAACTATGAATTAACACATGTGGAATTATATACTTAACAAAAAAGTGTGAAACAACTGAAAATATGTCTTATATTCTAGGTTCTTCAAAGTAGCCACCTTTTGCTTTGATGATTGCTTTGCACACTCTTGGCATTCTCTTGATGAGCTTCAAGAGGTAGTCACCGGAAATGGTCTTCCAACAATCTTGAAGGAGTTGCCAGAGATGCTTAGCACTTGTTGGCCCATTTGCCTTCACTCTGCGGTCCAGTTCACCCCAAACCATCTCGATTGGGTTCAGGTCTGGTGACTGTGGAAGCCAGGTCATCTGGCATAGCACCCCATCACTCTCCTTCTTGGTCAAATAGCCCTTACACAGCCTGGAGGTGTGTTTGGGGTCATTGTCCTGTTGAAAAATAAATGATGGTCCAACTAAACGCAAACCGGATGGAATAGCATGCCACCGCAAGATGCTGTGGTAGCCATGCTGGTTCAGTATGCCTTCAATTTTGAATAAATCCCCAACAGTGTCACCAGCAAAGCACCCCCACACCATCACACCTCCTCCTCCATGCTTCACGGTGGGAACCAGGCATGTAGAGTCCGTCCGTTCACCTTTTCTGTGTCGCACAAAGACACGGTGGTTGGAACCAAAGATCTCAAATTTGGACTCATCAGACCAAAGCACAGATTTCCACTGGTCTAATGTCCATTCCTTATGTTCTTTAGCCCAAACAAGTCTCTTCTGCTTGTTGCCTGTCCTTAGCAGTGGTTTCCTAGCAGCTATTTTACCATGAAGGCCTGCTGCACAAAGTCTCCTCTTAACAGTTGTTGTAGAGATGTGTCTGCTGCTAGAACTCTGTGTGGCATTGACCTGGTCTCTAATCTGAGCTGCTGTTAACCTGCGATTTCTGAGGCTGGTGACTCGGATAAACTTATCCTCAGAAGCAGAGGTGACTCTTGGTCTTTCTTTCCTGGGGCGGTCCTCATGTGAGCCAGTTTCTTTGTAGCACTTGATGGTTTTTGCAACTGCACTTGGGGACACTTTCAAAGTTTTCCCAATTTTTCGCACTGACTGACCTTCATTTCTTAAAGTAATGATGGCCGCTCATTTTTCTTTACTTAGCTGCTTTTTTCTTGCCGTAATACAAATTCTAACAGTCTATTCAGTAGGACTATCAGCTGTGTATCCACCAGACTTCTGCACAACACAACTGATGGTCCCAACCCCATTTATAAGGCAAGAAATCCCACTTATTAAACCTGACAGGGCACACCTGTGAAGTGAAAACCATTTCCGGTGACTACCTCTTGAAGCTCATCAAGAGAATGCCAAGAGTGTGCAAAGCAGTCATCAAAGCAAAAGGTGGCTACTTTGAAGAACCTAGAATATAAGACATATTTTCAGTTGTTTCACACTTTTTTGTTAAGTATATAATTCCACGTGTTAATTCATAGTTTTGATGCCTTCAGTGTGAATGTACAATTTTCATAGTCATAAAAATACAGAAAAATCTTTAAATGAGAAGGTGTGGCCAAACTTTTGGTCTGTGCTGTATGTATATATACATATATATATATATATATATATATATATATATATATATATATATATGTCTGTATACAGTATGTATGCTGTGTATATATACAGTTGAAGCCAGAAATGTACATACACTATATAAAAAGACACATATGCATGTTTTTCTTAATATCTGACATGAAATCAGAATAAACCTTTCCCGTTTAGGTCAATTAGGATTACCATAATTTTTAATATTTGCCAAATGCCAGAATAATGAGAGAGAGAGAATGTTTTCAGGCATTTTTATTACTTACTGCAAAGTCAAAAGTTTACATACACTAATATAACTATGCCTTTAAACAATTCTGGACTGCCCATGTGATGATGTCATGTGTTTGGAAGCTTCTGGTTTTTGGCAACATTTGAGTTAATTAGAAACACAGCTGTGGATGTATTTTAATGCACACCTGAAACACACTGCTTCTTTGTGTAGCATCATGGGAAAGTCTAAAGAAATCAGCCAAGATATCAGGAAGAGAATTGTGGACTTGCACAAGTCTGAATCATCCTTGGGTACAATTTCAAGATACCTGAAGGTGCCTCGTTCATCTGTACAAATAATGATACGCAAGTACAAACAAGATGGTAATGTTCAGTCATCATACCACTCAGGAAGGAGATGGGTTCTGTGTCCCAGAGATGAACGTGCTTTGGTCCGACATGTGCATATCAACCCAAGGACAAAAGCAAAAGACCTTGTGAAGATGATGATAGAAGCTGGTAAGATTGTGTCAATATCCACAGTGAAATGAGTACTGTATCAACATGAGCTGAAAGACCACTCTGCCAGGAAGAAGCCATTACTCCAAAAGAAACACAAAAAAGCCAGATTAATGTTTGCAAATGCACACAGGAACAAAGACCTTAATTTTTGGAGACACATCCTGTGTTCTGATGAAACTAAAATTGAACTTTTTGGGCATAATGACCATTGTTACATTTGGAGGAAAAAGGGAGAAGCTTGGAAGCCTAATATCACCATCCCAACTGTGAAACACGGGGTGTCAGCATCATGTTGTGGGGTTGTTTTGCTGCAGGAAGGACTGGTGCACTTGACAAAATAAATGGCATCATGAGAAAAGAAGATTATGTGGCAATACTGAAGCAACATCTCAAGACATCAGCCAGGTTAAAGCTTCGGAGGAAATGGGTCTTCCAAATGGACAATGACCTGAAGCATACTGCCAAAATGGTAACAAAGTTGCTTAAATATAACAAAGTCAATGTTTTGGAGTGGCCATCACAAAGCCCTGATCTCAATCATATTGAAAATTTATGGGCAAAGCTGAAAAGGCAGGTGTGAGCAAGATGACTTACAAACCTGGATCAGTTACACCAGTTTTGTCAGGAGGAATGGGCCCAAATTCCGACCAACTATTGTGAGAAGCTTGTGGACGGATATCCCAAACATCTGACTCAAGTCATTCAGTTTAAGGACAATGGTACAAAATACTAATGAAATGTATGTAAACTTTTGACTTGGCAATAAGTAATAAAAATGCCTTAAAACATTCCCTCTCTCTCTTATTACTCTGGCATTTGGCAAATATTAAACATTATGGTAATCCTAATTGTCCCAAAACGGGAAAGGTTTATTCTGATTTCATGTCAGATATTGAGAAAATATGCATATGTGTCTTTTTATATAGTGTATGTAAACTTCTGGTTTCAACTGTAAGTATCCATTCCTTTGTCAGTCTTTACAAAGCGTCTATGTATGGAGTGTCAATGATGCAAGAGGCAGACTCAACAGTTTGGCAGTGACATTACTTGAAGCTCATGGATGGGCACAATCAGACAGCCGTAGAAATCGGAGTGAGATCGGAACGCAATGCTTGGTCTGGTCGCGGCTTTCTTGACTCGAGCGTGAAAGCTGCATAGAAATACATGAAGCCGTCACGCTCGGGTTGGGAGACTGTGCACTGCATTACGATCTCGTTGCATCTGACTGCGCCACTATGTAGCCACCCATGGTTATATCCCTCCACAATCCCAGTGTGAATCCCGCCTGTCACTCATCAGTCTGGGAATACTAAGTTGCAGTATATGGCTTTTTGCACATGTTTGAGGTCTTATAGCAACTAGTGGATCCCTCCTGTGCAGTGTCCCAGACGAGCCCGCCGTGTACAAATAGCCCCTGCCTTGGGCACACAGCGTCCGCTCAGTGCAGGAACCGCAGCTGACAATAGGAAGGATTATGGCCATTAGTCACTGCAACCGCTTCAGCTCTCACATGATGGATTATTGCAGACATACAACCTGCAGCGAAGGGAACGTCATATTAGTAACGGGAAGTGTTTCATCCCTGGATACTCATTAACCCCCGGACTTTGGGACAAAAATAGATTATTGAAGGTTGGGTAATGTGACGGGAGTGACGACGATCTGGAAGGACGGAGATGTGAGATATGGGTGTAAAGAGCGAATGAGGTCATGAGTCTAAGAGACATAGAGAAGAAATAACACTGGAATCAGTTATTCCATCCATGCTCCTTGAAAAAACTAGTGACCACCTACAGTACATTCATAAATCCTAAATGTGATACATGTCATCACCTCTGTGTAACTAACAATGGCAGCAGACAAAAGTAAGAAAATCTATTGAACTTGGAGGATCTTTTTTATTATTGTTTTTTATGTATTCAATATTTTTTTAATTTTATTATTGAACACGTGAGGTCCTAATGCTCTGTCATTATGGCATTGCGCAGTAGCAAGATGTTATCCATTCATTCTCATCAGGCTGTATTCCCATGTCCAAACGGAAGACTTGACGCATTGCATGGGTTAAGGGTCCTATATTAGTGATGAGTGAGCATGCTTGTTACTCGAGATTTACGACCATGCTCATGTGCTCACCGAGTATCTTCAGCGTGCTCGGGTGTTATGTTTTAGTCAATCAGTGTTCATGATTTGCGACTGTTTGACAGCTTTAGTACATGTGAGGAATGCTTGTTTCTTAGGCATTCCTCACATGTAAATAAATCCAAAAGAACAAAATGATTGGTGACCAGATATCCCTTATTCAATAAAGAACCTATAAATGTGACTCATGGTCAGTATAAAATGGACATTTATTGAAAAATTCATAAAAACACATACGAAACAATGATACAAAAGAGGAAAAAAGTAAACAGAAAAATGGGCATCTGAGGGTAGGTAGAAGCATAAATCGATATTTTAAACCATGTACAAAAACACAGTGACCAAAGTCAGCCTAAGGTAAAGATACATATGGAGACCATCATTTAAGTAAAGTGCAACAAAGATGTCCCAAGTGGGTAAGTACTTAGACTACATAGAAAGGGGGTCAGTAAGTGAATAAATAAGACAGCTGATACAAAGGTCAAAGGTACAGAAAAGTAGACATGAAAGTATCACATGAGCTACCTGAAGATCCCTCAGAGTCCACACAGGTCCGACGCGCGTTTCACCGTAGGCTTTTACCAGGATACAGAAAGGGGGGTGAGGAGGGGGTATATATAGGACAATTGGCCAATGAGGAGAAGAGTATAAGAACAGAAGCATAGCGCTATGCAAAAAAAGTGCCAAGCAGCGATCTGTTAGGAGACCGCGTCTCATCAGAGCGCAGTCCGTCCACAGCATCGGTGCTGGCGTGCGTGTCACGTTGGAACGCAAACGTGCCCGGAAGTGACGTAAACTGAACATCCGGGATGCATGTGGAACGCAAACCGGAAGTGAGGTAATGAGAATCTCCAGGATTGTAGTAGCGAGGAGGGGAGGAGAATATCTGCAAGGGGTTTATGCGTGCCAACATGGAACGCAAGGAAACAGTGGTACAGGTAAGTGTAGAAGAAAAGACAGATGTATACAGAAATAAGAACGTGAACGTGACTAAAAGAACAAGAGAATAATGGGAGACCAAAAAAAGAAAGAATGGGAATGGAAAGCGGCAAAAAGAAAAAAGTGAAAAAATAAAAATATATATAAAAATAAAAAATAATATATAAAATAAAAAATAATAAAATATAAATATGTGCACATACATATATGTGAAAATAATACATGAGAAAATATAATGTATAAATAAATAAATACATAAAAGGCGGCAGATGTAACAATATGCACCTGATAAATATTATGTCCATGCCTACAAAAGATGAGAACATGGAATTATCGTGATAATCAAAAAATACAGAAAAAAGCATCATAATAAGAGACAAAGCAAAAAGTGAAAGAATGAGGTGAAAATATTCATAACAAAATGTGTATATCCATATTGTGGCACGCATGCAGTCCATCCCAAAGAATATTTCAAAGTATTTTGCTCATTAGTTCTTTCGCCTATTTGATGTATTTCCTGAGGAGTCTCGTTTTGGCCATGAGTTGAAGAGAAGAAATACACCATTATGCTGTACTTTGAAATATTCTTTGGGATGGACTGCATGCGTGCCACAATATGGATATACACATTTTGTTATGAATATTTTCACCTCATTCTTTCACTTTTTGCTTTGTCTCTTATTATTATGCTTTTTTCTGTATTTTTTGATTATCACGATAATTCCATGTTCTCATCTTTTGTGGGCGTGGACATAATATTTATCAGGTGCATATTGTTACATCTGCCGCCTTTTATGTATTTATTTATACATTATATTTTCTCATGTATTATTTTCACATATATGTATGTGCACATATTTATATTTTATTATTTTTTATTTTATATATAATTATTTTTTATTTTTATATATATTTTTATTTTTTCACTTTTTTCTTTTTTGCCGCTCTCCATTCCCATTCTTTCTTTTTTTGGTCTCCCATTATTCTCTTGTTCTTTTAGTCACGTTCACGTTCTTATTTCTGTATACATCTGTCTTTTCTTCTACACTTACCTGTACCACTGTTTCCTTGCGTTCCATGTTGGCACGCAAAAACCCCTTGCAGATATTCTCCTCCCCTCCTCGCTACTACAATCCTGGAGATTCTCATTACCTCACTTCCGGTTTGCGTTCCACATGCATCCCGGATGTTCAGTTTACGTCACTTCCGGGCACATTTGCGTTCCAACGTGACACGCACGCCAGCACCGATGCTGTGGACGGACTGCGCTCTGATGAGACGCGGTCTCCTAACAGATCGCTGCTTGGCGCTTTTTTTTTTTTGCATAGCGCTATGCTTCTGTTCTTATACTCTTCTCCTCATTGGCCAATTGTCCTATATATACCCCCTCTTCACCCCCCTTTCTGTATCCTGGTGAAAGCCTACGGTGAAACGCGCGTCGGACCTGTGTGGACTCTGAGGGATCTTCAGGTAGCTCATGTGTTACTTTCATGTCTACTTTTCAGTACCTTTGACCTTTGTATCAGCTGTCTTATTTATTCACTTACTGACCCCCTTTCTATGTAGTCTAAGTACTTACGCACTTGGGACATCTTTGTTGCACTTTACTTAAATGATGGTCTCCATATGTATCTTTACCTTAGGCTGATTTTGGTCACTGTGTTTTTGTACATGGTTTAAAATATCGATTTATGCTTCTACCTACCCTCAGATGCCCATTTTTCTGTTTACTTTTTTCCTCTTTTGTATCATTGTTTCGTATGTGTTTTTATGAATTTTTCAATAAATGTCCATTTTATAATGACCATGAGTCACAATTATAGGTTCTTTATTCCTCACATGTATTAAAGCTGTTGAACTGTCGCAAATCATGCACACCGATTGACTAAAACATAACATCCGAGCACGCTGAAGATACTCGGCGAGCAGCCGAGGATTAACAGAACATACTCTCTCATCTCTAATCCTATTGTTTATTACAGGGGCCGTTTAGTTTCCATCTCTTAAAATGGAGAAAAGTACATTTCTGAGTACAAATATTTCTTCTTTTCTAAAAAACAAAGCTCCATATTTATCAACAGGACACCTTTGTTTCCTATGCAAGAAATCACTTATGCCATTTTTCCGTTCTAAATATGTAACAGTCATACAGATGTTATGCTAGTGTAGCAATTCAATCTGGAAAATAAGAAACATAACTAAAAACTGCAACTAACCCCTCTGGTTCCTGTACTGACTAGAGATCCTGACCCCGCAGTCCATAGAGGTTCCTGCGTGAGCTGAGATAGTCCTAACCACAGACTAGACAATGGCTACTCGGAGCTATGAAAGGCAGTCGAGTGCTTCACATTCCTCCTAGAGAACCAGAGGGCAGAGCAGAGTGCAAATTACCTACAGAAGGGAAAGTGTGCTGAAATAGAAAAAGATCCCAGAGTGAGTAAAACAAACCATGAAATACAAAATAAAGGATTAAATACATACAGATAGAGAATATGCCACTTACTTCATAAAAATAAACAGAAGAAAGGTGCAGAGGAAAGAACATAAACAGCAGAGCGATAAACCCTAGCTGGTCTTTCACTGACTGGCCTAAACTACAGCAGAATGGCTGGACCTCCAAATGAGACTATCACCGGCAGGAAATACCAGCTAGGGGAAAGTATATAAAGCTGCACCCAAAAGGTAATAGGGCAGACAAATGAGTAAATGACATCACATGTTACCCTAAAAATACTGAAGCAAGGATAACAGAAACTAAACACTCAGAGAAAAGGTATATCTGCTGTGGCTCGGCGGACAGAGAAGCTGACCACAAAGCACAGGCTCAATGTTGCGAACCCAGAAGCATGACAACAAAAAGTTAGAACAGACATGAACCAAGCCTTAAAGGGGTTGTTTAGTAGTATTTTATTTTTTTTTGCTATGCTCCTAAAAACTAACAGGCAGGTAGTTGCTAACAGACGCATTTATCTGCCAATTTCAGATTTTGTCTTACACAAAGAGATTCCTAATAAGTTAACTTTGCTAAAATGAAGAGAGTTTGTTTCTTTCTCACAAAGTTTAGCAGATCATACCTGGACCCTATATGTGTGTGTTCACACGATGCACCATACAAACTCTCATCCAAATGCTGCAGATAAAATCTGCATCAAAGCCACACAGAAATTTGCAATGATGCAGATGCAGAATCCATTACAAATCCACATGGAACCTTTAGTCCTTCAAGAAAATGATTAATTTTGGTTTTCAGGACCAATATAGTTTCCTGTTTTTATCCCCAGAGCAATGACTTTGCTGACGTTGTTGTTCATGGTCTTTTGTTTGCATTTCTTTGCCCATTTGTAGTATATATTTTGGCACCTTAAATCTCAGATTGTGACCTGCAATTCAGTCTCATATTACTTTCAATTTCATATATTTTTTTTAGAAGAATGTCCACAATAAAACTTCTGGTCATATTTTTTTGTATAGTTGTTTCATCATTCTCCAAATCCAAAAATTATGTTTTACATTTATTTTATAGTTAGTAACTTTTAAGTGGGTACGTAACATGTACATTTTATGTTCAGATGTTACTCATTTTATTTATAAATAGTCATGATTATTCTTTGTTATTCATGTGCATTCATTTAGCTTATTATTTTAGTGTATATATATATATATATATATATATTTCAGTTTATCTTGTTTTATCATAATGCATTGGAATACCTAAGGAGGGGTTTACTCTTGGTTGAGGGGCTAGTCATTTAAGGAGGGGTTTGTTCTTAGTTAAGGGGCTAGTCATATAGGGAGGGGTTTGTTCTTAGTTGGGGGCTAGTCATATAAGGAGGGGTTTGTTCTTAGTTGAGGGGCTAGTCATATAAGGAGAGGTTTGTTCTTTGTTGAGGAGCTAGTCATATAACAAAGAGTTTGCTCTTAGTTCAGTGATTAGTCATATAAGGAGGGGTTTGCTCTTAGTTGTGGTCTAATCATATAAGGAGGGGTTTGTTATTAGTTGGGGGTCTAGTCATATAAGGAGGGGTTTGTTATTAATTGGTGTCTAGTCATATAAGGAGGGGTTTGTTATTAGTTGGGGGTCTAGTCATATAAAGAGGTGTTTGTTATTAGTTGGTGTCTAGTCATATAAGGAGGGGTTTGTTATTAGTTGGGGGTGTAGTCATATAAGGAGGAGCTTGTTATTAGTTGGGGGTCCAGTCATATAAGGAGGAGTTTGTTATTAGTTGGGGGTCTAGTCATATAAAAAGGAGTTTGTTATTAGTTGGGGGTCTAGTCATATAAGGAGGAGTTTGTTATTAGTTGGTGTCTAGTCATATAAGGAGGGGTTTGTTATTAGTTGGGGGTCTAGTCATAAAAGAAGGAGTTTGTTATTAGTTGGGGGTGTAGTCATATAAGGAGGAGTTTGTTATTAGTTGGGGGTATAGTCATATAAGAAGGAGTTTGTTATTAGTTGGGTGTCTAGTCATATAAGAAGGAGTTTGTTATTAGTTAGGGGTCTAGTCATATAAGAAGGAGTTTGTTATTAGTTGGGGGTCTAGTCATATAAGGAGGAGTTTGTTATTAGTTGGGGGTCTAGTCATATAAGGAGGAGTTTGTTATTAGTTGGGGGTCTAGTCATATAAAAAGGAGTTTGTTATTAGTTGGGGGTCTAGTCATATAAGGAGGAGTTTGTTATTAGTTGGGGGTGTAGTCATATAAGAAGGAGTTTGTTATTAGTTGGGGTCTAGTCATATAAGAAGGAGTTTGTTATTAGTTGGGTGTGTAGTCATATAAGGAGGAGTTTGTTATTAGTTGGGGGTCTAGTCATATAAGGAGGAGTTTGTTATTATTTGGGGGTGTAGTCATATAAGAAGGAGTTTGTTATTAGTTGGGGTGTAGTCATATAAGAAGGAGTTTGTTATTAGTTGGGGTCTAGTCATATAAGGAGGTGTTTGTTATTAGTTGGGGGTCTAAAATAAGGAGGAGTTATTAGTTGGGGGTGTAGTCATATAAGAAGGAGTTTGTTATTAGTTGGGGGTCTAGTCATATAAGGAGGAGTTTGTTATCAGTTGGGGGTCTAGTCATATAAGTAAGAGTTTGCTCTTAGTTTGGAGACTAGTTATAAGGAGGAGTTTGCTATTAGTTGGGGGTCTAGTCATATAAGGAGGAGCTTGTTATTAGTTGGGGGTCTAGTCATATAAGGAGGAGCTTGTTATTAGTTGGGGGTCAAGTCATATAAGGAGGAGTTTGTTATTAGTTGGGGGTGTAGTCATATAAGAAGGAGTTTGTTATTAGTTGGGGGTGTAGTTATATAAGGAGGAGTTTGTTATTAGTTGGGGGTGTAGTCATATATGGAGGAGTTTGTTATTAGTTGGGGGTCTAGTCAAATAAGGAGGAGTTTGTTATTAGTTGGTGTCTAGTCATATAAGAAGGAGTTTGTTATTAGTTGCGGTCTAGTCATATAAGGAGGAGTTTGTTATTAGTTGGGGGTCTAGTCATATAAGGAGGAGTTTGTTATTAGTTGGGGGTCTAGTCATATAAGGAGGAGTTTGTTATTAGTTGGGGGTCTAGTCATATAAGGAGGAGTTTGTTATTAGTTGGGGGTCTAGTCATATAAGGAGGAGTTTGTTATTAGTTAGGGGTCTAGTCATATAAGGAGGAGCTTGTTATTAGTTGGGGGTCTAGTCATATAAGGAGGTGTTTGTTATTAGTTGGGGGTGTAGTCATATAAGGAGGAGTTTGTTATTAGTTGGGGGTCTAGTCATATAAGGAGGAGCTTGTTATTAGTTGGGGGTCCAGTCATATATGGAAGGGTTTGTTGTTACTTGGAGGGACAATCATATAAGGAAGGGTTTGTTTTCAGTTGGGGGGCTAGTCATATCAGGAGGGGTTGCTCTTAGTTGGGGGCCTAGTCCTATAAAGAGGGGTTTGTTTTTAGTTGGGGAACTGGTCATATAAGGAGGGGTTTTCTCTTATTGGGGGAACAGTCTTATAAGGAGTGGGATGCTTTTAGTTAGGGGGCTAATCATATAAGAAAGGATTTGCTCTTAGTTGTTGACTAGTCATATAAGGAGGGGTTTTCTCTTAGTTTGGAGACTAGTAATATGAAGGGTTTGCTCTTAGTTGGTGACTAGTCTCATAAGGAGGGGTTTGTTTTTAATTTGGAGCTAGTCATATAAGGAGGGGATTTCTCTTAGTTGGAGGGCTTGGCATATAAGGAGGGGTTTTCTCTTAGTTGGAGGGTTTGGCATATAAGGAGGGGTTTTCCAAGGTAATAACGAATTCAATAATGACCCAGATCACAAAGAACACATTCTTTCTGGTTGCACTGTTCTGCTTTTGCAAATAATACAAGGATATCTAAAGCCTCTACGCTTGTTATAGCACAGTAACCTGAGCCTATTGATTTTGGTGGAGCTCGCTGAGTATCCTATGTATCCTCCCAATGCTCCCTTGACAGATGATGTTGGGGAAAATTTGCATTCACAGCCGAACCGAGCGTGCATGTGTGTGGGGAGGGGTTGGGAAAATCTAATAAAGTGGAATGTGCACTGCCACTTACCCAAAGTGACATAGAAAGTTCCTAACACATGATAATTGCAACGATGAGTCGCTTATGTGTATAGAGCATGGAGGAAGCACAAAGTGGCTTCCAAGAAAGGAAAAGAAAGTGCAAGACGCTAAACTTCAGGTCACCGTTGACTCATCTGAACAGAATATGAACTTCTGCTTGTTGTTCAGAACACCTAAACTGGGAAAGCCAGGGATTGTCGGTAGGAAAGGAATCTACCTCTTTCATGACTACTCAGTAAGTGCATGCATATCCCACTGATTTTTCAAATTTCTCCTATTAAATGTTTGTAAATATTTTACTTTGATGAATTATATGCATTGTAATGTCTTTCTTTCCACTTCTCCAGAGTCCAGTGGTGGCGGCTTTACACCACTCCATCAGACGCTCTGCATTGTGCTTCGTGATGTACGGCTGCATGCTGCTGCTCGGCCGTGAAGCTCCCGGAGGAGGCGCAGTGTTTGTGCTGATGTTATACCAGAGGAGGTCTAGACTCTGCAGTTATGGAGTCAGCAGAGCGTTGGTGACTTTTCTGCCCTCTGCTCCTCAGCACTCGGCCCCCCGCTCTGTAACTTTATGGGGTCTCCACTTCATGGCTGAATTGCTGTGGTTCCTTCCACTTCTCAATAATATCACATACAGGTGATGGGAGAAAATTTAGGACGTGAGACATTTCATATAACGCACCCACCCACCACACCACATAGTAACCAAATAAATGTGCCACATAGTAACCAAATATTGCTACTATATACATATGGTGCCCAAATAATACTACAATTAGTAATGAGCGAGCATGCTTGCCACTGCTCGATACTCGATCAAGCATTAGGGTGCTCGGGTACGCTCTTTACTTGATTATCACAGGTGCTTGAGCGCCATGCTCGAGTCCCCGTCCCGCATGTTTCTCACCTATTAAAGAGCCAATGAATATGCGAGGATTGTCAGCCATATAATGTAATGCCATAGCCATGTTGGCTACTGGCATTACTGTGATTGGCCGGCCGCATCGTGTCATTGGGTCTTATATACCTATACTCCTCTGGAAGCACTTCAGGGAGAGTTGTTATAGGAGGGAGAGCTTATTTCAGAGCAGGCATATAGGCATGGTTTAATATTGCTATTGCAGTACTTGTATACCACTGCTGCACCATTAAAAGAAAAGTCCTTTTCAGGGCTACATACTGTCCTTTCTCTAGTAAAACCACTGTTACCTCCATTAAGTGTAAGGATAGCTGGTGGAGGAGGGATAGTTTTGGATTAGAGGCATATAGGCAGGGTTTAATATTGCTATTGTAGTACTTGTATACCGCTGCTGCACCATTAAAAGAAAAATCCTTTTCAGGGCTACATATTTTCTTTTTCCTATTAATACCGGAAGGTTTGCAGGCATGTATTATATAACTAATTTAAAATGTGCAAGGATGGGAAGTGGACGTTCTGCTGATTGTGCATGCAGAGGCTGAGGCCATGGGTCAAGTGAAACTGTGCCTGCTGCGGGGAGCACAACAAATAGGCTCATCCATGAGACTTAGCTTCCTGTCCCACATTGCATGGGGGTGTGGGACACCACTCTTGAAGCCAGAACAGTGCGAACAGGTGGTCGGCTGGATGGCAGATAATCCTTCCAGTATGTTTCCCAGCACCACCCTGTCTTCCACACGGTCCTGTCTCAATAGCCAATATAATTCTCACCGTGATCCTCCTTCCTCCCACCATGTCTGTCCCTACCCCAGGCTTTGGAACACAAATGGAAATACCAAGCCACACACAGACCAAAGACTAAACGGGCACATTTCCAGACTGCTTGCCCTGGAAATGTTGCCGTTTAGGCTTGTGGACACTGAGGCTTTCCGCAAGCTCATGGCAGTGGCCGTCCCTCTGTACTCGGTCTCCAGCCGCCACTATTTTTCCCAGTGTGCCGTCCCCACCTTACACCAGCACGTGTCCCATAACATCACACGTGCTCTCACCAACGCAGTTACTGGGAAGGTCCACTTAACGTCCGATATGTGGACAAGTGCTCGTGGCCAAGGACACTATATTTCCCTGATGATACACTGGGTGAACCTAGCGGAGGCCGGGACCAAGTTGGATCCACGGACGGCACATGTGCTACCGTCGCCGAGGATTACGGGCCTTAGTTCCATCAGGGTTTCCTACACCAGTTCCTGCACCCTCTCTTCATCCTCCATTTCCGAATTGTCATCTTGCAGCACTCCATCACAAGCTGGAAGCACTGCAGCACTGCCTTGGTGAAGCGGCAACAAGCTCTGCTGAAGCTAATTTGTTTAGGTGACAAACAGCACACCACCATAGAGTTGTGGAAAGGTCTAAGGGTATGTGCGCACGTTCAAGATTTGATTGCAGAAATTTCTGCACGGTTTCTGCATCTCTTGTCAGCAAAAACTCTGCAGCGAAAACGTGATTTTGGTGCGATTTTTGATGCATTTTTAATGCGTTTTTTTATGCATTTTTATACAGAAATGAATACTTTTTGGAGCTAAATAAAGATATTTGAAAAAATAGAAGTGGGACATCGCTTAACCCTTGGATTACCGTCGGACCTGGGATGATATTGGTTAATTGAAATGATTAAAGAATGTGTCTGTTGTATTTCAAATAAAGTGTTTTACTCTCAGTGTGTGTGTTTATTTAACTACTTACAGGCTTAGTAATTAGGGTGTCTGGTTGACACCACTTCATCACTAAAAAAAGGATTTGGTGTCAGCGACACCTAATCCCATAAACCCTAATCCTATTAGCCCTAATCCCATTCATGTAATTTCTGGGGCAGCTGGCAGCTGCTATTTTTATCCTAGGAATGGGACAATAGGCCGTCATGTTCCCTGGCTATTAATAATAGCTCACAGCTGTTTGGTTAGCTGCTATGTCCACACGATCAGCAACTTAGCAGCGCTTTGGACGCAGCATATTTTCGCTGTGTCCAAAACACTGTTTTCTAATGCCGCACTTCTTTTGTTAGTACATGCGGATCCACTGCATGTAGTGATGATATTTCAATCAGTCAAAATCTGCAGTGGAGACATGCTGCGGTGAGTTTGGGTATGTGCCCACGATCAGGAAATGCTGCGGTTGGACACTGCGTATTTATGCAGCGTCAAACCCATAGCGGCCAGATGTTACAGCATAGTGGATGGGATTTTTAGAAATCCCATGTCCACTTTGCGTGCATCTAAGGCTGCAGATAACCCACGGACACTGATAAGCGGTGTGTCTTTCAGGACCGCAGCATGTCAAATTCACTTGTGGAGTCACTAGTCTCTGCAACAGAAATTTGACCACTAGAATGTATTGAATGTGGTAAATCTGCATGGTTCAGTGAACACATGCAGATTTACCTGCGTTCGATAGAACCCAGTGTTTTGGACGCAGCAAAATATGATGGGTCCAAAGTGCTCCTATGTCCGGATCATGGGCACATAGCCTAAAATTAAAAAAAAAGGCCTTGGGCTTCCGCACCATTTCCATAACCAGCAGAGGGAAAGCCAACCACTGGGGGCTGATATTATTAGCCGGGGAAGGGGCCATTAGCCAAAAATGTTCCCTGGCTATTAATAACATCCCACAGCTGTTTGCTTAGCCTTTACTGGCTAGATTACATGGGGACCCCAGAAAAAAATTGATGTAGGGTCCCCCTATAAAATCTAACCAGCAAAGGCTAAACAGACAGCTCCAGACTGATAATAATAGCCAGGGTAGGGGCCATGGATCCCGGCCCCCTCCGAGGCTAATAATATCAGCTCTCAGCAGCTCCAGAACTGGCGCATCCATAAGATGCACCAAATCTGGCGATTAGCCTCCGCTCTTCCCACTTGCCCTGGTGCGGTGGCGAGTGGGGTATTAGAGTGGGGTTCATGTTAGTCTTGTATTGGTGGCTGACATGAAGCCCAGGTTAATAATGGAGGGCATGTATAACACACCCCCATTACTAACCCCGTAGTAAAGTTTTTGAAATAAAGACTCTGACAGAATAAAGTATTTTATTGTAAATAAAATTCCACATGCTTTTAACCATTTCTTTAAAAATAAAAAACACTGTATACTCACCTAATGCCCATTTCATTTGAAGCCATTGTCACCTGTAAAAAAAAACAAAAATAAAAAACAACCATATCCCTCACATGTCCGCCGTTATGACATAATACGGAGTCCCACGAAGATCTGGGTCACTTCTACAGCAGTTACACCAGCAATCACTGATGTGACTGTTGTTATTGTCTGCAACAAGTACTAAGGAAAGAAGGGGAAAGCTTTCCCTACAGTAAGACTAAGCTGAATCCCTATGATGTAGCGGGCTGCCTGTTCCTAGTGAACAGACCCGCCTTAGTCCTTGGCTAGTCTCAACGAAGACCTATAGAATAAAGGGTAAGGGGTCCCTAAAAGAACTAAGGACTGGAACAAAAATGGGACACCTCCTGAACAGAGAAACTTGTTGCAGAACACAAAAAGATAAACTGACAAAAATGTACTAGAGGTCCCAAAGGACCAAGCAAACTGACAGAGATAGACACAGAAGCACTTGGCTAGCAAAACGGTCAAACAACACTGAAGTCCAGCACAGCCAAAAAGGCGGAGCTGGAATATAAATGCAGATGGTCACGTGACCGCAAAACACAAGATGGAAAAAACAAACAGGAGGGTTCTAACAGTTGTAGGGGACAGCAATGTATACACTGACAGGACTGTAATCACATCTGTCAGTGTATAGCACTGAGTTGCCGGGACTAAGGTCACTTGAGTTCATCAGCTGAAGATCAGCTGAGAGCTCCAGTGACCTCACTTTCTGCATCAGTGTTGTGTGAGAAAATTATCATGCAGCACCGGTGCCGTAAGTGAGGTCACCAGAGCTCGTCAGCTGATCATCAGTGGATTGAACTCAAGAGGCCTCAGTCCCGGCAACTCAGCGCTATACACTGCCTGGAGCGATTGTGCTCCCGTCAGTGTACAGAGTGCTGCCGGGTGACCGGATCACCGTGGGACATTGGGATTGCGCGGACAGGTGAATATAAGGTGTTTTTTGTTTTAATAATGATTTATTTTAATTTTTTTTTTACACTGCACACAGACACCGGCTGAAGAGAATGCTTCTCCCCTCAGCCGCGCCTGCTCATGCTATTGTCAGCGGGAGCTGCAGTAGGATGATGGGAGGAGTAGTCTTCCACGGGCAAATCTTTGTGTGTTTTTGACTCGTTTTTGACTCATTGACTTGAATTGAGTCAGTCAAATACATAACAAATATCTGCAGCAAATCCGCAAATATTTTCATACCTGTGTTTTTTCTGCAGATTTGACTGACTCAATTGAAGTCAATGGGTGTAAAACTCTGCAAAAACGCACAAAGAATTAACTTGCTGCAGATTTAAACACAATGACAATCCTGACAGGAAAAGTCCTGATTATGTGCACAGCACTTCAGGATTGTCATTGCATTAGCTAGCTCACGGATTACCTAGCGTTTTTGGCCCATTTCTGTGCGGAAAAAACTCTGCGAAAATGCACCAAAAATGCATGTGTGCATAAAGTCTAACAGACAAGACTCATCTGTGGCTCTCACCGCTGAACCTACAATCAGGCATGGTCGTGTGTGACAATGGCCATAACCTGTTGGTGGCTCTGAAGCATAGCAAGCTCACACATGTACCATGCTTAGCCCACGTGCTCAACTTGGTGGTTCAGCGATGTCTCAAAACCTACCCTGATCTGCCTGAGCTACTTGTGAAGGTACGCCACGTGTGTGCCCATTTCTGAAAGCCAGCTACAGCTTCCTCCGCCCTCGCTGTGCTTCAGCAGCGTTTGCAAGTGCCAGCTCACCGACTGGTGTGTGACGTGACCACGTACTGGGACTCTACATTACATATGTTGCTGAGGCTTTGTGAGCAGCAGAGGGCAGTAGTTGAGTAGCGGCTACAACGTGCCCGTTGTTATTCCGGTCAGTCTCTGCACATAACCAGTGAGTTGGCATGGATGTCTGACATTTGTGTGGTTCTCCAAAACTTTGAGGAATCAACCAAGATGGTGAGCGGTGATGACACTATAATCAGCATCACCATCCCATTTTTGTGTCTGCTCAAATGCTCGCTGCTCACATTTAAATAGGAGGCTTTGCATCTGGACCAGATGGAGATGGAGGTAGAAAGTACACAGGGCGATACTATCCAGCCTAGGATGAGGTTGAGGAGGAACAGGAGATGGTTGCCTGCGCTACAAAGGATATAACCCACACCAGCTTCATCCTGTCTGTTCAGCATGCAAGGGCTGAAGAGGAAGAGATGGAGAGTCGTCCTCCTGGTGGTGCCAGGTAAGTCTTGCCTGTTGGGAGTCTGGCAGACATGGCTGACTTCATGTCCTGCTGCCTTTCCCATGACCCTCGCATTATACGCATTTTGGACAACACTGATTACAGGTTGTTCACCCTTCTCGACCCACGTTACAAGGAGAACTTTCCACCTCACCTTCTTGCGGTGGAGAGGGCTAGTAAAATGGTGCAATACCAGAAGGCCCTAGTCAAACAATTAGTACAAAAATCTCCATCTGACAACGCTGGCAGCAGAGGTCATAGATCTTGGGGCAACCAAGGAAGTGAGACGAGGGAGACACACACCAGGTACAACAGAGGCAGTGGAACACTATCAAAGGTCTGGGACAGTTTTATTAGACCCTCCCAGCACCCAGGCCTTGATGCACAGAGTAGTTTGACAAGAATGGAAACGTTTTTTAAGATGGTGAAGGAGTACCTAGCCGACTGTAGCATCCTTCATGATTCCTCTGTGCCGTACAATTATTGGACACGTGGCATGACCTGTCCCTCTATGCCTTGGAGGTGCTGGCCTACCCTGCCACTAGCACGGGTAGGCCAGCACCACGGACGTGGTTTGTGGAACCACTGTGCCACGGAGAGCCTGGAGGGGTGTGACTAAGTGAGCACCAGACTGTTCACTAGAGCCTCTGATGGTGAAGCTAGACTTGGCTCCCGATGAACGCCAGGTGCCACTCCAGGATAGACCAACGGACACGCAGCAGCTGGACCCAGTAGGACAGACTGGATGGTGCAGCAGGCCGAGTTTGCAACAGAGTGCTGCAGGCAGAATCCGCACCAGAGTACAGCAGGCAGGCTTTGCACCAGAGTGTAGCAAGGACTGGTACGCAACCTTACACAACTTAGACTGAAGAACAGAAAGGTTGCTCAGGCACTTCCCCGGTGGGGAGGAAGCAATATATACATAATGCCCCACAGCCATTGGCTGGGGAGGAAATAGCAAGTGCACATGCTAGCCCTTTAAAAGGGCGGCAACTTGCGCGTGCGTGCCCTAAGTACATGGCTGGAAGGCCTGGTAGAAGCAGGCAGAGCATGGGGAAGGGAAGCACCGACCGCAGCGCGGGTGAGTGAAGTGACACACCGGAGACCCTGCCTGTCAGAGCAGGGATCCAGCGTGGTGCTAACACAGGGTCATGATGCGGCCCTCACTCCAAATGTTTACAGGGTCATCATGCATTCTTCGCTCTTAATTTTTCCAGGATGTGTATGATGCCCTCCTTAGGATGTGTATGAGGCCTACCTCAACAATTCTGAGATATACAGTACAGACCAAAAGTTTGGACACACCTTCTCATTTAAAGATTTTTCTGTATTTTCATGACTATGAAAATTGTACATTCACACTGAAGGCATCAAAACTATGAATTAACACATGTGGAATTATATACTTAACAAAAAAGTGTGAAACAACTGAAAATATGTCTTATATTCTAGGTTCTTCAAAGTAGCCACCTTTTGCTTTGATGACTGCTTTGCACACTCTTGGCATTCTCTTGATGAGCTTCAAGCGGTAATCACCGGAAATGGTTTTCACTTCACAGGTGTGCCCTGTCAGTTTAATAAGTGGGATTTCTTGCCTTATAAATGGGGTTTGGACCATCAGTTGTGTTGTGCAGAAGTCTGGTGGAGACACAGCTGATAGTCCTACTGAATAGACTGTTAGAATTTGTATTATGGCAAGAAAAAAGCACCTAAGTAAAGAAAAACGAGTGACCATCATTACTTTAAGAAATGAAGGTCAGTCATTCCGAAAAATTGGGAAAACTTTGAAAGTGTCCCCAAGTGTAGTTGCAAAAACCATCAAGTGCTACAAAGAAACTGGCTCACATGAGGACCGCCCCAGGAAAGGAAGACCAAGAGTCACCTCTGCTTCTGAGGATAAGTTTATCCGAGCCACCAGCCTCAGAAATTGCAGGTTAACAGCAGCTCAGATTAGAGACCAGGTCAATGCCACACAGAGTTCTAGCAGCAGACACATCTCTTCAACAACTGTTAAGAGGAGACTTTGTGCAGCAGGCCTTCATGGTAAAATATCTGCTAGGAAACCACTGCTAAGGACAGGCAACAAGCAGAAGAGACTTGTTTGGGCTAAAGAACACAAGGAATGGACATTAGACCAGTGGAAATGGTCTGATGAGTCCAAATTTGAGATCTTTGGTTCCAACCAACGTGTCTTAGTGCGACGCAGAAAGGTGAATGGATGGACTCTACATGCCTGGTTCCCACCGTGAAGCATGGAGAAGGAGGTGTGATGGTGTGGGGGTGCTTTGCTGGTGACACTGTTGGGGATTTATTCAAAATTGAAGGCATACTGAACCAGCATGGCTACCACAGCATCTTGCAGCGGCATGCTATTCCATCCGGTTTGCGTTTAGTTGGACCATCATTTCTTATTCAACAGGACAATGACCCCAAACACACCTCCAGGCTGTGTAAGGGCTATTTTACCAAGGAGAGTGATGGGGAGCTATGCCAGATGACCTGGCCTCCACAGTCACCAGACCTGAACCCAATCGAGATGGTTTGGGGTGAGCTGGACCGCAGAGTGAAGGCAAAAGGGCCAACAAGTGCTAAGCATCTCTGGGAACTCCTTCAAGATTGTTGGAAGACAATTTCCGGTGACTACCGCTTGAAGCTCATTAAGAGAATGCCAAGAGTGTGCAACACAGTCATCAAAGCAAAAGGTGGCTACTTTGAAGAACCTAGAATATAAGACATATTTTCAGTTGTTTCACACTTTTTTGTTAAGTATATAATTCCACATGTGTTAATTCATAGTTTTGATGCCTTCAGTGTGAATGTACAATTTTCATAGTCATGAAAATACAGAAAAATCTTTAAATGAGAAGATGTGTCCATATCTATCTACACACACACACATACATACATACTGTACATACGTACGTACATATGCATATACATATGTATACCCTCCAGGGGTAAATGTTTTTCAGCCCTTGTGCTTAGGCTGTGCATAGGCTTTATGAGTGTAGGGGTCCCACTACCTAACAATTTTAACAGAATGTGTATGAGGCCCACTTTATGACTAATACAGGGTGTATCGGAGTCCCTTTTCCTTTTAATTTTTGACAGTTCTTGCATTGTCAGCATCGGCTTTGTGACTTTCAGAGTCCCTCCTTCATAAATGAAAGAGGATGTATCTGATCATGTCTCACACACCACATGGCCAGATAAGGTAGTAAAATGTTAAAATGACATTTACCGCTCGGTGTAGTTTAATTTCTCCTTCTACTATGCCATCTACTGTAGCCACAGGTAATGTGGAAATACGGTGAGAGATGGCTCGGCTATTAAAGGGAATCTGTCACCGCCTGGGACTTTTCAGACCACCATATGGCCATATAGGTGATAGAAATGTGAATCTACACCTACCTGTATTTCCCATATTAGAGATCTGAAAAGTCCCAGGGGGTGACTGATTCCCTTTAAGGGGTGGAGGAGGCTTTATTTTTTTCCCTTATATACATTTCATTATACAGGAAAAATGTTTTCTAACATTTTTTCCTGTAAAATCAATATTATCTTCGGTTTTGTATGTTTTATTGTCAATCCATAAAAGTGGACAACATTGTCCCCTGCAGCGACCTGTTTCCAGGCGTCTTCCCCATGCTGTCCCCCTTCCATTTCAGCACTGTTTCCATCCATGTCAGTGATTTTCCTGCCCCCCCCCAGCCCTCCTGTTAGGGTCTTCTGGAAAAATGAGTTTCCATTGACTTTCATTATACTTGTTACTCAAGTCGAGCCCATCCAAGTGTCCGACCTGCTCGATTCGAGAAGCGAGCGCTCATCACTATCTGCTATACATCACCCATACCTTGCTACTTATGTTCTCACGTCACTCAATTTGCAGGAAGAGTTTGGAAATAGGGGTCCAGTGCAATTTCCCAACCTTAAACCGACCCTGAGGTCCTTCACCACAAAAACAAAAAGTGAATTGAATTTCGGCTCCTGCAATGATTCATCGGGTTCATCTGACACATGACCGATTACATCTGTGTCAGAGAGTAAGACGACCACGATGATCATAAATCACACTTCAGTTTCTCCAATGGTTGCGGTATACCATAAACCCGATAGCCTTTTTTTTTTTTTTTTTAGAGATGCAAAACTTAAGAAATCAGACAGAAGTTTTTGAACAGTTATTTTATTCAGCAAAGGACATTTCCAAGATTGTTGGCCTGAAAGTATAAAGCAGCGGTGGGACATTGTGCTCGAACGATCGTCTTCTACAGACAGGACATGAAATGTAGAGCACAGGATGTATTCCTGGATATAATAACTCCCAGCGTTGCGCACAATCGCCATATTGGACCTTTACTTCCAACGACCACCTACACGGCCTTTTCCAGCTACTTTTTTGCTAAGGGAAAAAAAAAGCAATTATTCTCAACTTCTGCACACATTGAACACACTAACCAGTAAGTTTTGCAATCCATCTGATTAGATGGTGGCGAAGATCATTGTTTTGCCTCCGTGGACCATTGGCAATCATTGCTTGTATTATAAATGTACCAAAAATTTCCCATAATTTAAAGGGATTATCTGACAGTAAAGGTCTATTGCTGACCCGCCATGATCATTAAGAAAGTAGCAGCTATATGTTAATGGGGTTAACCCCTTTCAAAAAACTTTTCTCTATGTTCACAGCTCGTTCTAAAAAAAATAAAAAAAAGTGCTTTACATACCCTGCCTGGGTCCAGCACAGTTTCTCCGCTCCTGCTCTGGTCTCTGTTATTTGACTGCAGCAGTGATGTCACATCAATATCACGGAGTTCAGCGGCTAAACTAACTTATTGGCTACAGCGATATTGATGTGATGGCACCGCTGCAGCAAAACTATGGAGACCAAGGCAAACTCATCGGTAGACCAGGGGAGGGTAAGTAAAGCACAATTTGTTTGATTTTAACAATGAACTGTCCATATGGGAAAAACATATCTGAAAGAAGGCATCCCCCAAGATTTCAGATATACAGTACATCAAACCTATGGTCTTTGTTATGACTCCATGCAGATTAGGAAAAATTTGTCCGATCCCAATGATTTCCAATGGGCAGGATGGCCAACTAAAGTGTATGGAGGCCTTCTAACGCTCCTGTGAGAGATGATGTTTAGGGAGGTAAAAGGTTCAGGCATATTGAATATCTCCCCTCTCCCCATTGAAAACATATCAATGATCAGATAAGCATGCATGTGTGTGGGGAAGATAGAGAGAGATGTTGGCTGAACAAGTTTTCTAAGTGGTTTCTTTAAATTAATTAAAAAAATGTTGTTTGCTAAAATAAAATCTAGTTAAATACCTTGTAAAAAATCCCTGAGCTCCCCTGATTCTACCGCCCTTTTCCATTTTACTCTGCATCGCTTCATTGCAGAGATATTCACCTTTCTCTCTTCTGGAGCACAGTATGTGAAATCTCTGCTTGTAGGCAACTGGGCGTTTCTTCAGAGTCTTCTCTGAGGGTGTGCTATCACTCCTCCCTCCCAAATGCTGCCGAGCTATGATTGGCAGTGTCTGGAGGAGGGAGCTCTGAAAAAATACCCAGTTGCACTACAAGCAGAGATTTCACATACTGCGCTCCAACAGCAACAAATGTGAATATCTCTGCAATGGAGCGACGCAGAACAAAAAGGAAAAAAACATCAGAATCAGGAGAGCTCAGCGATTTATACCAAGAATTTAACTCCATTTTTTTTTAAGAGTGTGAAAGTTTATCTTAAATTATACAGAAAAAAAGGTGAATTCAATTGATTGAAAAGGAGAGAACATTAATAGGGGCATAAATGCAAGGTGAAAAGTAGATGATATTCATCCATAAAAATCCAATAAAAAGATTCTTCTGTCTTTTGTAACTGCTAACGGCTATAAATAAAGTTCACATATAATATCCGTCACGTATAATATCAGATGGTCACAGCACCCACCCCGGTGTGTAATAGAGAACAACATTCACATATGTCAGTAATTATAGGGCCGATCTACTGACAAGGAACGTCGTGATAAGAATGTGGTCGTGTTCTTTGGCCTCAGGATCCTGTATTAGTCAACATCTTATCAGTTTGGTTTCTTATTGATAAGATGCAGGAAGCCCCAAGTCCTGTGTAAATGGTCGCAGTTTGGGAGCTGTAAACTTACCCAATGTCCCCTTTTTTATTACGTTGCATCTCTGTGCTTTTAAAATCCTACATTATTAATTATTAATTACTGCTGGTGACATTTGTGTTTAGGTAAATACTTGTATTACCCTTAAAATGAAAACTCTGTATGGTGCAATGTACAAGAGAATAGTCATTGCCCATAGATCTTCACAATAAGTTAAAACTGGTTTTGATGCACACACCAGTCTAGTATCTCCAGGTGTGTGGTTCCTCTTTACCAACATTCTGCCAGCACTATAGGTGCTGGAACTTAATTTCTTCCAGCATGCTTTCCTATTCTGAACCCAATGGGAAACTCCAAAAATGCTATTTACCTGCCGATGTATTAGTAATCTGTCAGTAAATAGCGTTCATGTCATGTCTGGCAGGCTTGCTGGAAGCATAAGTACAGGGAGAAAATAAAGTAATATTCTCCTTGCAGCTGCTTGCTTCTAGTCATCCAGGCAGTGTACAATGTACACAAGGAGTGGGCTGTAATCACTCCCCTGAACCGTGACTGACAGCCTGCTCTGCACACTTATGCTGTAGGATTTGCTGTCAATCAATGTACAGGGGAGTGGTTACAGCCCCCTGTCGGCTGCAGGGAGAATATAACGTAATTTTCTCCCTGGAAAGCAGCCATTTATCAGAAATCGGAAAATTTGGTTTCTCATCATTTAAATGCCATTTACCAATAAATCTGCTGATAAATAGCATTTTTTTTTGATTTGACAGATTCCCTTTAAAGCCCAACAGTGTGACAGCCGGGGCAGCAGGAGGAGCAGAGACATGGCTCCATCTCCACCTCATGCCGTCCTTCTTGGTGTGTTTGCTGCTAGAGATGGATTACACTTGACAACAGGCAGCGGACAGCGAGTTAATCAGTAGGAAGCCACCTAGTGGGCGGCATTTTGGAATACATTTTCAGGATTAAACAACAACATTTTTTACACATAGGGATTTACAATTTGACTATTTATCAAATGAGATCAAGTTGTCTAAAATTCCCGGGAAGAAGATACTTACAATTTCTGTGCATGACTTATACGGTTGTATAGGACGTTAATCTAAAAGAAAAGTGAGAATTGTAGAATTATAATATATATAAACATATATGTGTTCTGCATGTGTCACCTCTATACAATACCTCATATTTTTGCGTTTTCATTTTCTCCATGAGATCAAACTTTTCGGACTCCAGCTGATGCATCCAGTCTGTGAGCTCTTGAGCTTTCTCCCTGTTACAATAAACGACATGGCGACCCATTATTATTAGAGATTTCTAGAGCGGCAGGTCTCCATATAAGCTTTGAAGAAAGAAAACTTTGAAGATCCAGCCTTGATCCATAGCGAGACTAGTCTAGCTCGGCCTCCAGCCGGCTCTTCCCAGTGCCGCTGCAGGGGAGAGATCTGTTGATTGCCCGCCTCTTCCCAGCGCTGCTGGAGACAGAGCTGGACTAGTCTTCAAAGTATATATTCCAGTGATAGTCAGAACTTCAAAGTATATTATCTCTGAAACATCGGAGTGTTTCAGAAAAAACTGTACCTGGCTGCAATCATGCTGCCCGCTGTTTGGATAGCATGAATCACCCGACAGGTTCCTATGAAGGCTTTGGACACCATTGATGTGGAAAATTATTTATTTTAGTGATTTCCTTTAGTTAATATAATTGCAATAAGTTTTATTGTGCAATTTGTATTCCTTTATTAATTTTTAGACTCTCTGATATTGCAGCCTCATCCATATGTTAGATTTTTCTCTCGTATAAGTGTCCCTCCCTGTAATACATGCTGGAGGTGAGCTTTGAGTTTCCCTCTCAGTAATGCAGGCTGGATATGTTCAATGTGTGTATCCAGGGTGCTGCTGTACAGTGTCCATTTTAGGACATGATCAGATATCAAAATCAAACATCAGAATGATGTCAGTTTGAGGCTAAATACCGTGCCTTATCATTCAGCTATCCAGTCAAGTGATACTGACTAGGAGCTTTTCTTGTCTTATGAGGTCAACCATAAAAATACTCAGGGTGACTAAAAGTCATTGTGATTCTGATGTTTGAAGAAAGGTATTTCTGAAAGTCCCAATCAGTGTCAGACAAGGTTTGCACTGAAAATCACATAACCAAATAGAACACTTAGCTTTCCTCAACTGAGTTTATAGCTTAGTGGTTGGTGCATTGGCTTCTAGATGTAGAGTTTTGGGTTCAAGTCCCGTCAGCAAACAGTGAATATTTTTTTCTTATTATTATTACAGTTGTAAAAGTTACTTGTCAGAATCGCTTGTCAGAGTCATTTGTCAGAGTCACTTGTCAGAGTCACTTGTCAAAATCAATTCTCAGACAAGGTATTTAGCCTCAAACTGACATAATTCTGATGTTTGATTTTGATTATCTGATCTTGTCCTAAGATGGACGCTGTACTGCTGTCTTCCCTTGCTTTCGTGAATCACATCTGTGTACAACTCCCTTCCTCTGGTTATCTGTAACACTGAGAAAAGGGAGGGGGAGCAGAGAAAACGATCAGGAGCAGGAGCTCTGCCAAATTTGCATTTTTTTGCAGAACCCTCAAGGAGTTACAGAGACTTTGCAGCAGAAAAATAGTAGGAAATCTCTAATGAAGAGTGTTTAGAAAAGAGTTGCTCAAAGGGGTTTTCTAGTTGATAGCAAGGGCTGCTCAGAACCGCTAAGTTCAGTTATTGGCTGCAGCGCTGTCGACGTGGCGTCAGCACTGAAGACATTAATAGCTATAGGGAGCAGCAGCTGAGATTCAGGATTGGACCCATAAGTAATACGTAGATTTTTGCAACCAACTTAATAATTCATCTAAAATAAAAAAAAATGAAGCATTAATGCAAACATTTTACAATATCCTACAAGGCCAATGTTTGACTCTAGAGCACATATACCCCTATATCCATCCCTGACTGTGTGTCACAAACTGATATTATATAGTTATATATTCTTCATTTTGCGGTGATTCTATCTGCGGCTGATGGCCTTCCATATTGGGGGAATGCACATAGAAGTGTACACTGTACTTTAGCTGGTTTTCATTCATGTTCTCGATGCATAACGGCTTGTGCCGCTCCGCTAGAATCTTTCTCTTCTTTTCACGACCCGTCTGTCTCTTCCCTCTCTTCTGCTCCGCCTAAGAAAAAAAAAAGGCGGGTTATCTACAATAATGTACAAATAATCCATCTGTGAGTGCTTTTTCGGGGGGACACACTATATTTTTTAAATGAATATATACTTGACCCACGATGATAACTTACCTTCATGAGATAACCCCCGAACTGGGCTCCCATATTGGACAGGACTTTTTTCTTCTTGGCATCATCATCAGCTCGTTTTTTAGCCTCCTCTTCTTCTTTTCTCATTTTTTCTTCCTATAAAGAACCACAATTCCATTGTGAATATTTCCAGAAATTTTATTAATCCCCAATTTTAAAAAAATGATCTCAGTAACCCGAATCTGTACAATTGGAATAAAAAAGGGACGCAAAGGTGGAAAGTATGTGCCCCTGATGACGCCTATCATACACCAACTGCACCATAACACAACCCAGGAAAAAAGGTAAATTTAGTTCTGGATGTATATGGACCAGTGAGTAACAGTCACAATTCATTCCCTGCCTATCCCACCCGAAGGACTCGTGCCCTGGATTGCCTTCTGCTACTCAGACATGGGGGAGAACATACTTACTTATTAAATTCAAGGAGTTTTCCAGTTTTACACTTAATAAAACTGCACTTTCTTTAAAAAATATATATATTTTTTATGCTCACCCTCCCCAGGTCCAGCCCTGAGATTGCGCTGCTGCTCCCCGAGTCTGTCACTGTCTGCAGCGCTGCAGCCGATACCTGAGCTCAATTGACGGCATGAGCCACTGAGCTCACTTATTGGATACAGCACTGTCTGAAACAAAACAGACACCAGGAGCAGCAGAAGAGACTCAGCACTGGACCTGGGGAGGATAAGTTAGGCACAGTTTGTTTACTTTTTTTAAAAAAACTGCAGCCAGGGAAAATTTAAAGCTCTTTAAGATTTGCCAATGAGATAGAACTTCTGCAATAGTGAGTGACACTATAGGAAATGGAGAAACGTGGCTCATGTCCAAATCAGTTTCCTTTTTGCAGTCACTTGTCAGATCTCACGACGTCTGTTTGTGCAGTATAGGTAAAACTGGACTAAATCAAATACAATGAAAATCTACAGTCCGATGGCCTAAGGCTTTGGAGAGATCATGCTTTTAAGTTCACTTCTGTTAAATACTTTGCTGTAGCTAAAAATGGGGACGGAACCCGGATCACGGAACTCGAATCCGAGAAGTAAAACTGCCTGATCCCGATCACTACTGATGTGCAAAACCCATCATAAGAGGATGATGGGATACAAGCTGCACACAGGATACATAATATATATTTATTTGTTTTAATGGAGTGAATTGTTATCTTTCCTCAAATATTGAAACATTGTTTGGCCAAAGTCACAACATTCTATGTTGTTAACCAATCATCTCCTGGATCTACTTGGTTGCTGTCAGCTCAACTTTTATAATAAGACCAATTATAGCTAAAGAAGAACCGCTATTTTAATTTTTATTCCATAAATCAGTAGTACAGATGAAAATAAAAAACGTAATTTATCTTATTGGAGAAATCTGCTTCTTTCTCCTCTTGGACGGATCATTCATTCTCAAAATTCTCAATCTGTATTCAGTGAAGACAGATCTTCACATTACTTAGATAGGAGATGACAGTTGGTGCTCATAAAGTTCTACAGAGAGCTGTAACTGCTTCTAGCTCCTCCCCCTTCACTTCTTCATAGAACTTTATAAGCACCAACTGTCATCTACTATCTCACTGAAAAGAGATATTACCCCTGAATTAAGAAATATCAATCCAGGAGGAGAAGGAGGCACATTTCTCTGATAAGATATGTTACCAAGTTCCTTTTCTTCTTGTGTACTATTGATTTAGGAAATAAAAATTAGAATGACAATTACTACTTAAACTATGATTTACTTACCGCCATTCTGACTTGTCTCTCCCGCTCCTTTTCGGTCCTGAAACGATGCTGCTCTGCCCGTTCAGATCTGCGATGTTCCTAAAGAAACATAATAATTAGGCTGAGATTGTATCTCGCCCCAAATAAAAAAAGTAAAGGTCATACATCTGCAACAGTAGTCGGCTCATTTGGTGACACCTTCTCCTCCTGCCCCTTCTTCCCCAAACAAATGCATGCTCAGCTGAATGCTGAGCTCTGTATAACCCCACCCACACCTATGATTGGCAGCTGCCTGTGTACTCTGTACACTGTCAGCCAATCAGTTGCAGTGGTGGGGGCGTGGTTACACAGATTAGCTGGACTGACCTGCAGGTGAGACCTAGTCCTGTAGTGATAATCTTCTGCTGATCGTATTGAAACCTCAGCACACAGCCCAGTAAGTGACACATCCCTGGAATCAGTGTCTCTGCCCCTACATTATGCTTCTCTCAAATTACCTAGCAAAAACCTGCTGAAAAATTCCCTTTAATGAGCAGGGAATTTTGTTGTTTTTGCACTTTCACATTTGATTTTTTTTCCAAGAGTTATAACTTTTTTATTTTGCCGTCTCCATAGTTGCATGATGAATTGTTTCTTGCGAGATGAGTTGTGGTTTTGAATGACGCCATTTATTTTGCCATAAAATGTACTAAAAGCAGGGAAAACATTTATAAGTGTAATGAAAAGGTGAAGAAAATACAATTCCACCAGTGTTTTTTTTTTCCTTTTTACAGCGCTCATTGTGCAATAAAAATGATATTCCAGGTCAGTGTGATTAGTGTTATCAGAATTGTATAGTTTTTTTTCTATTTAAGTCATAAAAAATAAATCCAGAACTTTATAACAAAAAAAGTTTTTGCTTTGTGTCGCCATTAACCGAGACCGGAAATGTTTCTATTTTTCACAATGGAGTTGTGTAAGGGCTTTCTTCTTGTGTGGCGAGCCGACATTTTTATTGACACCACTTTGGGGTACATACAGTGTTTTGATTCCTTTTTATTGCATTTCTTTAGGGAGGGGAGGTGACCAAAAAAAACACAATTTTTTTTTACGCTGTTAGGCTATGTGCCCACGTTGCGGACCTGAAGCATATTTTTTACGCTTCTCCCTGGCGGGAAAATCGCATGCGGATATTACATGCGGTTTTCCCGCCAGGTAGAAGCGTTTGTGAGGCGTCTTTGCATGCATTTCCGCATGCGGGTTATCAAGCACTTCTCCAAGCATCACTTGGAAAAGTGCTTGACAACTTGTTCAGAATGGTAAAAAATAAAAAAATAAACTTTATACTCACCTTCTGATGCATTCTCTGCCCCGTCCGGAGGCTTGAGCGGCTCACGCTGTTGTGTGCAGGACCTGCGGTGACGTCATTGAGTCATGTGGTGGGTCACATGACTCAATGACGTGGCAGGTCCTTCACACAACAGCGCGACGGAGGGAAAACATCAGAAGATAAGTATAAACTTTATTTTATTCTTTTTTTTACAGGTTCTTTGGTACCCAGGTCTGGATGAGAGTCTCCTCTCATCCAGACTTGGGTACCATCCGCACATTGATTCCGCTGCGCTTCCGCAAAATTAATGAACATGCTGCGGATTTTTGACTGCAGCATATACGCTGCGGAAAAATCCGCAGCATGGGCATTGACATTGCGGAATGCCATTGGGGACCATGGGGTGCGGATATACATGCGTTTTTCAAGCGTTTACGCTGCGGAAATTCCGCAGCATATACGCTTGAAAAACGCTACGTGGGCACACAGCCTTAGTTCATTTTATATTTTGATAGATTGGAGTTATATGAATGCAGCAATACTTATGTTTATTTTTTTTCCTTTCTCTGTTTTTAAATGGGAAAGGAGGAGTAATTTGAATTTTTATATTTATAATTTTATCATTTTAAAACTTTTTTTTTTATACATTATTTTTTTTAGTCCCCTGAGGGGACTTGATCATTTGATCATTTGTTCTATATACTGCACTACCCCAGCATTCTAGTATATTGGAAAAATCATGATCTCCTATGGAGCTTAGCCTGTGGTCAAGATGTCAGAAACCTCCAACTGCCATGAAAACCCATCTGTACCCCCGCGATCGTCTTGCGGGGAGCCAATGGGAGCCGATGCATGCATGCCCTGGTATACACTCCATTTAAAAGCCGATGCATTTAAATGGTTAACAGTTCAGCTCTGAAGCCCCCTCCACACTTGCGGACCCCTGCACAGGACGTTTATATCCCAATGTGGTAAGAAGTTAAATAATACTATATAGGACCAATTAGCCTTTCAGCGGTAACTTTCTGTAATATTAGTGGGTCGCCCTTTATAAAACTTGGCCAGATATACAACCTGTGAATTAATTGTTATACCATTAAATGGCTTGTTTCCAACCCTTTTATTGTAAATCTATTACAAGTGTCGCCTCTCCCAGAGTAATGTGCTCGTGTATTGTGTGTACAGCACATACACCCACATCTGAGCCGTCCATCACTGTGCTAATAATCCCATAGGGTGGGAGCAGCGCACATGGTATTATCCGGCTTTTACTTGTCAATACATGCACTTATGTCTAATTTATTGGCACGGCAAACACTAGATAGATTTTTTTTTTGTTACTGTGTGTTATTCTTTCGATAGTGAAGAGCAGCCCACACCTTCCTGCAAACTAACTATTGCTACATTCATGACGTTGAATAAACAGTGCCTAAAAAAAATCATAAAAACCCAAACCCTAGATCGTTGTTACCGGAATGTCTTTCTTTTTTACTACATTTTATCAGAAATGTATATAACCAGAAATCTTTAAAAGGAATCTGTCAGTAGAATTAACCCCCTAAAACCTTATCTATGGGCATATAGGGCTTTGAAACCTAAAACCATCAGCACCTTTATTTTTTCTATCTGTGGCTGCATTGCCTAGTAATTATTGATTTAACTCATATGCAAATTAGTCATTAAGTGCTCTGGGCGAGACAGAGCACTTAAGGTGACCAGGTTTCCCGCCCAGCACCAGCCTCTTTAGCTTGATTGATGGCTCACTGTCTGATTTCTTTTCCTGGCATCTAATGAAGGCTGGTGCTCAGTGGGGAAACAATCTCAGGAGGCTTTGGATCCTTTAAGTGCTCTGACACACCCAGAGCACTTAACACCTCATTTGCATATGTATATAAACACTAATTATTTGGGAATACATCAACATATAGAAGATATAAAGAGGTCGATTAATTTAAATTTCAAAGACCGGCATATATACAGTTTGTTTGGATCTTAATGGCAGATTCCCTTTAAGTAAACCTAATGGGGTTGTGGTGCTCTGTAGATTACCTGCCGACATTTAAGTCTGTGAATTTGTAGTGGTCCAAGATCACAGACTCAACCAATGGTATCTTATATGTATCTATGGCCCTTTTATTTAGTGGTAATTTTTATGGTTTTTAATAAGGGGTGTGACTATACAGGATCCTCGGGGGCGTGTCTTTAGGCTGCTCTGCATAATTACTCTATGAGCAACACCTCCTTGGTAAAAAAAAATGTCCATATCAATTCTGCCATTGGGTTAAAAAACTGATCTACATCCTGAAAGTGTTTTCAGTACATGTCCAGGCCCCAGACCATGAGCAACCATCCTCGTTCAGTCAAATGCATATTATGTACTTTTCATGTATATTTCATATTAGATATATAATACTATACATACTATTCTACCCTTTAGGCCAATTAATTCTTCTTCCTCCTTTTTACGTTGCTCAAAGTGAACATCTATCAGAGTCTGAAGTTCCAGGAGATCTTTTTCCATTCTCTTCCGATGGATATCCTGAAATAGCAAATGATGACAGCATGTGGCTTTATTCATGTATTATATAATATCTCTAGAGAAACATTGGCGTGTTATCCTGTTTCCTCATGTTTAAGGCAATCCATATATCTGCGTATATCTCAGCTCTTATTTCTACTATTATTACTTTGTCTTCTTGTGCCTCTAATATCAAATGTCTTCCTGAAAAAAAAAATACTTTCCCTTTTATTTAATGAGAATCCAACATAATACTTAGATATTTACTTTAGTAAACTACAATCACTTACATCAAAGTCAACTCTTTCACCCTCTGGAATTTTCGGAGGTGCAAGCGGGGCCATCGAGGGTCTACTAATGAGATAAAACAGGTGATGAAACAATACTATATCCAAGCACAAGATACTCTAAAGTAATTTTATATTTGACCTCGTACGTTTTTCCTTATAGTTGTAGGAACAACGTCTTTGTTTAAAGTTAGATAGATTTAATTGAGACAACGGCGGCGAATGGCCAGGAAATCTGCAGGACTAAAGTGTATACACACGTGGTCAAAATTGTTGGTACTCATCGTTTAATGGAAGAAAAACCCACAATGATCACAGAAATAACTTGAATGTGACAAAAGTAATAATAAATTAAAAATCTATGAAAATGAGCAAATGAAAGTCAGACATTGCTTTTCTGCTTCCACAGAATTTTTAAAAAAATTAAACTCCTGAAATAGGCCTGGACAGAAATTATTGTACCCCTGAAAATAATGTGACAAAAGGGACATGTTAAATCAAGTTGTGTCCACTAATTAGCATCACAGGTGTCTACAATCTTGTAATCAGTCAGTGGGCCTGTATATAGGGCTACAGATACTCACTGTGCTGTTTGGTGACATGGTGTGTACCACACTCAACATGGACCAGAGGAAGCAAATGAAAGAGTTGTCTCAGGAGATTAGAAAGAAAATTATAGACAAGCATATTAAAGGTAAAGGTTATAAGACCATCTCCAAGCAGCTTGATGTTCCTGTGACTACAGTTGCACATATTATTCAGAAATTTAAGATCCATGGGACTGTAGCCAACCTCCCTGGATGTGGCCGCAGGAGGAAAATTGATGACAAATCAAAGAGACGGATAATACGAATGGTAACAAAAGAGCCCAGGATAACTTCTAAAGAGATTAATGGTGAACTTCAAGCTCAAGGAACATCAGTGTCAGATCGCACCATCCCTAGTTGTTTGATCCAAAGTGGACTTCATGGGAGAGGACAAAGGAGAACACCATTGTGGAAAAAAAATCATAAAAAAGTCAGACTGGAATTTGCCAAACTACATGTTGACAAGCCACAAAGCTTCTGGGAGAATGTCCTATGGACAGATGAGACAAAAATGGAAGTTTTTGGCAAGTCACATCAGCTCTATGTTCACAGATGGAAAAATGAAGCATATCAAGAAAAGAACACTGGCCCTACTGTGAAACATGGTGGAGGCTCTGTTATGTTCTGGGGCTGCTTTTCGGCATCTGGCACAGGGTGTCTTGAATCTGTGCAGGGTACAATGAAATCTCAAGACTATCAAGGGATTCTAGAGAGAAATGTGCTGCCCAGTGTCAGAAAGCTTGGTCTCAGTCGCAGGTCATGGGTCTTGCAACAGGATAATGACCCAAAACACACAGCTAAAAATACCCAAGAATGGCTAAGAGGAAAACATTGGACTATTCTGAAGTGGCTATCTATGAGCCCTAACCTAAATCCTATTGAGCATCTTTGGAAAGAGCTGAAACATGCCGTCTGGAAAATGCAACCTTCAAACAAGAGACAACTGGAGCAGTGTGCTCATGAGGAGTGGGCCAAAATACCTGTCGAGAGGTTCAGAGGTCACATTGACAGTTACAGGAATCGTTTGATTGCAGTGATTGCCTCAAAAGTTTGTTCAACAAAATATTAAGTTAAGAGTACAATCATTTCTGTCCAGGCCTATTTCATGAGTTTATTTTTTTTTTTAATTCTGTGGAAGCAGGGTTGAAAAGCAATGTCTGACTTTCATTTGTTCATTTTCATAGATTTTTAATTTATTATTACTTTTGTCAGATTCAAGTTATTTCTGTGACCATTGTGAGTTTTTCTTTCATTAAACGAGGGGTACCAACAATTTTGACCATGTGTATAAATAGAGGCTGCAAGCAGGAAGTGAGTGAGTGTGGTGGCTGAAGCTACATGGCAATCAGTAGTCATCTACGCCAAGGAGAGGGAGGGGACAGGGGCATCGAGGGGTCTCCACAGAAGGCGTAACCTCAGGGAAAGTGGCTGCAGGGAAATGTGCTGTTGATCAAGGCAGTATAAAATATTGGTGACATGTTACCAGAAGATACCACCATTGTCCGGTCACTTGATCTTACTGCTATTACCCTGCAATTTCTAAAACTGAGAAGAATTGAACCTAAAAAAAGTGAGAGTCACTTCATCTCCTAATAGTTGCACTTGTTTTTTATGGGCATCTCTAGTGACTATAATCGGAATAACACCAATAAGACATTGTCTGTCCTTCAAGCCACACATCCAAGCCCTTACCACCTCGTGACGCCTCCAATACAAAAATATTTCCAGAATTCATGCTTTCCTCAACCCTGAGTTTACTATAATATTAAAACATGACCTCATCATCTCCCACCTCAACTACTGTTATATTCTACTCTGTGGCCTCCAAACTAACACTTTCTACCTCTTCAGTCCGTCCTTAACTCTAATGCCCAATTAATCCTCCTATCGCCTTGTTACTCTTCTGCTTCCCTCCTCTGCCATTCACTGGCATCTAATTCCCCAAGGTGTAAATTACTAACAATGATTTACAAGGCCGTCCATAATCTGTCTCCACCATACTTCTCCAAACTAATCACCTGATACCTCACCACATGTAATCTCCAGTCCTCACAAGACCTCCGTTTCGTCTCCACACTCACGTTCCTCACTTAATCGCCTCCACAATCTTCCCCGAGCATCCCCCATCCTCTGGAATTCTGTGCCTCAACACGTCCGATTGTCTCCCACATTTAAAACCTTCAGACGCAACCTGAAACCTCATCTCTTTGGGAAAATCAACAGCCTGCAATAGCCCCACTACCACCTCACCACCACTGGAGATGCCCCAAACTTCCAACCTATTGTCTCTTTCCCCGATACCCTGTAGATTGTAAGCTTGTGAGGCCATTCTCCTCTCCCCTCTGTACCAGTCTGTCAATATTTTGGTGGCTAAGCTTTTCTTCAACTGGGGCAAAGATCCAGGTGCCCTAGTCTGGAAAATCTATCTTGGCTTGCTGCTATTCTCCCTACCTTCCAGGAAACCAGCAATTGTGGCACATCTCCTGCCGACCCTCTGACTACATCCCTACTTTTTACAATATATTAATTTTCTACCAAATTTGCCATGTTTTGCCTTGTTTAAATAGATTAGGCATTATTATATGGCCAGTCTTGGTCATTAAAGGGGTATTCCCATCTCCAAGATCCTATCCCAATATGTAGTAGATGTAATAATAATATCAGCAAATACCTCCAATTAGAAATGTAATATAGTTCTTCTGCTTAGCCCATGTGCAGGGCATTAGCTTAGGTATCCATGGTTGCGACCACTCATATAGTGACAGTTAGTTGTTAGTGTTCATAACCATGGATGCCTAAACTACTGCAATGCCCTGCACATGGAATAATCAGAAGAACTATACTACATTTCTACTTGGAGGTATTTACTAATATTATTACATATTGGGATAGGTCTTGGAGATGGGAATACGCCTTTAAGTGGAGGCATCAGTGAAAATTACACATCCTGTCGACACAAGAACTGAACATTCTAAATGTTTTCAAAAATTCAAATTCAAACTAAATGTTTGTTTCTTTGTTAAGTTCCATAATAACTGATGTTCCATAAACGTCCCTCAGTTTATGGCCGACCAGTGACAGGGCTGAATTTAACAAGATCTAATATACAACATGAAACCTGAGTAGCTGACAGTTTAATGTGCCGCTATGGATGGAGAACGCTTACCTTGGCCTGGGGCGCTCCTCCTCTGTTAACAAGAAAACATATATAATATTATTACAGTATTCAGCACAGTAATGAGATTTGACATTACACATGAGTCATGATGTCATCTTCTCCCGGTCACAAGCCTGTAGGGAAGGTGTTATTCTTCTCTGATGTCGGGTTTTACAATTTAACATCACTTAATTTCCCATCAAACATGGTGTCAATTAGCACGCACCACAAAAGACATGATGGTCCCTGCCCTCAAACACTTATGTTGTGACCTGATCCCCAGTGATTGAAGCTGCTTCATAATCTCCCAGTCAGATATATATTTGCTGTGACAGCCGTATATTACACAAGCAGAAAAGTGGAGATGCGCAAGTAATGGAACATACATGACTCAGGCTGGCTTACACGAAATCTGTACTTAAAGGGGTATTCCCATCTTCAAGATCATATCCCAATATGTAGTAGGTGTCATAATAATAATATTAGCAAATACCTCCAATTAGAAATGTAGTATAGTTCTTCTGATTCGCAATGTTTCTTACCCCATGTGCAGGGCATTACAGTAGCTTTGGTATCCATGGTTACGACCACTCATGTAGTAACAGTTAATTAGTTAGTTGTTAGTGGTCGCAACCATGGATACCTAAGCTACTGCAATGCCCTGCACATGGGGTAAGCGACATAGCTTATCAGAAGAACTATGCTACATTTCTAATTGGAGGTAATTGCTAATATTATTATTATTACACCTACTACATATTGGACTAGGATCTTAGAGATGGGAATACCCATTTAAGGGGTTCTTCACTGAGGGCAAAAATACTTTTTGGAAGCTTGACTGTAAGCTAAGTATGAAGTGGGACCCCCAGTTATCAGCCCTAATCTGTTTGGAAATGTGAGAAATTAAAGGGAACCTGCCAAGTTGTACATGCAGTCCAATCTGTTGACAGCACGCTGTAGAGAAGGAGAAGTTGAGCAGGATAATATATTGGGTTTTTTTGGAAAAGATTCAGTATAACTTATATTTTATTAATTGAAATTCCTGGTGTTTGTCTGCATATGAGTCCAGTGGGCGGTCCTACTAGTGATTGACAGCTATCCCTGCATACAAACTCTTAAGAGAAGACTGTCAATCACTGAACAGGATCGCCCACTGGACTCATATGCCTACAGATACCAGGGATTTTAATGAATAAAATGCAAGTTTTTCTATACTTTTTTCCTACAAAAATATCTATTAATCAGATCAGCTCCAGCGCTATAACATCCTCCCTGCAGATCAGATACTATTTTCAACATGACAGGTTCCCTTTAAGTATTACAGAGTTTTCCTTTAAATCAATGGGCTGTCAGTGTAATAGAAGACAGGGCAAGTCCTCCAGAGCAATGAACCCCCATTTGTAACCACTTTTCAAACTGGCCGAGACTATAGGATCCTGAGCACGAGGCGGCAACCTTAAATTAATTTAGAATTACCTTATAGGGTCTATAAGAATGAGTTTTCTAAATAAAGACATATCTGTATTTGTTTTTCAGCGGGATGTAATTACATTTTTCAATAGAACAAACTGGCCTTGTTCTGGGTTGGGTTTTGGGGATGGGACCCATGGGACAAAACTACAGGCAGCACAATCTGTTCTCTAGTTTTATCACTTTTGCATAAGTATGTATTTAAGAACAGATAATATCTAAGACATAGATATTTAAATGGTGGTCAAGACCTTGGGGGTAAAAAGTGTCCATTATTTTTTTCTAGGGGCTGCTTGATGAATCTTTTGCCCAGGGGATCGGATAACCCACGAGCCGGACCAGCATACTGTATCAAAGTAGCCCGAGAGTCTTCTCATATCACAGCTGCCAACTTAGAAAGTAACTGTAGACTGCAAACTTTCTAGCTGTGTGCAGCGGTTGCAAATCATGTCAGTATCATTTCCATTAAATGCTTTATTCTATTGAATAAACTTTATATTTGACACCTATAGTTGGCCGTTAGGAACAGTAATTGTTTTAATAAATCAGTTAGCGGATGTCAGGACACAGAGCTATTAGTGTAAGAGGCACGCGGCCTTCAGGCATTCTCATTGATCCTATAACATGGATTCATTACCCTGCACACATACCACAAACCATCCGCAAGAGGGAAAGGGGCTGGGAATTGTAAAGTCATTTTATGGGAACGAATGCACTGACACAGTCAACATATTGGCTTTGAAGATGTGTAATTGCCTTCAGCTCAATTCAGCATAGAGGGAAAAGGCAAGGTTTACTAAGCGGCGCTAGGAGAATCTGAACGGATTCCTCTCCATAATAAGTTTGTGTGTTTACAGAGGCTCAGCGTGGATTGACAATGCCCAGGGCAGAGAAAGAACTTTATGCACTCTAATCCATGGACTGTTAGTCATAAAATGTTAAAAATAAAGTTATATGTCATTATATTTTTTACTTTTTATTTATTTTTTATTATGTTTTTATGTTTCTACTTTATCTTAGCCCAAAACCTAACTTTATCCCTAATGCTTGAACTATCCCTAACCCTAACCCTAGCTTTAACCTTAGTCTTATCTCTAACCCTAGTACTAACCCTAGTCCTACCTCTAACCCCAGTCCTACCTCTAACCCCAGTCCTACCTCTAACCCTAGTCCTACCTCTAACCCTAGTCCTACCTCTAACCCCAGTCCTACCTCTAACCACAGTCCTACCTCTAACCACAGTCCTACCCCTAACCACAGTCCTACCCCTAACCACAGTCCTACCCCTAACCACAGTCCTACCCCTAACCACAGTCCTACCTCTAACCACAGTCCTACCTCTAATCACGATGGGCAGTCAGGCTCTTTTTCCTGATCTCGCTCACTTAGCTCCGCTCACCTTAAAGACACGGCTCTTTGGATCTGTGGCACCCCAGGGGTCTGGTTGCCACAGTGGTAGAAATACCATGTCTGAGAGCTAGCATGGGTTTTCCTGGTCAGGAACACTGTTGCATGCAACGCCTCCTGCCCCAGTCCAGGGAGGGGAGGAACCTGCCCTTTATAAACTGGATCTGGGGCGGGGTTAGGGAGTCGAGTCGAGTTCTAGTCCAGAGAAAGGGACAGACGAGCAGCAAGGAGCTCTGGAGGCAACACAGGAGCAGAGAGGCAGGGATTGGAGCTGATAGAGCTAATCCTGGCAGAAGACGCAGAGAACCAGACACCGGAGTCCGAGGCTGTGAGGAAATCCACATCCAGCAGCAGAAACCACCTGGCAGGGGATTTCAGGTCCTCTGGCCATAGAAAGCCCGGAGGCTCAGTCACAAGCAAGGGACCGGCACCGCCATCGAGGAGCGGAAGGTACCAAAGGCCCCAAGTCACCAGCCATACAGGTGAGCACCACACGGTACACTCAGGGACGTGGGCTACTACACGACTACAGCAGGGTAGCCAGGAAGATTGCAGTCAGACGGGAAGGCCTACACCTCCACCTGGCCAGGGGAGCTTTTGTTCGCTCACAGACTGACCAGGCCTATAATGTTAGGCAGTACTCCCGGCAGGGCCTTCTTCATTACCAACAGTAAAAACTATGAACTGCACTGCACGGACTCTGAGTCATTTCTGCTGCGCCCATGCACCACAACCCTCACCATCTACACACGCTGCCCTGAGGCTATACTCCTCCCGTGGGGAGTTATACTACCCTCAGCTGCGCACCCAACATCAGCCTCAGCGGTCTGCCCCGCAGCGGCGGTTCTCAGTGACCGCAATCCACGGGTGGCGTAGTCGGACATTTAAACCTTAAAAACCAAATAAACAGATCCACCACTGGTTTGACCACCCTGAGCCACGGGACCGGGTCGCCGCCACGGAGAATACAACCCCTGACATTACACAGAGACCCGGCTCCGGGTATTCCCCCACACAGGGCCCAGGGGGCGTGTCAGATCCTTAAAGGATCCCTATTGTATGTGTTCACCATGGGTGAACACATATTTAAGATGACGTTATCGTGCCGAAACCCCACCCTCCTGCGACCAAAGCCCCGCGTACTTGCACCCAGCCAAATAAATTGACGTGTATATAGAAGGTCGAGCATGGACTCTTCTGCTCAGACACATTATGTCTAGTATACTTAATTAAATCAAAAGCATATTCATTTTTTTATTCATCTCAAAATTTAGGATCAGTTTGATGAACACATTAAAATTCAGGCAAGAGAAGCATTATAAATGAAAATGAAGATCAAAATACAGTAAACGCCTTTGCAGTTATCTATTACTTTCTACTTGTTCTCCATACTCCTCTGTACCAGCAGAATGACAGGGCAAGCAGCAGGATGACAGGAGAGGCAGGCAATAGTATGATGGCAGAGAGCACCAGCAGCAAAGCAGGGAGACAGGATGCAAGAATATGGGACATACAAAACAGAAAACAAATCACACACTGCAATGGAAACTGTCACAATAGCAACACTGGTATAAGATGAGCAATGTATTGTTTTAAGAGTACTGATGTCATAATTTAGTGGAGAAAGGTTGAACTTGATGGACCTGAGTCTTTTTTTCAACCTATGTAACATCCCAGAAAAAAAACAGCTTTATACTTCCCAATACCTGGCCGCCATAGTACTTTACTGCAGGATTCAGCAACCGCCTATGATAAAAGGCTGATTTTTTTCTGTGAAAATCTTGTTTGCTTTTGCGGCTGCTGCTTGACATTGAGTACTGCTGCTCAGCTTACTTGTAACCAGAATAACCAAGTCCTTCTCCTGTTCTGTAGTCCTGAGTATACTCCCATCTAATGTGTATTCAGCAATAGGATTACTCCGTCCTAGGTGCATTACTCTACATTTATCTACATTAAACCTCATCTGCCAAGTGTTTGCCCATTCAGTCATCTTATCCAGATTGTTCTGTAAAATTATACAGTCAAACTCAATTTTTATTATCCTACATAGCTTTGTTTCATCAGCAAAAACTGACACTTTACTTTCAATCCCATACATAAGGTCATTAATAAAGAGATTTAAAAGAATTGTCCTAACACAGATCCTTGTGGCCCCACTGCTCCCGGTACTGATACTTGTGATCCCCACTGCTCCCGATACTGATCCATGTGGTCCCTGTGGCGCCCTGCTGCGCACGGTGCCACAGAACCCAGAAGGCTGCACTGATGGATTTCTCCACAAGAGGCCCTCACTACATGCAAACACCTCCACCTTCCACCTCATACCAGCAGAGGGAGCCCTGATAGGGATATATAAAAGGAAGGTGGAGCCAGGCAGCTCAGTCAGAGAATAGTTTCTGGTTAAGTTAGTGTTCAGAGAAGAACATGCAGGCTGCTGTGTGAGGCAAGCTAGGCCTCCAGCAGTACTGAAGCCTAGTGAGGGCCCCGAGCGTGGCCGAAGGCGAGAGGAAGAAAGGAGTGATAAAGGGGGCAGAGGAGCATACCAGGCTCACCCCAGTATATACACCGGACACCGGGTTCGAGCCTACAGGGACCCTTCACACCCAGTAGGGTTAACCGGAATCCCAGGAGGACTACAAGTCCCTGGCAAACCTGAAGCTAGACACGTACAGGACCAGGTACCACAAAGGCCCCGACGTTCAGGGAAAGTGGTCACCAACCGGAGGTCCTACTTCAGAGCAACAGGTAGAGTAACAAGCAAGACACATAAGCTAGGCACAGTTGCAGGCTGGCCAGGAGCTTACACAGAGGCAGACACGGATCAGGAGGCCTTATACCTGCGCCCTGGGGAGAAGTCCAAAAGTGCACCCTTCACCTAGAGTACCCTGGACCATATCTACCAGCTGTACCAGTAAAGGTAACAAAGCAAAACCCCCTGTCTCTGTCCGTTACTCCGGCCGCGCCATTACATCTCTACCTGCACCACAACGCCCAGCGCACCCACCATCTATCTATCTACACTGCCCTGAGGCCCGCTCCACCTGTGGGGAGCTGTACCATCTTTAGCTGCCTTGTCACCTGCCTCAGAGGACTACTGCAGGGCTGGTGACCTTCACCAGACACCACAGGTGGCGTCACGAAATTCTCAGAACTTTATTAATAATCGCTACCCCTTTTGTGCACTGTCCGCCCTGGGCTAGCCACCGTGATAGATATATATATATATATATATATATATATATATATATATATACTGTCCCAAAAAAGTAAGGCCCACGGGGCGCGACATCCCAACTGGCGTCACGAACAGGATTGCGTGCCCGTTGCCACCGGGTGCTGTGCGCCTTTAAAAGACTGTAAATCTTACTGTGGTGAAGTTTTTCCCGCCAATTGCCGCTGTTTCCCGCCATTAACCGCCATTTTCGGGTTGCCGCGCGGGAAGAAGAGGGGCGTAACCGCTGGAAGCGCGCGAAGTCGAGGACAAGCCCCGCCCCTGACGTAGAACCAGGAAGCGTCAGGTCCTGGAAGGATCCGGGAGGACGCCCTGACGTCAGAAGCGAGCGACGCAAGGTCCTGAAAGAAGACCGGAGCTGTGGCCTACCTAAGAGAAAAGTAAAGAAGGTAGGTTCCGGTTCACTAGGGGGGGCGCAACGATGTCCGAAGCCCAGCAGAGCGCCGGAATACCGGTTAACGGCCCCGATGTCCCACTTGCGCTCGGCGCTGAGCAGGCTGAAGCGGCCGCTCCACCAGCAGGGCCTGTAACCCCTGTCATACCTATGGCCCTGCCGTATATCCCGGGAGCGAAGTGGTTCCCCCAGTATAACGGCAAACCGGACACACTGTCCGGATTCAAGAGGAAGATATGCGGCATACTGGACATGTACTCTATGACTGGCAAACTGAGAGCCGCTGTAGTGTTAGGACAATTGACTGGTGCCGCTGAGCGAGAAGTTGAAACCTGGCCAGCCGCAGACCGAGAATCAGTGTCCACCATCTTTAAAAGACTGAAAACCGCGTTTGAAAACCGCACTGAAACAGATCTCCGGATAAGGTTCTACCATTGTGTCCAAAAACCTGAGGACAGTATCCGGGACTATGCCTGGCGCTTACAGGAGGCCCTGCGGTCCAGCCAGCATCCATGATGAAAATAAAATGCTGACAGAACAGTTCATCCGCGGGTTAAAGTCCCAAGAAGAAAGCAGAACTGTACGGTGGTGGGCCTTAGACCATCCGGATGCCACCTTTGACACCCTTAAGGACATGGCTATAAAGGGATTGCAGCCCCTGGAAACCACAGACACTGCTATCCAGCGTTACCAGAGTGGGGCCACCCCAGTGCTTGCAGCACCCACCGCCCCTTCACTAACTGCCGAAACAAGGATGCAAACAGTGCCCCCTAGCGAGCTGGACAGCCATCGCTCTGAGGTGCGCCAGCTAAGTAAAACCCTGGCCACTGTCATGAGCACCCTGCAGCTGCGGACGGAGCCTGAGCCGGAAGGAAGGATCTTGCTAGCCGACAGCCCTGAGGATGTCCCCTGGATGAGTAGAAGAAGGAGGACAACACCACCCCGGAGGGGGACAACACCACCCCGTGGAAGGACCAATGACCAACGCCGCCCTCCAGAAGAATTTATCTGCTACCGTTGCCATAAAGCAGGCCACACCATGCGTTGGTGTCCTTTAAACGAGAAAACCCTGGGGCCGATGGCCGACACCCAGGAGTAGACCAACCAGGCCCAACAAACTGGTACCGTCGGTTCGTGGGAGGAAGACCTTTCCTGTCCATTGTGCTGGACGGCATCGCGACCCCTGCCCTGCTGGACACAGGTCTCAGGTAACCATTATGCCTGATGTCCTCTACAAAAGGTTCTGGTCCATAGACTAACTGAGCCCGCCAGCTCCAAACCTTTCCGTGTATGCCTCCAATGGCCTTCCCTTTAACCTAGTCGGGGTTAAGGATGTGGCAGTAAAGGTGGGAAGAGTGGAACTGAAGGACCAGGGACTAATTGTAGTAGAGACTAATCCTGATGATACAGACTTGTATATGGTACTTGGCACAAATATTGTTAGTAACTGTTTGGGAGAAGTGTTGTTCTTGCTCCAACAGAAGGCTGACACCGCCAGACCAGGGCAGAAGAGGGTGCTCCAGAAAGAGATCCGAGCCCTTATGTACCAGCAACAGGTAAAACTATCAGGTGGTGAAATTGGTAATGTACGGGTGACAGACCCGATACCCATTGTGATTCCCCCAATCAGTGAAATGCTGATTTGGTGTAGAGCAGCAATAGGTCTCAAAGGACGGAGCTACCAGGCGGTAGTAGAGCCCCTTAGCTCAGAGCATAGACCTACACTCTTGACTGCCAGAGGGGTAGTGGATGTACGTAATGGGAGGGTGCCCGTACGCCTCCTAAACTATGGGGAGGACGAGGTTAGATTACCATGCTACGCCACTCTTGAGCAAACTGTACACAGTAGATAACAACTCCATACACACAGCGGAGTCCTTAACCTCACCAGACCAAGTGGAGGATAATGTCCCGGGAACCCAGGTGGAGGATTGGTGTCAACAGCTCCATGTTGGGACAGACACCACTCCTGCCCATCAGAAGCAGGGTGTACACCGGGTGGTTCAGGAATACAAGCAAGTATTCAGTAAACACCCACTTGACTTTGGGATAATTAAAGGGGTACAACACCATATCCCCACAGGTGATCATCCACCCATCAAAGAACGTTACAGGCCTATACCACAAGCACACTACCAGAAGGCGAAGGAGATGTTGCACGACATGAAGAAGGCAGGGGTAGTAAGGGATAGTTGTAGTCCCTGGGCAGCTCCCCTAGCTCTAGTCAGGAAAAAGGACGGAAGCATGAGAATGTGTGTAGCTTACAGACAAGTAACTCGCATTACACATAAAGATGCATACCCTTTACCACGTATAGAGGAATCCCTGGCTGCCTTAAAGTCTGCAAATTACTTCTCCACCCTTGACCTCACTAGTGGGTACTGGCAAGTAGGTGTTGCTGAGGAGCATCGGGAGAAGACGGCCTTCACCACCCCGATGGGACTCTGCAAGTTCAACAGTATGCCATTCGGACTCTGCAACGCCCCCGGAACGTTCCAGAGATTGATGGAGTGCGGCCTGGGACACTGCAACTTCGAGACTGTACTACTATACCTGGATGACGTGATAGTGTACTCCAGAACATATGAGGACCACTTGAAGCACCTGGCAGAGGTATTTGAGTCACTGTCCCGGTATGGGATGAAGTTGAAGCCCTCAAAGTGCCACCTGCTCAAGAGAAAGGTACAGTACCTGGGGCACATCGTTAGTCCAGAAGGAGTAGCACAAGACTCGGAGAAGGTCACTGCCATCCAGAACTGGCTGGAGCCGAAGAGCCTCAAGGAGGTACGTCAGTTCATGGGACTAGTCGGGTATTACTGGAGGTTAGTGAAGGACTATACCAAGAAAGCGGCGCCTTTGCAAGATCTCCTGGTAGGACAGTCCGGGAGAGGCAGAAACCCCCCGTTCCAGTGGGGTTAGGAGCAAGCTGAATTCTTTAAGGTGATGAAGGAGATCCTGACCGGCGAAGAGATCCTAGCCTACCCTGACTACGGCCAACCGTTCCTGCTGTACACGGATGCCAGCAACGAGGGATTAGGAGCTGTGTTAAGTCAGAAGCAGAATGGCCAAGAGAAGGTGATCGCCTATGCAAGCAGGAAGCTCCGCCCGACAGAGAGGAACCCAGAGAACTATAGCAGCTTCAAGTTGGAGTTCCTGGCCCTCGTCTGGGCCATCACCGAGCGGTTCAAGCACTACCTAGCCTCCAGTAAATTCACTGCCTACACAGACAATAACCCCTTGACTCATCTGGAAACAGCCAAGTTAGGAGCCATGGAACAACGATGGATGGCTCGGCTGTCAAACTACCAATTCACTATTAAGTACCGGGCGGGCCGCAAGAACGCCAACGCCGATGCCCTGTCCAGGATGCCTCACCAGTCGGACACTGAAGAAGAAGTGGATGACCTGGAAGAGATTGAGCTACCTGCCTTTCACCGTAATGGAATGGTCCACGAGCACCGAGCCTCCAGGAGGCATCGCGGTAAGACGTTAATCCCTCTGCCTCACCACAGCTGGAAAGAGACCCAGGACAGCGACCCGGTTGTCAGCCGTATCAAGGAACTGATAACCCAGGAAGGTTCCTCCCTGGAGAAGGAAGCGTCTCTACAAGTCAAGCAACTGTGGGGTGAGAGAAGCCGGCTGTTCATCTATAGGGAAAAGCTGTGCTGAAGGTACGTCAACCCGAGGACCCATGAGATGGTGTGGCAGATCGTAGTGCCCAGGACGGAGATCCAGATGGTGTTGGAGGCCTACCACGATCAAGCGGGGCACTTTGGCTGGAAGAAGCTAGAAACCCTGCTAAAAGGTCGGTTTTACTGGGTTGGAATGCGGAGCTCCATAGAGAGATGGTGCCGAGACTGTGGACCCTGTAGCCTCAGAAGGAAAGACTACAGCAGCCAGAAGGCACCCCTGCAACCCATCAAGACAACTCGACCCTTGGAGATCGTGGCCCTGGATCATGTCAAGCTGTCACCCAGCAGGTCAGGATATTCCTATGCCCTGACCATGGTGGATCACTACTCCCGGTTCCTGGTGGTCGCCCCCGTCAAGGATCTGATGGCAGAAACTGCGGCGAAGACGTTTCAGGCGTACGTCTGCAGGCCCCATGGATCCCCGGGGCAGGTGGTGACAGATCAAGGCTCAGCCTTTGAAGCCGAATTGTTCAAAGAGTTCTGCCATCTGTACGGGTGTAAAAAGATCCGGACTACACCGTACCACCCCCAAACCAACGGTCCCTGTGAAAAGATGAATAACATCGTCATCGACCTGCTGAAGACCTTACCATTAGAGGAGAGAAATCAGTGGCCAGACCTACTACCTGACCTAGTAGATCTGTACAACCACATACCTGTGAGTTCCACCAATTGTACTCCAGCATATCTCATGCGAGCAAGACCTGGGAAGTTGCCCATGGACCTGGAGCTTGGTGTAGTTGAACCAGAAGCAGATATGTCCACTGAGGACTGGGACACGACCAGACAGGAGCAGTACAGAAGAGTACAGGCCTGTGTCGAAGACAGTCTCACTCGGGTGAGGGACAAGCAGGAAGCTCACTACAATAAAAGTGCTCCCGCATAACCCTTCACACCAGGAGAAGTGGTGTTAAGGAGGAAAAGGAGAAATCACAAACGTGATGACCAGTGGGAGAGAGAACCCTACACTGTGTTAAACTCAAGATTTGATAGCAGGAAGATCTGTCTAATTACCAAGGACGGAGGAAGAACGACTGCAATGGTATCAAGAGATCGCCTGAAGTTGTGTCTAGACCTGCTAAAGCCCCAAGAAGAAGAGCCTCTCATCGTATCGGAGGAGCCTAAAGAAGCAGTAATACATACTGAATTAGGAGATTTCCCAGCAGATTGGCCTCAAATAGGAGGAGCAGTGATAATACCTGTAATCCCCTTCTTCCAACAGCCAGAAGACCCTCCACAGCAAGAAGAACCTATAAGTGCTCCAAAAGAGCCTGCTCGAGGAGAATCCCCGGAAGAAGGATCCCCGGTTGGAGCAGAGCAAGAAGGCCCAGCCAATGGTACACTTGCCAGTCCCATGGAGAGGTTAAGGCAGTATTACAACCTACCCACACATAGAACTGACAGGGTAACAAACACAGATACCATCCACACTCCCGTACTACGTAGATTTACACGTAGCACCAAAGGCCAGGCCCCTGTTAGGTTTAGCGAATAAGCAGAGATACCTACAGTATAAATAGTTGCCCCTGGGGTATGTTATAATTGTGAAATTGTCATGTATTTAATCATTGTTTTGCCTTGCTTATGGACAATTTAGGTGACATGGACACTTTTCTATTGTATTTAGTCACCCGTAAGGGTATATATAAAAAGACTCTGTGGCTGGGGACTGTGAACAGCCCAAAAACGATTCAAGTACATAATTGCACTCCCTGGAGTGCCTTGTTACTGACCACTGAAAAAAAAAAGTTTGGCGTGGCTGAAGACGTGGTCCATCACCTGGATCACCTATGCCCTGCAGCCACGCCCAGGGCCTACGTGGAGGGTTTGTGGACTGGTCCCTCATGCTACTGTGTCAGCCTGGCCTGGATGCCACAAAATGTATTAAAGCTGTGTCTGAGAGCAAGGGGGAGGTTCTCTGGTCAGGGGAACATTAGCATGCAATGCCTCCTGTCTCAGGCCAGTAGGGGGAGCAGGCTGCCCCTATAAAAGCTGGTGCTGGGGGCAGGGTTAGGGAGAACTTGATGGCCTGTCTCAGCACTGAGACTTGTCCCAGAGCAGAGCAGGGACAGACAGTTGTACTGCACCTAAGAGGAAGTGTGGCAGGAGGAGAGCCACAAGCCAGAGACAAGAGGCGAAGAGAGCCTGTCTTGGCAGATAAAAGACTTACTTTACCAGACTTTGGTGTCTGAGGCTGGGAGGATTCTACATCCCCCAGCAGATAACCAGTTCGCAGGGGACTGTATATTCCTTGGCCTAAGAAGCCTGGAGGCTCTGCCACAACAAAAGGGACCAGCAAAGCCGTACAAGGCTGGGAGCAGAAAGGAACCCACGTCGCAGGCCATACAGGCGAGAATACACGTAAAGCTCGGAAACGTGGGCTGTTACCCTATAACGAGGAGATAGCCAGAAGGAGCACAGAAAGCACGGTAGGCCTACACCCTCACCCTGACCAGGGCCAATTTCCCCGTTGCTCTCAGACATCCAGGTCCCCTCCTAGCCGGGACTGTTTGTGGGTCAATTTACCTGTTCTAGTAAAGACCCTGGACTGCAACCTGTTGTCTGCGTGCTCCTTGCTCCTCCAGCACTATCAGCACTGGGACTCTCACTACCATCACTCCCAACATCCATTATACTGCCCTGGGGCCGCACTCTTCCCGTGGGGAGTCACACTACCCCAGCTGCACACATCATCAGCCCCAGCGGTCTGCATGCAGTGGCGGTTCCTAATAACCGCAATCCACGGGTGGCGTAGTCGGACATTATCAACCAGTACATAGCAGACTACCATTGGCCTGACCACCCTGAGCCGCGGGACCGGGCCGCCACTACTACCCCCATCGTTTCCCTATTGCCCGGATCCGCGTGCCCCATGGCCCAGGGGGTGAGTCACTACTATCTACTTTTGGTGAAAAGGACACCAGGTTACGGAACTTGCCGTAACCTTATTATTGTAAATATTAATGTAATTGTTATTATTGTTGTTCAACTTGTTTTTGCAAAAATGCTTCAGTCCATGAGTACTTAGTTTTACTAGGGGGGAATGTGGCGCCCTGCTGCGCATGGTGCCACAGAACCCAGAAGGCTGCACGGACGGATTTCTCCACAAGAGGCCCTCACTACATGCAAACACCTCCACCTTCCACCTCATACCAGCAGAGGGAGCCCTGATAGGGATATATAAAGGGAAAGTGGAGCCAGGCAGCTCAGTCAGAGAATAGTTTCTGGTCAAGTTAGTGCTCAGAGAAGAGCGCGCAGGTTGCTGTGTGAGGCAAGCTAGGCCTCCAGCAGTACTGAAGCCTAGTGAGGGCCCCGAGCGTGGCCGAAGGCGAGAGGAAAAAAGGAGTGATAAAGGGGGCAGAGGAGCATACCAGGCTCACCCCAATATATATACCGGACACCGGGTCTGAGCCTACAGGGACCCTTCACACCCAGTAGGGTTAACCGGAATCCCAGGAGGACTACAAGTCCCTGGTAAACCTGAAGCTAGACACGTACAGGACCAGGTACCACGAAGGCCCCGACGTCCAGGGAAAGTGGTCACCAACCGGAGGTCCTACTTCAGAGCAACAGGTAGAGTAACAAGCAAGACACATAAGCTAGGCACAGTTGCAGGCTGGCCAGGAGCTTACACAGAGGCAGACACGGATCAGGAGGCCTTATACCCGCTCCCTGGGGAGAAATCCGAAAGTGCGTCCTTCACCTAGAGTACCCTGGACCATATCTACCAGCTGTACCAGTAAAGGTAACGAAGCAAAACCCCGTCTCTGTCCGTTACTCCGGCCACGCCATTACATCTCTACCTGCACCACAACGCCCAGCGCACCCACCATCTATCTATCTACACTGCCCTGAGGCCCGCTCCACCTGTGGGGAGCTGTACTATCTTTAGCTGCCTTGTCACCTGCCTCAGAGGACTGCTGCAGGGCTGGTGACCTTCACCAGACACCACAGGTGGCGTCACGAAATTCTCAGAACTTTATTAATAATCGCTACCCCTTTTGTGCACTGTCCGCCCTGGGCCAGCCACCGTGATATTTATATACTGTCCCCAAACAGTAAGGCCCACGGGGGCGCGACATCCCCACTGCTCCTGGTAGCGATCCTTGTGGTCTCCGCTGCTCCCAGTACTAATACTTGTGATCCCCACTGCTCCCGATATTGATCCTTGTGGTATCTTCTTCTCCCGATACTGATCCTTGTGGTCTCCACTGTTTCCGATACTAATCCTTGTGGTCCCTATTTCTCCCGCTATTGATCCTTGTGGTTCCTTCTGCTCCCGGTATTGATCCTTGTGGTATCTTCTTCTCCAAATACTGATCCTTGTGGTCCCTATTTCTCCCAGTATTGATCCTTGTGGCCTCCCACTGTTCCCAGTACTGATCCTTGTGGTCCCCACTGCTCCCAGTACTTATCCTTGTGGTCCCCACTGCTCCCAGTACTGATCCTTGTGGTCCCCACTGCTCCCAGTACTGATCCTTGTGGTCCCCACTGCTCCCAGTACTGATCCTTGTGGTCCCCACTGCTCCCAGTACTGATCCTTGTGGTCCCCATTGCTCCCAGTACTGATCCTTGTGGTCCCCACTGCTCCCAGTACTGATCCTTGTGGTCCCCACTGCTCCCAGTACTGATCCTTGTAGTCCTCACTGCTCCCAGTACTGATCCTTGTGGTCCCCACTGCTCCCAGTACTGATCCTTGTGGTCCCCACTGCTCCCAGTACTGATCCTTGTGGTCACCACTAATGATCCTTGTGATCTCCACTGCTTCCAGTACTGATCCTTGTGGTGACCACTGCTCCCAGTACTGATCCTTGTGGTCCCCACTGCTCCTGGTACTGATCCTTGTGGTCACCGCTAATGATCCTTGTGATCTCCACTGCTTCCAGTACTGATCCTTGTGGCGCCCACTGCTCCCAGTACTGATCCTTGCGGTCCCCACTGCTCCCGGTACTGATCCTTGTAGTCACCACTAATGATCCTTGTGATCTCTACTGCTTCCAGTACTGATCCTTGTGGCGCCCACTGCTCCCAGTACTGATCCTTGCGGTCCCCACCGCTCCCGGTACTGATCCTTTTGGTCATCACTAATGATCCTTGTGATCTCCACTGCTCCCAGTACTGATCCTTGCGGTCCCCACTGCTCCCAGTACTGATCCTTGTGGTCACCACTAATGATCCTTGTGATCTCCACTGCTTCCAGTACTGATCCTTGTAGTGACCACTGCTCCCAGTACTGATCCTTGTGGTCCCCACTGCTCCTGGTACTGATCCTTGTGGTCACCACTAATGATCCTTGTGATCTCCACTGCTTCCAGTACTGATTCTTGTGGTGCCCACTGCTCCCAGTACTGATCCTTGCGGTCCCCACTGCTCCCGGTACTGATCCTTGCGGTCCCCACTGCTCCCGGTACTGATCCTTGTGGTCACCACTAATGATCTTTGTGATCTCCACTGCTTCCAGTACTGATCCTTGTGGTCCCCACTGCTCCCGATACAGATAAGATCATAAGTAATCGAGCATAGAAGGAGCACATGTGCAACATGTGACACGTGATCTGAGGCAGCGGTCACATGATGGCGCAGAATCTCAGCAGTGGTAAGCAGTTTTTATGGGATGCAAGGAGAAATGTTTTTAAAATAAAAAAATGTATTCCCTCAAATATCCTTTAAATTTATTATCGACTTTTCTAATTAGTGCAACATTTTCGACATGAATGTAAACCCAGGAGTGAGCGGAGAATGGAGAGATCTGTGCAGTGTGTAATCATCTCAGCTTGTTACATGGCAGCGCAGTCGTCATTGCGAGGGTCGGAGGCGTTACACGCTGTACTACTATTAATCCCTCACACTATAATCACTGAGCGCTGACAGCCACTGGTTTCTGGATTTTCTATGTAATAAAAGTTTTAGACAAGAAACACATTCCGCTCTTAGTTACTGCACCATGATAATTCTCAGGAGAAGAGACAGACTGTATTGTTCCTCGGTGAGCATAATGATAGGAAGAACAGAACTCTGTCTCCCCTTAGGATTACTCCTTTTTCTCAGCTATCTCTAGTTTTGACAACCTAGAGAAAGAAAAAACATATGCATCCATGTGTAACGGGTCTGGGAGGCGGAACCTCTGAGCTACTATACAAGGGGGCAGCCCTTGTAAGGGAGCGGGCGGCAGTCTCTGGATGAACGGACAGGGAGATACGGCAAGTGATCAGGGCAGTCTCTGGGTAAAGGGTAGGTACGACCTGTGATGGCAGAGCCTCCGGGTAGGCTAGCAGGCAGATGGAAGATGTGTGCTCCCAGGTGAGCAAGCGAGAGTCTCTGGAATAACAGGTGGTCACGGCATGTGACGGCGGAACCTCCGGGCTGGCAAGCAGGCAGGTAACGGAGAAGCGCTCCCAGGTGAGCGGACAAGAGTCTGAAGTAGCTGATGGTCACAGCACGTGACAACGGAGCCTCCGGGCTGGCAAGCAGGCAGGTAACAGAGAAGCGCTCCCAGGTGAGCGGACAAGAGTCTGAAGTAGCTGATGGTCACAGCACGTGACAACGGAGCCTCCGGGCTGGCAAGCAGGCAGGTAACGGAGAAGCGCTCCCAGGTGAGCGGGCAAGCTGGTCCATAGACAGACTGACCGGAGTTGTAAGGCAGACCGTCGGACCTCAGGAAAGTAGGCAGGTAGCTGATGTGCGCTCCCAGATGAGCGGGCAGGCTGGTCCTTTAGACAGACTGACAGGAGTAGTAAGGCAGACCGTCGGACCTCAGACTGGCAGACAGGTAACAAGTATTCAGGCAGGAATCAGGCAGGTAACTGGCAGGAAACTGGCAGGTAACTGGCAGGAAACTGGCAACGGGACCTGAGGGCTGAGACACAGGTGCAAACAACATTGCTCGGGCACCTCCATTTTGGAGGAGGTGCCTTATATATGATGAAGTCCTCCGGCCATTGGCCGGGGACTCCTTAGGACGGCGCGCGCGGCCCCTTTAAGAGGAGGGGAGCGCGCGCGCGCGCGCCCTAAGCACAGGGGCCGGGAAGGAGCGCGCGCTGAGAGCAGAGCGGGAGGAGGACGCCGGGAAGGAGCGCGCGCTGACAGCAGAGCGGGGAGAGGACGCCGGGCACGGAGCAGAGCGGTGAGGGGAGCAGCGTCCCTGCCTAGCAGAGGGCAGGGACGCCAGCGCTACAGTACCCCCCCCTTTAGGCCCCCCCTTTTTTAGGCCAGACAGAAATTTAGCTAGGATGAGAGGGGCATGGATGTTCTCCCGGGGCTCCCACGTTCTCTCCTCAGGACCAAACCCCTTCCAATCTACCAGAAAAAAGGTCTTTCCTCTTACCCTTTTGGTGGCAAGAATGTTCTCTACCTCAAACTCGTCCTCAGCAGAAACCGGAGCAGGAGGCGTACCTGTAGACTTGGAAAAAGAGTTAAGTACCACAGGTTTGAGGAGAGATACATGGAAGGAGTTAGGGATCCGTAAGTTGACCGGGAGTTTCAATTTATAGGCCACCGGGTTGATCTGACTGATGACCTCCAGTGGGCCGATGAACCGAGGCCCTAACTTATAGGAAGGGATCTTGAGCCGGACATATTTGGACGAGAGCCAGACTTTATCCCCAGGACGGAATTGAGGAGGGTCCAGACGTTTTTTGTCAGCGTGTCTTTTCATACGCTCGGAAGACAGAAGGAGTGCGGATCGGGTACTCTCCCAAATGGAGGAAAATTTGCTAACGAGAGATTCCGCAGCCGGGTTGTCCACCGAGGTGGAGACAGGAAAAGGAATCCGAGGATGCTGACCAAAGACTACAAAAAACGGGGATTTGGAGGAGGATTCGCTCTCGTGATTATTGTAAGAGAACTCGGCCCATGGTAGGAGATCCACCCAGTCAGAATGGTGGGCATTAACGAAGTGCCGGAGGTAACTGGTCAGGTTCTGATTGATCCGCTCCACTTGACCATTGGACTGTGGGTGGTAAGCGGAAGAGAAGTCCAGGGAGACGTCTAGTAGTTTACAAGTGGCTCTCCAGAAGCGTGAGGTGAACTGTACCCCACGATCCGACACGATGTGGAGGGGCAGGCCATGAAAACGGAAGATGTGACGAATAAAGTCTCTAGCTAGCTCGGGTGCAGACGGGAGGCCTGGCAGGGGAACGAAATGAGCCATCTTGGAGAAGCGGTCAGCGACCACCCAAATGACCGTACAACCGGCAGAGAGTGGGAGGTCAGTTATGAAGTCCATTGCAATATGCTGCCAGGGGGCAGCAGGTACTGGGAGCGGAAGGAGGCGACCGGCTGGCAGATGTCTCGGAACCTTGTTGCGGGCGCAGGACACACAGGCAGAAACAAAGTCTATTACATCCTTGTGCAGGGTAGGCCACCAGTAGTGCCGGGAAATAAGCTGGAGGGTCTTCTTCTGACCAGCGTGGCCAGCCAGTTTAGACGAGTGACCCCAGTGAAGGATCTTCTCCCGATCAGGTACTGATACGAACGTCTTTCCGGGAGGAAGACGATTTAGACTCACGGGAGCCACCTGCATTACTCTGGCGGGATCGATGATGTGTTTCGGATCTTCCTCGAGATCAGATACCAGAAAGGATCGAGACAAGGCGTCCGCCTTGACGTTTTTGTCAGCCGGGCGAAAATGAAGGACAAAATCAAAACGAGCAAAAAACAAGGACCACCGGGCTTGGCGCGGGTTAAGTCTCTGGGCATGCTGGAGATAAGCCAAGTTCTTGTGGTCAGTGTAAATTATTACCGGGTGAAGAGCCCCCTCAAGCAGGTAACGCCACTCCTCCAATGCCAGTTTGATGGCCAATAACTCTCGATCTCCTATGGAATAATTGCGCTCTGAGGAGGAGAAGAGTTTAGAGAAGAAGCCGCAAGTTACCATCCTCCCGGAAGAAGATTTTTGAGTAAGTACCGCTCCAGCTCCAGAGGAGGAGGCGTCCACTTCCAGGAAGAACTGCTTGTTGCCGTCCGGGCGATGCAGCACCGGGGCGGAAGAGAAGGCCTGTTTTAAGGAAAGAAAGGCTTCTTCTGCTTCGGGCGGCCACTCTTTGGGATTAGTACCCTTACGGGTGAGCGCGGAAATTGGGGCAGTCCGGGAAGAGAAGTGTGGTATGAAGAGGCGGTAGTAGTTGGCGAAGCCCAGGAACCGCTGAATGGCCTTCAGCCCCTCCGGTCGAGGCCATTTCTCGATGGCAGACAGTTTCTCTGGATCCATTCGTAGGCCGGTCTGAGAAATAATGTAGCCCAAAAACGGAAGCGAGGTCTGCTCAAAGAGGCACTTCTCGTATTTAGCGAAGAGGTGATTCTGCCTGAGCCTGAGCAGGACCTGACGAACGTCCCTCCGGTGAGTCTGGAGATCCGGAGAGAAGACCAAGATGTCGTCCAGGTACACCACTACGCAGGAGTAGAGAAGGTCCCGGAAGATGTCATTGACCAACTCTTGAAAGACGGCAGGAGCGTTACAGAGACCAAAGGGCATTACCAGGTATTCATAGTGGCCGTCCCGGGTGTTGAATGCCGTCTTCCATTCATCCCCTTGACGGATACGAACCAGGTTGTACGCCCCACGGAGGTCTAGTTTGGTGAAGATTCTAGCCCCCCTCAGACGATCAAATAATTCTGGAATGAGCGGAAGGGGGTACTTATTCTTCACCGTGATCTGGTTTAGGCCTCTATAGTCTATACAGGGACGGAGAGAGCCGTCCTTCTTTTTAACGAAAAAGAAGCCTGCTCCCGCCGGGGAGGTAGATTTCCGGATGAATCCCCTGGCCAGATTCTCCTCAATATATTCGGACATCGACCGGGTCTCAGCAGCGGATAAAGGATAAATACGCCCACGGGGAGGAGTAGTACCGGGTAACAGGTCGATGGGACAGTCGTATGGTCTATGAGGGGGTAATGTCTCTGCCTCCTTTTTATTAAAGACATCAGCAAAAGACCAATAAGGAATTGGAAGTCCAGGTAGATTAGCTGGGGTAGGAGAGGGACGGACGGGATGGACGGGAACCAGGCAGGTCTTATGACAGTCTTGTCCCCAGCGAAGGACTTCTCCGGTTTGCCAGTCAAGCACAGGTGCATGTCTCTGGAGCCAAGGCAGACCTAGCAAGAGGGCGTGAGAGAGTCCAGGCAGAACATGAAAGGAGATACTCTCAGAATGCAGCATTCCCACCTGCAGAGTAATGGATTCGGTGATGAGTTGGATGGGGCGTGGTAAGAGCCCCCCATCCACGGCAGCCACAGACAAGGGTACAGCCAGAGGTTTGGTGGGGATGCGGTATTTCTCTACCAGGGACTGTGAAATAAGATTCCCGGCTGCTCCAGAGTCCAGTTGGGCTAGTTCGAAATAACGGTTCTCCCCGTAGACGATTGAAACTGACAACAGCAGGGATGGAGAGGATTTATTCTTGTCTAGGTGGACCTCTCTGAGCGAACCTAGACACAGGCGTTTCCCGACCTTTCCGGGCAGGCACGGATCTGGTGCTCCTTACTGCCACAGTAGAAGCAGGTCCCCTCGGCACGGCGTAAGTCCTGACGGGTCTTGACCATCTTGGTCTGGTCGACCTGCATAGGCTCAGGAGGGTGTACCTGGTTAGAGACAGAAGGAGTGACGGGTTTCTGAAAAGTAGGAGCTAGACGTGGTAACCTCCTCTCACGGGTGACCTCTCTGGCACGCTCCTGGAACCGTAGGTCAATCCGGGTGGCAAGAGTTATTAAGTCATCGAGAGTGGTAGGAGTGTCCCGACCGGCAAGTTCATCTTTAATACGGCCGGACAGACCCTCCCAGAAGACGGAAACCAGAGCGTCGTTATCCCAGGTCAGCTCCGAGGCAAGGGTACGGAACCGTATGGCATATTGGCCCACGGTGAGACTCCCCTGACGGAGGCGTAGCAACGATGATGCAGATGAGGTCTTCCGTCCGGGTTCGTCGAAGACTTTCCGGAAAGCAGTGAGAAAAGCAGGCAAGTTGGACACCAGGGGGTCTCCTCTCTCCCATAGAGGATTTAGCCAGGCCAGGGCCTCCCCGGTGAGATGGGACATGATGAAGGCAATTTTGGCCCGGTCGGAGTTAAACTGGTAGGACAAAAGTTCAAAATGCAGGGTGCACTGATTTAAGAAGCCCCGAGCCTGGACGGAGTCGCCTCCGAAGCGAGGAGGTGCGGAAAGCCGGGGTCCGGGGTAGGATACCATGGTATTAGTGGGCAGCGGAGCTGCCGGATTGCAAGATATGGCACTGGCAGAGGTTGTTGGTGGATCAGACAGAGTGTTCAGGCGAGTATTAACATTCCGCAGGTGACCCAGGATGGACTCCTGTTGGGACCTCTGACGGGACAGTTCAAGACAGAGGTCCGAGAGCGAGGGAGCTTGGGTGCCACCGGGTTCCATGGCCCGAGCAAACTGTAACGGGTCTGGGAGGCGGAACCTCTGAGCTACTATACAAGGGGGCAGCCCTTGTAAGGGAGCGGGCGGCAGTCTCTGGATGAACGGACAGGGAGATACGGCAAGTGATCAGGGCAGTCTCTGGGTAAAGGGTAGGTACGACCTGTGATGGCAGAGCCTCCGGGTAGGCTAGCAGGCAGATGGAAGATGTGTGCTCCCAGGTGAGCAAGCGAGAGTCTCTGGAATAACAGGTGGTCACGGCATGTGACGGCGGAACCTCCGGGCTGGCAAGCAGGCAGGTAACGGAGAAGCGCTCCCAGGTGAGCGGACAAGAGTCTGAAGTAGCTGATGGTCACAGCACGTGACAACGGAGCCTCCGGGCTGGCAAGCAGGCAGGTAACAGAGAAGCGCTCCCAGGTGAGCGGACAAGAGTCTGAAGTAGCTGATGGTCACAGCACGTGACAACGGAGCCTCCGGGCTGGCAAGCAGGCAGGTAACGGAGAAGCGCTCCCAGGTGAGCGGGCAAGCTGGTCCATAGACAGACTGACCGGAGTTGTAAGGCAGACCGTCGGACCTCAGGAAAGTAGGCAGGTAGCTGATGTGCGCTCCCAGATGAGCGGGCAGGCTGGTCCTTTAGACAGACTGACAGGAGTAGTAAGGCAGACCGTCGGACCTCAGACTGGCAGACAGGTAACAAGTATTCAGGCAGGAATCAGGCAGGTAACTGGCAGGAAACTGGCAGGTAACTGGCAGGAAACTGGCAACGGGACCTGAGGGCTGAAGCACAGGTGAGACACAGGTGCAAACAACATTGCTCGGGCACCTCCATTTTGGAGGAGGTGCCTTATATATGATGAAGTCCTCCGGCCATTGGCCGGGGACTCCTTAGGACGGCGCGCGCGGCCCCTTTAAGAGGAGGGGAGCGCGCGCGCGCGCGCCCTAAGCACAGGGGCCGGGAAGGAGCGCGCGCTGAGAGCAGAGCGGGAGGAGGACGCCGGGAAGGAGCGCGCGCTGACAGCAGAGCGGGGAGAGGACGCCGGGCACGGAGCAGAGCGGTGAGGGGAGCAGCGTCCCTGCCTAGCAGAGGGCAGGGACGCCAGCGCTACACCATGTTTGTAAAGCTCCTTATGAGTTTTCTACTTTAAACTTTTTTTTAATAAAATGATCCTAAAGTTAAAGGCTATGGACAACTTTGACATGAAAAAAAATTGTGTGGTTTCCTTTAGTTAATAAAATTTGCAATAAATTTCAGTCTACAATATATACTTGTTCACCTCTGATATGTAATTTGGAGCCTGATCCAAGTTTCAGATTTTTTATTTTTGTGAGTGTCCCTCTCAGTAATATAGGCTGGATTTCAGCTCTGTGTGTATCTGTTGTCTTCATTAGCTCATTAGTCATGCTGATATTTTTCAACAATTTTGGTTCTCAAGTCCTCAGACAGTTCTCTTCTCCTCTTTCTGTTCTCCATGCTTAGTGTGGCACACACAGACACACAATGCAAAGATTGAGTCAACTTCTCCCCTTTTATCTGGTTTAAGGTGTGATTTTCATATTGCCTACACCTGTCACTTGCCACAGGTGAGTTTGAACGAGCATCACATGCTTGAAACAAAGTTATTCACTTACAATTTTGGAAAGGTGCCAACAATTTTGTCCAGCCCATTTTTGGGGTTTTGTGAGAAATTTTTCCTAATTTGCATTTTTTTCTCAGGTTTTTTTTGTGTTGATCCAATACACACAAAGGAAATAAACATGTGTACAACAAAACATGTGTAATCGAAATAATTTTCTAGGAGAAATACTTCAACAATTTTCAGGGCTGCCAACTCTTTTGGCCATGACTATATATAAGTATAGCTCTAGACCTGCACTGATTTCATCTTCACGTGCTTGACTCCCTATCCTTGCTTTCTCTACCCTCCCTGAGACTATAGATACTTCTCTTCTCTCCACTTTGAAGACCTGTGCAGATCTCCTACCTTCCCCCCTCCTACCTTCTGGGTGCAGAGAGAGGCTTCAGAACCGAGCAGGAACTCTGACGGATTTGTAACATTTTTTTGGATCAATCAGATACACATACAGAACGCTTTGCAGGAGCAAAATGGTAGAAAATCTGACATTCAGTGTGTGTAACATTCAGTGCGTATGTGACATTCAGTGTGTATGTGGCATTCAGTGTGTATGTGGCATTCAGTGCGTATGTGACATTCAGTGTGTATGTGACATTCAGTGTGTGTGACATTCAGTGTGTGTAACATTCAGTGTGTGTAACATGCAGTGTGTATGTGACATTCAGTGTATGTGACATTCAGTGTGTGTAACATGCAGTGTGTATGCGACATGCAGTGTGTATGTGACATTCAGTGAGTATGCAACATTTAGTGTGTGTAACATGCAGTGTGTATGCGACATTCAGTGTGTATGCGACATTCAGTGTGTATGCGACATTCAGTGTGTGTAACATAGTGTGTATGCGACATTCAGTGTGTGTAACATGCAGTGTGTATGTGACATTCAGTGTATGTGACATTCAGTGTATGTGACATTCAGTGTATGTGACATTCAGTGTATGCGACATTCAGTGTATGCGACATTCAGTGTATGCGACATTCAGTGCGTATGCGACATTCAGTGAGTATGCAACATTTAGTGTGTGTAACATGCAGTGTGTATGCGACATTCAGTGTGTGTAACATGCAGTGTGTATGTGACATTCCGTGTGTGTAACATTCAGTGTGCGTAACATTCAGTGTGTATGCGACATTCAGTGTGTATGTGACATTCAGTGTGTGTAACATGCAGTGTGTATGTGATATTGTGTGTGTAACATGCAGTGTGTATGTGACATTCAGTGTTTGTAACATTCAGTGTGTATGCGACATTCAGTGTGTGTAACATGCAGTGTGTATGCGACATTCAGTGTGTGTAACATGCAGTGTGTATGTGACATTCAGTGTGTGTAACATGCTGTGTGTATGCAACATTCAGTGTGTATGCGACATTCAGAGTGTATGTGACATTCAGTGTGTGTAACATGCAGTGCGTATGTGACATTCAGTGTGTATGTGACATTCAGTGTGTATGCGACATTCAGTGTGTGTAACATGCAGTGTGTATGCGACATGCAGTGTGTATGCGACATTCAGTGTGTATGTGACATTCAGTGTGTGTAACATGCAGTGTGTATGCGACATTCAGTGTGTATGCGACATTCAGTGTATGCGACATTCAGTGTGTATGTGACATTCAGTGTGTATGTGACATTCAGTGTGTATGCAACATTCAGTGTGTGTAACATGCAGTGTGTATGTGACATTCAGTGTGTATGCGACATTCAGTGTCTGTAACATGCAGTGCGTATGTGACATTCAGTGCGTATGCGATCTTCAGTGTGTGTAACATTCAGTGCGTATGTGACATGCAGTGTGTATGCAACATTCAGTGTGTATGTGACATTCCGTGTGTGTAACATTCAGTGTGTATGTGACATTCAGTGTGTGTAACATTCAGTGTGTATGTGACATTCAGTGTGTATGCAACATTCAGTGTGTATGTGACATTCAGTGTGTGTAACATTTACTGCGTATGTGACATTCAGTGCGTATGCGATCTTCAGCATGTGTAACATGCAGTGTGTATGCAACATTCAGTGTGTATGCGACATTCAGTGTCTGTAACATGCAGTGTGTATGTGACATTCAGTGCGTATGTGACATTCAGTGTGTGTAACATGCAGTGTGTATGCAACATTCAGTGTGTATGTGACATTCAGTGTGTGTAACATTCAGTGTGTATGCGACATTCAGTGTATGTGACATTCAGTGTGTGTAACATAGTGTGTATGTGACATTCAGTGTCTGTAACATGCAGTGTGTATGTGACATTCAGTGTGTATGTGACATTCAGTGTATGTGACATTCAGTGTGTGTAACATTCAGTGTGTGTGACATTCAGTGTGTGTGACATTCAGTGTGTGTGACATTCAGTGTATGTGACATTCAGTGTGTATGTGACATTCAGTGTGTGTAACATTCAGTGCGTATGTGACATACAGTGCGTATGTGACATTCAGTGTGTATGCAACATTCAGTGTGTATGCGACATTCAGTGTGTGTAACATTCAGTGTATGCGACATTCAGTGTATGTGACATTCAGTGTGTATAACATGCAGTGTGTATGTGACATTAAGCGTGTGTAACATGCAGTGTGTATGCGACATTCAGTGTGTGTAACATGCAGTGTGTATGCGACATTCAGTGTGAGTAACATGCAGTGTGTATGTGACATTCAGTGTGTGTAACATGCAGTGTGTGTGTAACATGCAGTGTGTATGCGACATTCAGTGTGTATGTGACATTCAGTGTGTGTAACATTCAGTGTGTATGCGACATTCAGTGTGTATGTGACATTCAGTGTGTGTAACATGCAGTGTGTATGCGACATTCAGTGTGTGTAACATTCAGTGTGTGTATGTGACATTCAGTGTGTATGTGACATTCAGAGTGTATGTGACATTCAGCGTATGTGACATACAGTGCGTATGTGACATTCAGTGTGTATGTGACATTCAGTGTGTGTAACATGCAGTGTGTATGTGACATTCAGTGTATGCGACATTCAGTGTATGCGACATTCAGTGTATGCGACATTCAGTGTATGCGACATTCAGTGCGTATGTGACATTCAGTGTGTGTAACATGCAGTGTGTATGTGACATTCAGTGTGTGTAACATGCAGTGTGTATGCGACATTCAGTGTGTGTAACATGCAGTGTGTATGTGACATTCAGTGTGTGTAACATGCAGTGTGTATGTGACATTCAGTGTGTGTAACATGCAGTGTGTATGCGACATGCAGTGTGTATGCGACATGCAGTGTGTATGTGACATTCAGTGTGTATGCAACATTTAGTGTGTGTAACATGCAGTGTGTATGTGACATTCAGTGTGTATGTGACATTCAGTGTGTGTAACATGCAGTGTGTATGTGACATTCAGTGTGTATGCGACATTCAGTGTCTGTAACATGCAGTGCGTATGTGACATTCAATGCGTATGCAACATTCAGTGTGTATGTGACATTCAGTGTGTGTAACATTCAGTGTGTATGTGACATTCAGTGTGTATGCAACATTCAGTGTGTATGTGGCATTCAGTGTGTGTAACATTTAGTGCGTATGTGACATTCAGTGTGTATGCGATCTTCAGTATGTGTAACATGCAGTGTGTATGCAACATTCAGTGTGTATGTGACATTCAGTGTGTGTAACATGCAGTGTGTATGCGACATTCAGTGTCTGTAACATGCAGTGCGTATGTGACATTCAGTGTGTGTAACATGCAGTGTGTATGCAACATTCAGTGTGTATGTGACATTCAGTGTGTGTAACATTCAGTGTGTATGCGACATTCAGTGTATGTGACATTCAGTGTGTATAACATAGTGTGTATGTGACATTCAGTGTCTGTAACATTCAGTGCGTATGTGACATTCAGTGTATGTGACATTCAGTGTGTGTAACATTCAGTGTGTGTGACATTCAGTGTGTGTGACATTCAGTGTATGTGACATTCAGTGTATGTGACATTCAGTGTGTATGTGACATTCAGTGTGTATGTGACATTCAGTGTATGTGACCTTCAGTGCGTATGTGACATTCAGTGTGTATGCAACATTCAGTGTGTATGCAACATTCAGTGTGTATGCGACATTCAGTGTATGCGACATTCAGTGTATGTGACATTCAGTGTGTATGCGACATTCAGTGTGTATGCGACATTCAGTGTGTGTAACATTCAGTGTATGCGACATTCAGTGTATGTGACATTCAGTGTGTATAACATGCAGTGTGTATGTGACATTAAGCGTGTGTAACATGCAGTGTGTATGCGACATTCAGTGTGTGTAACATGCAGTGTGTATGCGACATTCAGTGTGAGTAACATGCAGTGCGTATGTGACATTCAGTGTGTGTAACATGCAGTGTGTGTGTAACATTCAGTGTGTATGCGACATTCAGTGTGTATGTGACATTCAGTGTGTGTAACATGCAGTGTGTATGCGACATTCAGTGTGTATGTGACATTCAGTGTGTGTAACATGCAGTGTGTATGCGACATTCAGTGTGTGTAACATTCAGTGTGTGTATGTGACATTCAGTGTGTATGTGACATTCAGAGTGTATGTGACATTCAGCGTATGTGACATTCAGTGCGTATGTGACATTCAGTGTGTATGTAACATTCAGTGTGTGTAACATGCTGTGTGTATGCAACATTCAGTGTGTATGCGACATTCAGTGTATGCGACATTCAGTGTATGCGACATTCAGTGCGCATGTGACATTCAGTGTGTGTAACATGCAGTGTGTATGTGACATTCAGTGTGTGTAACATGCAGTGTGTATGCGACATTCAGTGTGTGTAACATGCAGTGTGTATGTGACATTCAGTGTGTGTAATACGCAGTGTGTATGTGACATTCAGTGTGTGTAACATGCAGTGTGTATGCGACATGCAGTGTGTATGCGACATGCAGTGTGTATGTGACATTCAGTGTGTATGCAACATTTAGTGTGTGTAACATGCAGTGCGTATGTGACATTTAGTGTGTCTGACATTCAGTGTGTATGCGACATTCAGTGTGTATGTGAAATTCAGTGTATGTGACATTCAGTGTGTATGTGACATTCAGTGTGTATGTGACATTCAGTGTGTATGTGACATTCAGTGTGTGTGACATTCAGTGTGTGTAACATGCAGTGTGTATGCGACATTCAGTGTGTGTAACATGCAGTGTGTATGCGACATTCAGTGTGTGTAACATGCAGTGCGTATGTGACATTTAGTGTGTCTGACATTCAATGTGTATGCGAAATTCAGTGTGTATGTGACATTCAGTGTATATGTGACATTCAGTGTGTATGTGACATTCAGTGTGTGTGACATTCAGTGTGTATGTGACATTCAGTGTGTGTAACATGCAGTGTGTATGCGACATTCAGTGTGTGTAACATGCAGTGTGTATGCGACATTCAGTGTGTGTAACATGCAGTGTGTATGCGACATTCAGTGTGTGTAACATGCAGTGTGTATGCGACATTCAGTGTGAGTAACATGCAGTGTGTATGTGACATTCAGTGTGTGTAACATGCAGTGTGTATGTTACATTCAGTGTGTGTAACATGCAGTGTGTATGTGACATTCAGTGTGTGTAACATGCAGTATGTATGCGACATTCCGTGTGTAACATGCAGTGTGTATGCGACATTCAGTGTGTATGTGACATTCAGTGTGTGTAACATCCAGTGTGTATGTGATATTCAGTGTGTGTAACATGCAGTGTGTATGCGACATTAAGCGTGTGTAACATGCAGTGTGTATGCGACATTCAGTGTATGTAACATGCAGTGTGTATGCGACATTCAGTGTGTGTAACATGCAGTGTGTATGCGACATTCAGTGTGTGTAACATGCAGTGTGTATGTGACATTCAGTGTGTGTAACATGCAGTGTGTATGCGACATTAAGCGTGTGTAACATGCAGTGTGTATGCGACATTCAGTGTATGTAACATGCAGTGTGTATGCGACATTCAGTGTGTGTAACATGCAGTGTGTATGTGACATTCAGTGTGTGTAACATGCAGTGTGTATGTGACATTCAGTGTGTGTAACATGCAGTGTGTATGCGACATTCAGTGTGTGTAACATGCAGTGTGTATGCGACATTAAGCGTGTGTAACATGCAGTGTGTATGCGACATTCAGTGTATGTAACATGCAGTGTGTATGCGACATTCAGTGTGTGTAACATGCAGTGTGTATGTGACATTCAGTGTGTGTAACATGCAGTGTGTATGTGACATTCAGTGTGTGTAACATGCAGTGTGTATGCGACATTCAGTGTGTGTAACATGCAGTGTGTATGCGACATTCAGTGTGTATGTGACATTCAGTGTGTATGTGACATTCAGTGTGTGTAACATTCAGTGTGTATGTGACATACAGTGCGTATGTGACATTCAGTGTGTATGTGACATTCAGTGTGTATGCAACATTCAGTGTGTATGCGACATTCCGTGTGTGTAACATCCAGTGTGTATGTGACATACAGTGCGTATGTGACATTCAGTGTGTATGTGACATTCAGTGTGTATGCAACATTCAGTGTGTATGTGACATTCAGTGTGTGTAACATTCAGTGTGTATGTGACATACAGTGCGTATGTGACATTCAGTGTGTATGTGACATTCAGTGTGTATGCAACATTCAGTGTGTATGTGACATTCAGTGTGTGTAACATCCAGTGTGTATGTGACATTCAGTGTGTGTAACATGCAGTGTGTATGCGACATTAAGCGTGTGTAACATGCAGTGTGTATGCGACATTCAGTGTATGTAACATGCAGTGTGTATGCAACATTCAGTGTGTGTAACATGCAGTGTGTATGTGACATTCAGTGTGTGTAACATGCAGTGTGTATGTGACATTCAGTGTGTGTAACATGCAGTGTGTATGCGACATTCAGTGTGTGTAACATGCAGTGTGTATGCGACATTCAGTGTGTATGTGACATTCAGTGTGTATGTGACATTCAGTGTGTGTAACATTCAGTGTGTATGTGACATACAGTGCGTATGTGACATTCAGTGTGTATGTGACATTCAGTGTGTATGCAACATTCAGTGTGTATGCGACATTCCGTGTGTGTAACATGCAGTGTGTATGCGACATTCAGTGTGTGTAACATGCAGTGTGTATGCGACATTCAGTGTGAGTAACATGCAGTGTGTATGCGACATTCAGTGTGTGTAACATGCAGTGTGTGTGTAACATGCAGTGTGTATGCGACATTCAGTGTGTATGTGACATTCAGTGTGTGTAACATGCAGTGTGTATGCGACATTCAGTGTGTATGTGACATTCAGTGTGTGTAACATGCAGTGTGCATGTAACATTCAGTGTGTATGTGACATTCAGTGTGTATGTGACATTCAGTGTGTATGTGACATTCAGTGTATGTGACATTCAGTGTGTATGCAACATTTAGTGTGTGTAACATGCAGTGTGTATGCGACATTCAGTGTGTATGGAACATTCAGTGTGTATGTGAAATTCAGTGTGTATGTGACATTCAGTGTGTATGTGACATTCAGTGTGTATGTGACATTCAGTGTGTGTAACATGCAGTGTGTATGTGACATTCAGTGTGTATGCGACATTCAATGTGTGTAACATGCAGTGTGCATGCGACATGCAGTGTGTATGTGACATGCAGTGTGTGTAACATTCAGTGTGTATGTGACATTCAGTGTGTGTAACATTCAGTGTGTATGTGACATTCAGTGTGTGTAACATGCTGTGTGTATGCGACATTCAGTGTGTGCAACATTCAGTGTGTATGTGACATTCAGTGTATGTGACCTTCAGTGCGTATGTGACATTCAGTGTGTATGCAACATTCAGTGTGTATGCAACATTCAGTGTGTATGCAACATTCAGTGTATGCGACATTCAGTGTATGTGACATTCAGTGTGTGTAACATTCAGTGCGTATGTGACATACAGTGCGTATGTGACATTCAGTGTGTATGCAACATTCAGTGTGTATGCGACATTCAGTGTGTGTAACATTCAGTGTATGCGACATTCAGTGTATGTGACATTCAGTGTGTATGTGACATTAAGCGTGTGTAACATGCAGTGTGTATGCGACATTCAGTGTGTGTAACATGCAGTGTGTATGCGACATTCAGTGTAAGTAACATGCAGTGTGTATGTGACATTCTGTGTGTGTAACATGCAGTGTGTATGCGACATTCCGTGTGTAACATGCAGTGTGTATGCGACATTCAGTGTGTATGTGACATTCAGTGTGTGTAACATGCAGTGTGTATGTGACATTCAGTGTGAGTAACATGCAGTGTGTGTAACATTCAATGTCTATGTGACATTCAGTGTGTATGTGACATTCAGTGTGTATGTGACATTCAGTGTGTGTAACATGCAGTATGTATGCGACATTCCGTGTGTAACATGCAGTGTGTATGCGACATTCAGTGTGTATGTGACATTCAGTGTGTGTAACATCCAGTGTGTATGTGACATTCAGTGTGTGTAACATGCAGTGTGTATGCGACATTAAGCGTGTGTAACATGCAGTGTGTATGCGACATTCAGTGTATGTAACATGCAGTGTGTATGCGACATTCAGTGTGTGTAACATGCAGTGTGTATGCGACATTCAGTGTGTGTAACATGCAGTGTGTATGTGACATTCAGTGTGTGTAACATGCAGTGTGTATGCGACATTAAGCGTGCGTAACATGCAGTGTGTATGCGACATTCAGTGTATGTAACATGCAGTGTGTATGCGACATTCAGTGTGTGTAACATGCAGTGTGTATGTGACATTCAGTGTGTGTAACATGCAGTGTGTATGTGACATTCAGTGTGTGTAACATGCAGTGTGTATGCGACATTCAGTGTGTGTAACATGCAGTGTGTATGCGACATTAAGCGTGTGTAACATGCAGTGTGTATGCGACATTCAGTGTATGTAACATGCAGTGTGTATGCGACATTCAGTGTGTGTAACATGCAGTGTGTATGTGACATTCAGTGTGTGTAACATGCAGTGTGTATGTGACATTCAGTGTGTGTAACATGCAGTGTGTATGCGACATTCAGTGTGTGTAACATGCAGTGTGTATGCGACATTCAGTGTGTATGTGACATTCAGTGTGTATGTGACATTCAGTGTGTGTAACATTCAGTGTGTATGTGACATACAGTGCGTATGTGACATTCAGTGTGTATGTGACATTCAGTGTGTATGCAACATTCAGTGTGTATGCGACATTCCGTGTGTGTAACATCCAGTGTGTATGTGACATACAGTGCGTATGTGACATTCAGTGTGTATGTGACATTCAGTGTGTATGCAACATTCAGTGTGTATGTGACATTCAGTGTGTGTAACATTCAGTGTGTATGTGACATACAGTGCGTATGTGACATTCAGTGTGTATGTGACATTCAGTGTGTATGCAACATTCAGTGTGTATGTGACATTCAGTGTGTGTAACATCCAGTGTGTATGTGACATTCAGTGTGTGTAACATGCAGTGTGTATGCGACATTAAGCGTGTGTAACATGCAGTGTGTATGCGACATTCAGTGTATGTAACATGCAGTGTGTATGCGACATTCAGTGTGTGTAACATGCAGTGTGTATGTGACATTCAGTGTGTGTAACATGCAGTGTGTATGTGACATTCAGTGTGTGTAACATGCAGTGTGTATGCGACATTCAGTGTGTGTAACATGCAGTGTGTATGCGACATTCAGTGTGTATGTGACATTCAGTGTGTATGTGACATTCAGTGTGTGTAACATTCAGTGTGTATGTGACATACAGTGCGTATGTGACATTCAGTGTGTATGTGACATTCAGTGTGTATGCAACATTCAGTGTGTATGCGACATTCCGTGTGTGTAACATGCAGTGTGTATGCGACATTCAGTGTGTGTAACATGCAGTGTGTATGCGACATTCAGTGTGAGTAACATGCAGTGTGTATGCGACATTCAGTGTGTGTAACATGCAGTGTGTGTGTAACATGCAGTGTGTATGCGACATTCAGTGTGTATGTGACATTCAGTGTGTGTAACATGCAGTGTGTATGCGACATTCAGTGTGTATGTGACATTCAGTGTGTGTAACATGCAGTGTGCATGTAACATTCAGTGTGTATGTGACATTCAGTGTGTATGTGACATTCAGTGTGTATGTGACATTCAGTGTATGTGACATTCAGTGTGTATGCAACATTTAGTGTGTGTAACATGCAGTGTGTATGCGACATTCAGTGTGTATGGAACATTCAGTGTGTATGTGAAATTCAGTGTGTATGTGACATTCAGTGTGTATGTGACATTCAGTGTGTATGTGACATTCAGTGTGTGTAACATGCAGTGTGTATGTGACATTCAGTGTGTATGCGACATTCAAGGTGTGTAACATGCAGTGTGCATGCGACATGCAGTGTGTATGTGACATGCAGTGTGTGTAACATTCAGTGTGTATGTGACATTCAGTGTGTGTAACATTCAGTGTGTATGTGACATTCAGTGTGTGTAACATGCTGTGTGTATGCGACATTCAGTGTGTGCAACATTCAGTGTGTATGTGACATTCAGTGTATGTGACCTTCAGTGCGTATGTGACATTCAGTGTGTATGCAACATTCAGTGTGTATGCAACATTCAGTGTGTATGCAACATTCAGTGTATGCGACATTCAGTGTATGTGACATTCAGTGTGTGTAACATTCAGTGCGTATGTGACATACAGTGCGTATGTGACATTCAGTGTGTATGCAACATTCAGTGTGTATGCGACATTCAGTGTGTGTAACATTCAGTGTATGCGACATTCAGTGTATGTGACATTCAGTGTGTATGTGACATTAAGCGTGTGTAACATGCAGTGTGTATGCGACATTCAGTGTGTGTAACATGCAGTGTGTATGCGACATTCAGTGTAAGTAACATGCAGTGTGTATGTGACATTCTGTGTGTGTAACATGCAGTGTGTATGCGACATTCCGTGTGTAACATGCAGTGTGTATGCGACATTCAGTGTGTATGTGACATTCAGTGTGTGTAACATGCAGTGTGTATGTGACATTCAGTGTGAGTAACATGCAGTGTGTATGCGACATTCAGTGTGAGTAACATGCAGTGTGTATGTGACATTCAGTGTGTGTAACATGCAGTGTGTGACATTCAGTGTGTGTAACATGCAGTGTGTATGTGACATTCAGTGTGTGTAACATGCAGTGTGTATGTGACATTCAGTGTGTGTAACATGCAGTGTGTATGCGACATTCCGTGTGTGTGACATTCAGTGTGTGTAACATGCAGTGTGTATGTGACATTCAGTGTGTGTAACATGCAGTGTGTATGTGACATTCAGTGTGTGTGACATCCAGTGTGTATGTGACATTCAGTGTGTGTAACATGCAGTGTGTATGTGACATTCAGTGTATGTGACATTCAGTGTATTCGACACTCAGTGTGTGTGACATTCAGTGTGTGTAACATTCCGTGTGTATGCGACATTCCGTGCGTATGTGACATTCAGTGTGTATGCAACATTCAGTGTGTGTAACATGCAGTGTGTATGCGACATTCAGTGTGTGTAACATGCAGTGTGTATGTGACATTCAGTGTGTGTGACATTCAGTGTATATGCGACATTCAGTGTGTATGCGACATTCAGTGTGTGCGACATTCAGTGTGTATGCGATATTCAGTGTGTGTAACATTCAGTGTGTATGTGACATTCAGTGTGTATGTGACATTCAGTGTGTGTGACATTCAGTGTGTGTGTGACATTCAGTGTGTATGCGACATTCAGTGTGTGTGACATTCAGTGTGTGTGACATTCAGTGTGTATGTGACATTCAGTGTATGCGACATTCAGTGTGTATGTGACATTCAGTTTGTGTAACATGCAGTGTGTATGCGACATTAAGCGTGTGTAACATGCAGTGTGTATGCGACATTCAGTGTGTGTAACATGCAGTGTGTATGCGACATTCAGTGTGTGTAACATGCAGTGTGTATGCGACATTCCGTGTGTATGCGACATTCCGTGTGTGTGTGACATTCAGTGTGTGTAACATGCAGTGTGTATGTGACATTCATTGTGTGTAACATGCAGTGTGTATGTGACATTCAGTGTGTATGTGACATTCAGTGTGTGTAACATTCACTGTGTATGTGTCATTAAGTGTGTGTAACATGCAGTGTGTGTGTAACATTCAATGTGTGTAACATGCAGTGTGTATGCGACATTCAGTGTGTGTAACATGCAGTGTGTATGTGACATTCAGTGTATGCGACATTCAGAGTGTATGTGACATTCAGTGTGTGTAACAGTGTGTATGCGACATTCAGTGTATGTAACATGCAGTGTGTATGTGACATTCAGTGTGTATGTGACATTCAGTGTGTGTAACATTCAGTGTGTATGCGACATTCAGTGTGTATGCGACATTCAGTGTGTATGTGACATTCAGTGTGTGTAACATTCAGTGTGTATGTGATATTCAGTGTGTATGTGACATTCAGTGTGTGTAACATTCAGTGTGTATGTGACATTCAGTGTGTGTAACATTCAGTGTGTATGTGACATTCAGTGTGTGTAACATACAATGTGTATGCAACATTCAGTGTGTATGTGACATTCAGTGTGTGTAACATGCAGTGTGTATGTGACATTCAGTGTGTGTAACATTCAGTGTGTATGTCACATTCAGTGTGTATGTGACATTCAGTGTGTGTAACATGCAGTGCGTATGTGACATTCAGTGCGTATGTGACATTCAGTGAGTATGCAACATTTAGTGTGTGTAACATGCAGTGTGTATGATACATTCAGTGTGTGTAACATGCAGTGTGTATGTGACATTCAGTGTGTGTAACATGCAGTGTGTATGTGACATTCAGTGTATGCGACATTCAGTGTCTGTAACATGCAGTGCGTATGTGACATTCAGTGTGTATGTGACATTCAGTGTATGTGACATTCAGTGTGTGTAACATTCAGTGCGTATGTGACATTCAGTGCGTATGCGACATTCAGTGCGTATGTGACATTCAGTGTGTATGCGACATTCAGTGTGTATGCGACATTCAGTGTGTATGTGACATTCAGTGTGTGTGTAACATTCAGTGTGTGTGTAACATTCAGTGTGTATGTGACATTCAGTGTGTATGTGACATTCAGTGTGTATGTGACATTCAGTGTATGTGACATTCAGTGTGTATGCAAAATTCAGTGTGTATGCGACAGTGTATGTGACATTCAGTGTGTATGTGACATTCAGTGTGTATGTGACATTCCGTGTGTTTAACATGCAGTGTGTATGTGACATTAAGCGTGTGTAACATGCAGTGTGTATGCGACATTCAGTGTAACATGCAGTGTGTATGTGACATTCAGTGTGTGTAACATGCAGTGTGTATGCGACATTCAGTGTGTGTAACATGCAGTGTGTATGCGACATTCAGTGTGTATGTGACATTCAGTGTGTATGTGACATTCCGTGTGTGTAACATGCAGTGTGTATGTGACATTAAGCGTGTGTAACATGCAGTGTGTATGCGACATTCAGTGTGTGTAACATGCAGTGTGTATGCGACATTCAGTGTAACATGCAGTGTGTATGTGACATTCAGTGTGTGTAACATGCAGTGTGTATGCGACATTCAGTGTGTATGTGACATTCAGTGTGTATGCGACATTCAGTGTGTGTAACATGCAGTGTGTGTAACATGCAGTGTGTATGTGACATTCAGTGTGTGTAATATTCAGTGTGTATGTGACATTCAGTGTGTGTAACATGCAGTGTGTATGCGACATTCAGTGTGTGTAACATGCAGTGTGTATGCGACATTCAGTGTGAGTAACATGCAGTGTGTATGTGACATTCAGTGTGTGTAACATGCAGTGTGTATGCGACATTCAGTGTGTGTAAAATGCAGTGTGTATGTGACATTCAGTGTGTGTGACATTCAGTGTGTGTGTGACATTCAGTGTGTGTAACATTTAGTGTGTATGCGACATTCCGTGTGTATGCGACATTCAGTGTGTGTAACATTCAGTGTGTATGTGACATTCAGTGTGTGTAACATTCAGTGTGTGTGTAACATGCAGTGTGTATGTGACATTCAGTGTGTGAAACATGCAGTGTGTATGCGACATTCAGTGTGTATAACATGCAGTGTGTATGCGACATTCAGTGTGTGTAACATGCAGTGTGTGTGTGACATTCAGTGTGTATAACATTCAGTGTGTATGCGACATTCAGTGTGTGTGTGACATTCAGTGTGTTTGTGACATTCAGTGTGTATAACATGCAGTGTGTGTGTGTAACATTCAGTGTGTGTAACATGCAGTGTGTATGTGACATTCAGTGTGTGTAACATTCACTGTGTATGTGACATTCAGTGTGTGTAACATGCAGTGTGTATGCGACATTCAGTGTGTATAACATGCAGTGTGTATGCGACATTCAGTGTGTGTAACATGCAGTGTGTGTGTGTAACATGCAGTGTGTATGCGACATTCAGTGTGTATGCGACATTCAGTGTGTGTAACATTCAGTGTGTATGTGACATTCAGTGTGTATGTGACATTCAGTGTGTATGCGACATTCAGTGTGTATGTGACATTCAGTGTGTGTAACATTCAGTGTGTGTAACATGCAGTGTGTATGTGACATTCAGTGTGTATAACATGCAGTGTGTATGCGACATTCAGTGTGTGTAACATGCAGTGTGTATGCGACATTCAGTGTGTGTAACATGCAGTGTGTGTGTGACATTCAGTGCGTATGCGATCTTCAGTGTGTGTAACATGCAGTGTGTATGTGACATTCAGTGTGTGTAACATGCAGTGTGTATGTGACATTCAGTGTGTGTAACATGCAGTGTGTATGTGACATTCAGTGTGTGTAACATGCAGTGTGTATGTGACATTCAGTGTGTGTAACATGCAGTGTGTATGTGACATTCAGTGTGTGTAACATGCAGTGCGTATGTGACATTCAGTGTGTATGTGACATTTAGTGTGTGTAACATGCAGTGTGTATGCGACATTAATTGTGTGTAACATGCAGTGTGTATGCGACATTCAGTGTGTGTAACATGCAGTGTGTATGTGACATTCAGTGTGTGTAATATGCAGTGTGTATGTGACATTCAGTGTGTGTAACATGCAGTGTGTATGCGACATTCAGTGTGTGTAACATGCAGTGTGTATGTGACATTCAGTGTGTGTAACATGCAGTGTGTATGTGACATTCAGTGTGTATAACATGCAGTGTGTATGCGACATTCAGTGTGTGTAACATGCAGTGTGTATGCGACATTCAGTGTGTGTAACATGCAGTGTGTATGCGACATTCAGTGTGTGTAACATGCAATGCGTATGCGACATTCAGTGTGTGTAACATGCAGTGCGTATGCGACATTCAGTGTGTGTAACATGCAGTGCGTATGTGACATTCAGTGTGTGTAACATGCAGTGCGTATGTGACATTCAGTGTGTGTAACATGCAGTGCGTATGTGACATTCAGTGTGTGTAACATGCAGTGCGTATATGACATTCAGTGTGTGTAACATGCAGTGCGTATGTGACATTCAGTGTGTGTAACATGCAGTTCGTATGTGACATTCAGTGTGTGTAACATGCAGTTCGTATGTGACATTCAGTGTGTGTAACATGCAGTGTGTATGTGACATTCAGTGTGTGTAACATGCAGTGTGTATGTGACATTCAGTGTGTGTAACATGCAGTGTGTATGTGACATTCAGTGTGTGTAACATGCAGTGCGTATGCGACATTCAGTGTGTGTAACATGCAGTTCGTATGTGACATTCAGTGTGTGTAACATGCAGTGTGTATGTGACATTCAGTGTGTGTAATATTCAGTGTGTATGTGACATTCAGTGTGTGTAACATGCAGTGTGTATGCGACATTCAGTGTGTGTAACATGCAGTGTGTATGCGACATTCAGTGTGAGTAACATGCAGTGTGTATGTGACATTCAGTGTGTGTAACATGCAGTGTGTATGCGACATTCAGTGTGTGTAAAATGCAGTGTGTATGTGACATTCAGTGTGTGTGACATTCAGTGTGTGTGTGACATTCAGTGTGTGTAACATTTAGTGTGTATGCGACATTCCGTGTGTATGCGACATTCAGTGTGTGTAACATTCAGTGTGTATGTGACATTCAGTGTGTGTAACATTCAGTGTGTGTGTAACATGCAGTGTGTATGTGACATTCAGTGTGTGAAACATGCAGTGTGTATGCGACATTCAGTGTGTATAACATGCAGTGTGTATGCGACATTCAGTGTGTGTAACATGCAGTGTGTGTGTGACATTCAGTGTGTATAACATTCAGTGTGTATGCGACATTCAGTGTGTGTGTGACATTCAGTGTGTTTGTGACATTCAGTGTGTATAACATGCAGTGTGTATGTGACATTCAGTGTGTGTGACATTCAGTGTGTGTAACATGCAGTGTGTGTGTGTAACATTCAGTGTGTGTAACATGCAGTGTGTATGTGACATTCAGTGTGTGTAACATTCACTGTGTATGTGACATTCAGTGTGTGTCACATGCAGTGTGTATGCGACATTCAGTGTGTATAACATGCAGTGTGTATGCGACATTCAGTGTGTGTAACATGCAGTGTGTGTGTGACATTCAGTGTGTGTAACATGCAGTGTGTATGCGACATTCAGTGTGTGTAACATTCAGTGTGTATGTGACATTCAGTGTGTATGTGACATTCAGTGTGTATGCGACATTCAGTGTGTATGTGACATTCAGTGTGTGTAGCATTCAGTGTGTGTAACATGCAGTGTGTATGTGACATTCAGTGTGTATAACATGCAGTGTGTATGCGACATTCAGTGTGTGTAACATGCAGTGTGTATGCGACATTCAGTGTGTGTAACATGCAGTGTGTGTGTGACATTCAGTGCGTATGCGATCTTCAGTGTGTGTAACATGCAGTGTGTATGTGACATTCAGTGTGTGTAACATGCAGTGTGTATGTGACATTCAGTGTGTGTAACATGCAGTGTGTATGTGACATTCAGTGTGTGTAACATGCAGTGTGTATGTGACATTCAGTGTGTGTAACATGCAGTGTGTATGTGACATTCAGTGTGTGTAACATGCAGTGCGTATGTGACATTCAGTGTGTATGTGACATTTAGTGTGTGTAACATGCAGTGTGTATGCGACATTAATTGTGTGTAACATGCAGTGTGTATGCGACATTCAGTGTGTGTAATATGCAGTGTGTATGTGACATTCAGTGTGTGTAATATGCAGTGTGTATGTGACATTCAGTGTGTGTAACATGCAGTGTGTATGCGACATTAAGTGTGTGTAACATGCAGTGTGTATGCGACATTCAGTGTGTGTAACATGCAGTGTGTATGTGACATTCAGTGTGTGTAACATGCAGTGTGTATGTGACATTCAGTGTGTATAACATGCAGTGTGTATGCGACATTCAGTGTGTGTAACATGCAGTGTGTATGCGACATTCAGTGTGTGTAACATGCAGTGTGTATGCGACATTCAGTGTGTGTAACATGCAGTGCGTATGCGACATTCAGTGTGTGTAACATGCAGTGCGTATGCGACATTCAGTGTGTGTAACATGCAGTGCGTATGTGACATTCAGTGTGTGTAACATGCAGTGCGTATGTGACATTCAGTGTGTGTAACATGCAGTGCGTATGTGACATTCAGTGTGTGTAACATGCAGTGCGTATATGACATTCAGTGTGTGTAACATGCAGTGCGTATGTGACATTCAGTGTGTGTAACATGCAGTTCGTATGTGACATTCAGTGTGTGTAACATGCAGTTCGTATGTGACATTCAGTGTGTGTAACATGCAGTGTGTATGTGACATTCAGTGTGTATGTGACATTCAGTGTGTGTAACATGCAGTGTGTATGTGACATTCAGTGTGTGTAACATGCAGTGTGTATGTGACATTCAGTGTGTGTAACATGCAGTGTGTATGTGACATTCAGTGTGTGTAACATGCAGTGCGTATGCGACATTCAGTGTGTGTAACATGCAGTTCGTATGTGACATTCAGTGTGTGTAACATGCAGTGTGTATGTGACATTCAGTGTGTGTAACATGCAGTGTGTATGTGACATTCAGTGTGTGTAACAGGCAGTGTGTATGCGACATTCAGTGTGTATGTGACATTCAGTGTGTGTGACATTCAGTGTGTATGCGACATTCAGTGTGTATGTGACATGCAGTGTGTATGCGACATTCAGTGTGTGTAACATGCAGTGTGTATGCGACATTCAGTGTGTGTAACATGCAATGTGTATGCGACATTCAGTGTGTGTGTGTAACATTCAGTGTGTGTAACATGCAGTGTGTATGTGACATTCAGTGTGTATGTGTGACATTCAGTGTGTATGCGACATTCCGTGTGTGTAACATGCAGTGTGTATGTGACATTCAGTGTGTATGTGACATTCAGTGTGTGCAACATTCAGTGTGTATGTGACATGCAGTGTGTGTAACATGCAGTGTGTATGCGACATTCAGTGTGTATAACATTCAGTGTGTATGTGACATTCAGTGTGTGCAACATTCAGTGTGTATGTGACATTCAGTGTGTATGCGACATTCAGTGTGTATGCGACATTCAGTGTGTATGCGACATTTAGTGTGTGTAACATTCAGTGTGTATGTGACATTCAGTGTGTATGTGTGACATTCAGTGTGTATGTGACATTCAGTGTGTGTAACATGCAATGTGTATGTGACATTTTGAGTGTAACATGCAGTGTGTATGTGACATTCAGTGTGTATAATATGCAGTGTGTATGTGACATTCAGTGTGTGTAACATGCAGTGTGTATGTGACATTCAGTGTGTATAATATGCAGTGCGTATGTGACATTCAGTGTGTGTAACATGCAGTGTGTATGTGACATTGTGTGTGTAACATGCAGTGTGTATGTGACATTCAGTGTGTATAATATGCAGTGTGTATGTGACATTCAGTGTGTGTAACATGCAGTGTGTATGTGACATTGTGTGTATGTGACATTCAGTGTGTGTAACATTCAGTGTGTATGCGACATTCAGTGAGTATGTGACATTCAGTGTGTGTAACATGCAGTGTGTATGTGACATTCAGTGTGTGTAACATGCAGTGTGTATGCGACATTCAGTGTGTGTAACATTCAGTGTGTGTAACATGCAGTGTGTATGCGATATTCAGTGTGTGTAACATGCAGTGTGTATGCGATATTCAGTGTGTGTAACATGCAGTGTGTGTGTGACATTCCGTGTATGTGACATTCAGTGTGTGTAACATTCAGTGTGTATGTGACATTCAGTGTGTATGTGACATTCAGTGTGTATAACATGCAGTGTGTATGCGACATTCAGTGTGTGTAACATGCAGTGTGTATGTGACATTCCGTGTATGTGACATTCAGTGTGTATGTGACATTCAGTGTGTGTAACATGCAGTGTGTATGCAACATTCAGTGTGTATGTGACATTCAGTGTGTGTAACATGCAGTGTGTATGCGACATTCAGTGTGTGTGACATCCAGTGTGTATGTTACATTCAGTGTGTGTGACATTCAGTGTGTATGCGACATTCAGTGTGTGTAACATGCAGTGTGTATGTGACATTCAGTGTGTATGTGACATTCAGTGTGTGCAACATGCAGTGTGTATGCGACATTCAGTGTGTATGCGACATTCAGTGTGTATGCGACATTCAGTGTGTGTGACATTCAGTGTGTGTAACATGCAGTGTGTATGTGACATTCAGTGCGTATGTGATATTCAGTGCGTATGCGACATTCAGTGCGTATGTGACATTCAGTGTGTATGCGACATTCAGTGTGTATGTGACATTCAGTGTGTATGCGACATTCAGTGTGTATGCGACATTCAGTGTGTATGTGACATTCAGTGTGTATGTGACATTCAGTGCGTATGTGACATTCAGTGTGTATGCGACATTCAGTGTGTATGCGACATTCAGTGTGTATGTGACATTCAGTGTGTATGCGACATTCAGTGTGTATGCGACATTCAGTGTGTATGTGACATTCAGTGTGTATAACATGCAGTGTGTATGTGACATTCAGTGTGTGTAACATGCAGTGTGTATGCGAAATTCAGTGTGTATGCGAAATTCAGTGTGTATGCGACATTCAGTGTGTATGCGACATTCAGTGTGTGTAACATGCAGTGTGATGTGACATTCAGTGTGTATGCGACATTCAGTGTGTATGCGACATTCAGTGTGTATGCGACATTCAGTGTATGTAACATGCAGTGTGATGTGACATTCAGTGTGTGTAACATGCAGTGTGTATGTGACATTCAGTGTGTATGCGACATTCAATGTGTGTAACATGCAGTGTGCATGCGACATGCAGTGTGTATGCGACATGCAGTGTGTATGCGACATTCAGTGCGTATGCGACATTCCGTGTATGTGACATTCAGTGTGTATGTGACATTCAGTGTGTGCAACATGCAGTGTGTATGCGACATTCAGTGTGTATGCGACATTCAGTGCGTATGAGACATTCAGTGTGTATGTGACATTCAGTGTGTGTAACATGCAGTGCGTATGTGACATTCAGTGTGTATGTGACATTCAGTGTGTGTAACATGCAGTGTGTATGCGACATGCAGTGTGTATGCGACATTCAGTGTGTATGCGACATTCAGTGTATGCGACATTCAGTGTGCATGTGACATTCAGTGTGTATGTGACATTCAGTGTGTATGTGACATTCAGTGTGTATGCAACATTCAGTGTGTGTAACATGCAGTGTGTATGTGACATTCAGTGTGTATGCGACATTCAGTGTCTGTAACATGCAGTGCGTATGTGACATTCAGTGCGTATGCGATCTTCAGTGTGTGTAACATTCAGTGCGTATGTGACATGCAGTGTGTATGCAACATTCAGTGTGTATGTGACATTCAGTGTGTGTAACATTCAGTGTGTATGTGACATTCAGTGTGTGTAACATTTAGTGCGTATGTGACATTCAGTGCGTATGCGATCTTCAGTATGTGTAACATGCAGTGTGTATGCAACATTCAGTGTGTATGTGACATTCAGTGTGTGTAACATGCAGTGTGTATGCAACATTCAGTGTGTATGCGACATTCAGTGTCTGTAACATGCAGTGCGTATGTGACATTCAGTGTGTGTAACATGCAGTGTGTATGCAACATTCAGTGTGTATGTGACATTCAGTGTGTGTAACATTCAGTGTGTATGCGACATTCAGTGTATGTGACATTCAGTGTGTGTAACATGCAGTGCGTATGTGACATTCAGTGTGTGTAACATGCAGTGTGTATGCAACATTCAGTGTGTATGTGACATTCAGTGTGTGTAACATTCAGTGTGTATGCGACATTCAGTGTATGTGACATTCAGTGTGTGTAACATGCAGTGTGTATGTGACATTCAGTGTCTGTAACATGCAGTGCGTATGTGACATTCAGTGTGTATGTGACATTCAGTGTATGTGACATTCAGTGTGTGTAACATTCAGTGTGTGTGACATTCAGTGTGTGTGACATTCAGTGTATGTGACATTCAGTGTATGTGACATTCAGTGTGTATGTGACATTCAGTGTATGTGACCTTCAGTGTGTGTAACATTCAGTGCGTATGTGACATTCAGTGTGTATGCGACATTCAGTGTATGCGACATTCAGTGTATGCGACATTCAGTGTGTGTGACATTCAGTGCGTATGTGACATACAGTGCGTATGTGACATTCAGTGTGTATGCAACATTCAGTGTGTATGCGACATTCAGTGTGTGTAACATTCAGTGTATGCGACATTCAGTGTATGTGACATTCAGTGTGTATAACATGCAGTGTGTATGTGACATTAAGCGTGTGTAACATGCAGTGTGTATGCGACATTCAGTGTGTGTAACATGCAGTGTGTATGCGACATTCAGTGTGAGTAACATGCAGTGTGTATGTGACATTCAGTGTGTGTAACATGCAGTGTGTGTGTAACATGCAGTGTGTATGCGACATTCAGTGTGTATGTGACATTCAGTGTGTGTAACATTCAGTGTGTATGCGACATTCAGTGTGTATGTGACATTCAGTGTGTGTAACATGCAGTGTGTATGCGACATTCAGTGTGTGTAACATTCAGTGTGTGTATGTGACATTCAGTGTGTATGTGACATTCAGAGTGAATGTGACATTCAGCGTATGTGACATACAGTGCGTATGTGACATTCAGTGTGTATGTGACATTCAGTGTGTGTAACATGCAGTGTGTGTGACATTGTGTGTGTAACATGCAGTGTGTATGTGACATTCACTGTGTGTAACATTCAGTGTGTATGCGACATTAAGCGTGTGTAACATGCAGTGTGTATGTGACATTCAGTGTGTGTAACATGCAGTGTGTATGTGACATTGTGTGTGTAACATTCAGTGTGTATGTGACATTCAGTGTGTGTAACATTCAGTGTGTATGTGACATTCAGTGTGTGTAACAAGCAGTGTGTATGTGACATTCAGTGTGTGTAACATGCAGTGTGTATGTGACATTCAGTGTGTGTAACATGCAGTGTGTATGCGACATTCAGTGTGTGTAACATTCAGTGTGTGTAAAATGCAGTGTGTGTGTGACATTCAGTGTGTATGCGACATTCCGTGTACGTGACATTCAGTGTGTATGTGACATTCAGTGTGTGTAACATGCAGTGTGTATGCGACATTCAGTGTGTATGTGACATTCAGTGTGTGTAACATGCAGTGTGTATGCGACATTCAGTGTGTGTGACATCCAGTGTGTATGTGACATTCAGTGTGTGTGACATTCAGTGTGTGTGACATTCAGTGTGTATGTGACATTCAGTGCGTATGCGACATTCAGTGTGTGTGACATTCAGTGCATATGCGACATTCAGTGTGTATGCGACATTCAGTGTGTATGCGACATTCAGTGTGTATGCGACAGTCAGTGTCTGTAACATGCAGTGCGTATGTGACATTCAGTGTGTGTAACATGCAGTGTGTATGCAACATTCAGTGTGTGTAACATGCAGTGTGTATGTGACATTCAGTGTATGTGACATTCAGTGTGTGTAACATTCAGTGTGTATGCGACATTCAGTGTATGTGACATTCAGTGTGTGTAACATAGTGTGTATGTGACATTCAGTGTCTGTGACATGCAGTGCGTATGTGACATTCAGTGTGTATGTGACATTCAGTGTATGTGACATTCAGTGTGTGTAACATGCAGTGTGTGTGACATTCAGTGTGTGTGACATTCAGTGTATGTGACATTCAGTGTATGTGACATTCAGTGTATGTGACCTTCAGTGTGTGTAACATTCAGTGTGTATGTGACATTCAGTGTGTGCAACATTCAGTGTGTATGCAACATTCAGTGTGTATGCAACATTCAGTGTGTATGCAACATTCAGTGTATGCGACATTCAGTGTATGCGACATTCAGTGTATGTGACATTCAGTGTGTGTAACATTCAGTGCGTATGTGACATACAGTGTGTATGCAACATTCAGTGTGTATGCAACATTCAGTGTATGCGACATTCAGTGTATGCGACATTCAGTGTATGTGACATTCAGTGTGTGTAACATTCAGTGTGTATGTGACATTCAGTGTGTATGCAACATTCAGTGTGTATGCGACATTCAGTGTGTGTAACATTCAGTGTATGCGACATTCAGTGTATGTGACATTCAGTGTGTATAACATGCAGTGTGTATGTGACATTAAGCGTGTGTAACATGCAGTGTGTATGCGACATTCAGTGTGTGTAACATGCAGTGTGTATGCGACATTCAGTGTGAGTAACATGCAGTGTGTATGTGACATTCAGTGTGTGTAACATGCAGTGTGTGTGTAACATGCAGTGTGTATGCGACATTCAGTGTGTATGTGACATTCAGTGTGTGTAACATTCAGTGTGTATGCGACATTCAGTGTGTATGTGACATTCAGTGTGTGTAACATGCAGTGTGTATGCGACATTCAGTGTGTGTAACATTCAGTGTGTGTATGTGACATTCAGTGTGTATGTGACATTCAGAGTGTATGTGACATTCAGAGTGTATGTGACATTCAGCGTATGTGACATACAGTGCGTATGTGACATTCAGTGTGTATGTGACATTCAGTGTGTGTAACATGCAGTGTGTGTGACATTGTGTGTGTAACATGCAGTGTGTATGTGACATTCACTGTGTGTAACATTCAGTGTGTATGCGACATTCAGTGTGTGTAACATGCAGTGTGTATGTGACATTCAGTGTGTGTAACATGCAGTGTGTATGTGACATTGTGTGTGTAACATTCAGTGTGTATGTGACATTCAGTGTGTGTAACATTCAGTGTGTATGTGACATTCAGTGTGTGTAACAAGCAGTGTGTATGTGACATTCAGTGTGTGTAACATGCAGTGTGTATGTGACATTCAGTGTGTGTAACATGCAGTGTGTATGCGACATTCAGTGTGTGTAACATTCAGTGTGTGTAAAATGCAGTGTGTGTGTGACATTCAGTGTGTATGCGACATTCCGTGTACGTGACATTCAGTGTGTATGTGACATTCAGTGTGTGTAACATGCAGTGTGTATGCGACATTCAGTGTGTATGTGACATTCAGTGTGTGTAACATGCAGTGTGTATGCGATATTCAGTGTGTGTGACATCCAGTGTGTATGTGACATTCAGTGTGTGTGACATTCAGTGTGTGTGACATTCAGTGTGTATGTGACATTCAGTGCGTATGCGACATTCAGTGTGTGTGACATTCAGTGCATATGCGACATTCAGTGTGTATGCGACATTCAGTGTGTATGCGACATTCAGTGTGTATGTGACATTCAGTGTGTATGTGACATGCAGTGTGTATGCGACATTCAGTGTGTATAACATGCAGTGTGTATGTGACATTCAATGTGTGTAACATGCAGTGTGTATGCGACATTCAATGTGTGTAACATGCAGTGTGCATGCGACATTCAGTGTGTGTAACATGCAGTGTGTATGCGACATTCAGTGTGTGTAACATGCAGTGTGTATGCGACATTCAGTGTGCGTAACATGCAGTGTGTATGCGACATTCAGTGTGTGTAACATTCAGTGTGTATGCGACCTTCAATGTGTGTAACATGCAGTGTGTATGTGACATTCAGTGTGTATGCAACATTCAGTGTGTGTAACATGCAGTGTGTATGTGACATTCAGTGTGTGTAACATGCAGTGTGTATGTGACATTCAGTGTGTGTAACATGCAGTGTGTATGCTACATTCAATGTGTGTAACATGCAGTGTGCATGTGACATTCAGTGTGTATGCGACATTCAGTGTGTGTAACATGCAGTGTGTATGTGACATTCAGTGTGTGTAAAATGCAGTGTGTATGCGACATTCAGTGTGCGTAACATGCAGTGTGTATGCGACATTCAGTGTGTGTAACATGCAGTGTGCGTAACATGCAGTGTGTATGCGACATTCAGTGTGTGTAACATGCAGTGTGTATGCGACATTCAGTGTGTGTAACATGCAGTGTGTATGCGACATTCAGTGCGTATGCGGCATTCCGTGTATGTGACATTCAGTGTGTATGTGACATTCAGTGTGTGCAACATACAGTGTGTGTGACATTCAGTGTGTGTGACATTCAGTGTGTATGTGACATTCAGTGTGTATGTGACATTCAGTGTGTGTGACATTCAGTGTGTATGTGACATTCAGTGTGTGTAACATGCTGTGTGTATGCGACATTCAGTGTGTATGTGACATTCAGTGTGTATGCGACATTCAGTGCGTATGCGACATTCAGTGTGTGTGACATTCAGTGTGTATGTGACATTCAGTGTGTGTGACATTCAGTGTGTATGTGACATTCAGTGTGTGTAACATGCTGTGTGTATGCGACATTCAGTGTGTATGTGACATTCAGTGTGTATGCGACATTCAGTGTATGTGACATTCAGTGTATGCGACAATCAGTGTATGCGACAATCAGTGTGTATGTGATATTCAGTGTGTATGCGACATTCAGTGTGTATGTGACATTCAGTGTGTATGTGACATTCAGTGTGTATGCGACATTCAGTGTGCATGTGACATTCAGTGTGTATGCGACATTCAGTGTGTATGAGACATTCAGTGTGGACGTGACATTCGGTGTGTGCAACATTCAGTGTGTATGTGACATTCAGTGTGTGCAACATTCAGTGTGTATGTGACATTCAGTGTGTATGTGACATTCAGTGTGTGTAACATTCAGTGTGTATGTGACATTCAGTGTGTATGTGACATTCAGTGTGTGTGACATTCAGTGTGTGTGACATTCAGTGTGTGTAACATTCAGTGTGTATGTGACATTCAGTGTGTGTAACATTCAGTGTATATGTGACATTCAGTGTGTGTAACATTCAGTGTATATGTGACATTCAGTGTGTGTAACATTCAGTGTGTATGCGACATTCCGTGTGTGTAACATGCAGTGTGTATGTGACATGCAGTGTGTATGTGACATGCAGTGTGTGTAACATGCAGTGTGTATGTAACATTCAGTGTGTATGTGACATTCAGTGTGTGTAACATTCAGTGTGTGTAACATTCAGTGTGTATGTGACATTCAGTGTGTATGTGACATTCAGTGTGTGTAACATTCAGTGTGTATGTGACATTCAGTGTGTATGTGACATTCAGTGTGTGTAACATTCAGTGTGTATGTGACATTCAGTGTGTGTAACATTCAGTGCGTATGTGACATTCAGTGTGTGTAACATTCAGTGCGTATGTGACATTCAGTGTGTGTAACATTCAGTGTATATGTGACATTCAGTGTATATGTGACATTCAGTGTGTATGTGACATTCAGTGTGTGTAACATGCAGTGTGTATGTGACATTCAGTGTGTGTAACATGCAGTGTGTATGTGACATTCAGTGTGTATGCGACATTCCGTGTATGTAACATGCAGTGTGTATGTGACATTCAGTGTGTGTAACATTCAGTGTGTATGTGACATTCAGTGTGTGTAACATTCAGTGTATACGACATTCAGTGTGTGTAACATGCAGTGTGTGTGTGACATTCAGTGTGTGTAACATGCAGTGTGTATGCGATATTCAGTGTGTGTAACATGCAGTGTGTATGTGACATTCAGTGTGTATAACATGCAGTGTTTATGCGACATTCAGTGTGTGTAACATGCAGTGTGTGTGTGACATTCAGTGTGTGTAACATGCAGTGTGTATGCGATATTCAGTGTGTGTAACATGCAGTGTGTATGTGACATTCAGTGTGTATAACATGCAGTGTTTATGCGACATTCAGTGTGTGTAACATGCAGTGTGTGTGTGACATTCAGTGTGTGTAACATGCAGTGTGTATGCGATATTCAGTGTGTGTAACATGCAGTGTGTATGCGACATTCAGTGTGTATGCGACATTCCGTGTACGTGACATTCAGTGTGCATGTGACATTCAGTGTGTGTAACATGCAGTGTGTATGCGACATTCAGTGTGTATGTGACATTCAGTGTGTGTAACATGCAGTGTGTGTGTGACATCCAGTGTGTATGTGACATCCAGTGTGTATGTGACATCCAGTGTGTGTGACATTCAGTGTGTGACATTCAGTGTGTATGCGACATTCAGTGTGTATGCGACATTCAGTGTGTATGTGACATTCAGTGTGTTATTGACATGCAGTGTGTATGCGACATTCAGTGTGTATAACATGCAGTGTGTATGTGACATTCAATGTGTGTAACATGCAATGTGTATGCGACATTCAATGTGTGTAACATGCAGTGTGCATGCGACATTCAGTGTGTGTAACATGCAGTGTGTATGCGACATTCAGTGTGTGTAACATGCAGTGTGTATGCGACATTCAGTGTGCGTAACATTCAGTGTGTATGCGACATTCAATGTGTGTAACATGCAGTGTGTATGTGACATTCAGTGTGTATGCAACATTCAATGTGTGTAACATGCAGTGTGCATGTGACATTCAGTGTGTATGCGACATTCAGTGTGTGTAACATTCAGTGTGTGTAACATGCAGTGTGTATGCGACATTCAGTGTGTATGTGACATTCAGTGTGTATGCGACATTCAGTGTATGCGACAATCAGTGTATGTGACATTCAGTGTGTATGTGACATTCAGTGTGTATGTGATATTCAGTGTGTAAGTGACATTCAGTGTGTATGCGACATTCAGTGTGTATGCGACATTCAGTGTGTATGCGACATTCAGTGTGGACGTGACATTCGGTGTGTGCAACATTCAGTGTGTATGTGACATTCAGTGTGTGCAACATTCAGTGTGTGTGTAACATTCAGTGTGTGTAACATTCAGTGTGTATGTGACATTCAGTGTGTGTGACATTCAGTGTGTGTAACATTCAGTGTGTGTAACATTCAGTGTGTATGTGACATTCAGTGTGTGTAACATTCAGTGTATATGTGACATTCAGTGTGTGTAACATTCAGTGTGTATGCGACATTCCGTGTGTGTAACATGCAGTGTGTATGTGACATGCAGTGTGTATGTGACATGCAGTGTGTATGTGACATTCAGAGTGTATGTGACATTCAGTGTGTGTAACATTCAGTGTGTGTAACATTCAGTGTGTGCGACATTCAGTGTGTGTAACATTCAGTGTGTATGTGACATTCAGTGTGTGTAACATTCAGTGTATATGTGACATTCAGTGTGTATGTGACATTCAGTGTGTATGTGACATTCAGTGTGTGTAACATTCAGTGTATATGTGACATTCAGTGTGTGTAACATGCAGTGTGTTTGTGACATTCAGTGTGTGTAACATGCAGTGTGTATGCGACATTCCGTGTGTGTAACATGCAGTGTGTATGTGACATGCAGTGTGTATGTGACATGCAGTGTGTATGTGACATTCAGAGTGTATGTGACATTCAGTGTGTGTAACATTCAGTGTGTGCAACATTCAGTGTGATGTGACATTCAGTGTGTGTAACATTCAGTGTGTATGTGACATTCAGTGTGTGTAACATTCAGTGTATATGTGACATTCAGTGTGTATGTGACATTCAGTGTGTATGTGACATTCAGTGTGTGTAACATTCAGTGTATATGTGACATTCAGTGTGTGTAACATGCAGTGTGTTTGTGACATTCAGTGTGTGTAACATGCAGTGTGTATGTGACATTCAGTGTGTGTAACATGCAGTGTGTATGTGACATTCAGTGTGTATGCGACATTCCGTGTATGTAACATGCAGTGTGTATGTGACATTCAGTGTGTGTAACATTCAGTGTGTGTATGTGACATTCAGTGTGTGTAACATTCAGTGTATATGACATTCAGTGTGTATGCGACATTCAGTGTGTGTAACATTCAGTGTGTGTGTAACATTCAGTGTGTATGTGACATTCAGTGTGTATGCGACATTCAGTGTGTGTAACATGCAGTGTGTATGTGACATTCAGTGTGTGTAACATGCAGTGTGTATGCGACATGCAGTGTGTATGTGACATTCAGTGTGTGTAACATGCAGTGTGTGTGTGACATTCAGTGTGTGTGACATGCAGTGTGTATGTGACATTCAGTGTGTATGCGACATTCAGTGTGTATGTGACATTCAGTGTGTGTAACATGCAGTGTGTATGTGACATTCAGTGTGTGTAACATGCAGTGTGTATGCGACATTAAGTGTGTGTAACATGCAGTGTGTATGCGACATTCAGTGTGTGTAACAAGCAGTGTGTATGTGACATTCAGTGTGTGTAACATGCAGTGTGTATGCGACATTCAGTGTGTGTAACATGCAGTGTGTATGTGGCATTCAGTGTTTGTAACATGCAGTGTGCATGCGACATTCAGTGTGTGTAACATGCAGTGTGTATGCGACATTCAGTGTGTGTAACATGCAGTGTGTATGTGACATTCAGTGTGTGTAACATGCAGTGTGTATGTGACATTCAGTGTGTATGCGACATTCCGTGTATGTAACATGCAGTGTGTATGTGACATTCAGTGTGTGTAACATTCAGTGTGTGTATGTGACATTCAGTGTGTGTAACATTCAGTGTATATGACATTCAGTGTGTATGCGACATTCAGTGTGTGTAACATTCAGTGTGTGTGTAACATTCAGTGTGTATGTGACATTCAGTGTGTATGCGACATTCAGTGTGTGTAACATGCAGTGTATGCGACATTCAGTGTGTGTAACATTCAGTGTGTGTAACCTGCAGTGTGTATGCGATATTCAGTGTGTGTAACATGCAGTGTGTATGCGACATTCAGTGTGTGTAACATGCAGTGTGTATGCGATATTCAGTGTGTGTAACATGCAGTGTGTATGCGACATTCCGTGTGTGTAACATGCAGTGTGTATGTGACATGCAGTGTGTATGTGACATGCAGTGTGTGTAACATGCAGTGTGTATGTAACATTCAGTGTGTATGTGACATTCAGTGTGTGTAACATTCAGTGTGTATGTGACATTCAGTGTGTATGTGACATTCAGTGTGTGTAACATTCAGTGTGTATATGACATTCAGTGTGTATGTGACATTCAGTGTGTGTAACATTCAGTGTGTATGTGACATTCAGTGTGTGTAACATTCAGTGCGTATGTGACATTCAGTGTGTGTAACATTCAGTGCGTATGTGACATTCAGTGTGTGTAACATTCAGTGTATATGTGACATTCAGTGTATATGTGACATTCAGTGTGTATGTGACATTCAGTGTGTGTAACATGCAGTGTGTATGTGACATTCAGTGTGTGTAACATGCAGTGTGTATGTGACATTCAGTGTGTATGCGACATTCCGTGTATGTAACATGCAGTGTGTATGTGACATTCAGTGTGTGTAACATTCAGTGTGTATGTGACATTCAGTGTGTGTAACATTCAGTGTATACGACATTCAGTGTGTGTAACATGCAGTGTGTGTGTGACATTCAGTGTGTGTAACATGCAGTGTGTATGCGATATTCAGTGTGTGTAACATGCAGTGTGTATGTGACATTCAGTGTGTATAACATGCAGTGTTTATGCGACATTCAGTGTGTGTAACATGCAGTGTGTGTGTGACATTCAGTGTGTGTAACATGCAGTGTGTATGCGATATTCAGTGTGTGTAACATGCAGTGTGTATGTGACATTCAGTGTGTATAACATGCAGTGTTTATGCGACATTCAGTGTGTGTAACATGCAGTGTGTGTGTGACATTCAGTGTGTGTAACATGCAGTGTGTATGCGATATTCAGTGTGTGTAACATGCAGTGTGTATGCGACATTCAGTGTGTATGCGACATTCCGTGTACGTGACATTCAGTGTGCATGTGACATTCAGTGTGTGTAACATGCAGTGTGTATGCGACATTCAGTGTGTATGTGACATTCAGTGTGTGTAACATGCAGTGTGTGTGTGACATCCAGTGTGTATGTGACATCCAGTGTGTATGTGACATCCAGTGTGTGTGACATTCAGTGTGTGACATTCAGTGTGTATGCGACATTCAGTGTGTATGCGACATTCAGTGTGTATGTGACATTCAGTGTGTTATTGACATGCAGTGTGTATGCGACATTCAGTGTGTATAACATGCAGTGTGTATGTGACATTCAATGTGTGTAACATGCAATGTGTATGCGACATTCAATGTGTGTAACATGCAGTGTGCATGCGACATTCAGTGTGTGTAACATGCAGTGTGTATGCGACATTCAGTGTGTGTAACATGCAGTGTGTATGCGACATTCAGTGTGCGTAACATGCAGTGTGTATGCGACATTCAGTGTGTGTAACATTCAGTGTGTGTGCGACATTCAATGTGTGTAACATGCAGTGTGTATGTGACATTCAGTGTGTATGCAACATTCAATGTGTGTAACATGCAGTGTGCATGTGACATTCAGTGTGTATGCGACATTCAGTGTGTGTAACATTCAGTGTGTGTAACATGCAGTGTGTATGCGACATTCAGTGTGTGTAACATGCAGTGTGTATGCGACATTCAGTGTGTGTAACATGCAGTGTGTATGCGACATTCAGTGCGTATGCGACATTCCGTGTATGTGACATTCAGTGTGTGTAACATGCAGTGTGTATGCGACATTCAGTGTGTATGCGACATTCAGTGTGTATGTGACATTCAGTGTGTGTGACATTCAGTGTGTGTAACATGCAGTGTGTATGCGACATTCTCTGCGTATGCGACATTCAGTGTGTATGTGACATTCAGTGTGTATGTGACATTCAGTGTGTATGTGACATTCAGTGTGTGTAACATGCTGTGTGTATGCGACATTCAGTGTGTATGCGACATTCAGTGCGTATGTGACATTCAGTGTGTGTGTGACATTCAGTGTGTATGTGACATTCAGTGTGTATGCGACATTCAGTGTGTGTAACATGCTGTGTGTATGCGACATTCAGTGTGTATGCGACATTCAGTGTGTATGTGACATTCAGTGTGTATGCGACAATCAGTGTATGTGACATTCAGTGTGTATGTGACATTCAGTGTGTATGTGATATTCAGTGTGTATGCGACATTCAGTGTGTATGTGACATTCAGTGTGTATGCGACATTCAGTGTGTATGCGACATTCAGTGTGTATGCGACATTCAGTGTGTATGCGACATTCAGTGTGGACGTGACATTCGGTGTGTGCAACATTCAGTGTGTATGTGACATTCAGTGTGTGCAACATTCAGTGTGTGTGTAACATTCAGTGTGTGTAACATTCAGTGTGTATGTGACATTCAGTGTGTGTGACATTCAGTGTGTGTAACATTCAGTGTGTGTAACATTCAGTGTGTATGTGACATTCAGTGTGTGTAACATTCAGTGTATATGTGACATTCAGTGTGTGTAACATTCAGTGTGTATGCGACATTCCGTGTGTGTAACATGCAGTGTGTATGTGACATGCAGTGTGTATGTGACATGCAGTGTGTATGTGACATGCAGTGTGTATGTGACATTCAGAGTGTATGTGACATTCAGTGTGTGTAACATTCAGTGTGTGTAACATTCAGTGTGTGTGACATTCAGTGTGTGCAACATTCAGTGTGATGTGACATTCAGTGTGTGTAACATTCAGTGTGTATGTGACATTCAGTGTGTGTAACATTCAGTGTATATGTGACATTCAGTGTGTATGTGACATTCAGTGTGTATGTGACATTCAGTGTGTGTAACATTCAGTGTATATGTGACATTCAGTGTGTGTAACATGCAGTGTGTATGTGACATTCAGTGTGTGTAACATGCAGTGTGTATGTGACATTCAGTGTGTGTAACATGCAGTGTGTATGTGACATTCAGTGTGTATGCGACATTCCGTGTATGTAACATGCAGTGTGTATGTGACATTCAGTGTGTGTAACATTCAGTGTGTGTAACATGCAGTGTGTATGCGACATTCAGTGTGTGTAACATGCAGTGTGTATGCGACATTCAGTGTGTGTAACATGCAGTGTGTATGCGACATTCAGTGCGTATGCGACATTCCGTGTATGTGACATTCAGTGTGTGTAACATGCAGTGTGTATGCGACATTCAGTGTGTATGCGACATTCAGTGTGTATGTGACATTCAGTGTGTGTGACATTCAGTGTGTGTAACATGCAGTGTGTATGCGACATTCTCTGCGTATGCGACATTCAGTGTGTATGTGACATTCAGTGTGTATGTGACATTCAGTGTGTGTGACATTCAGTGTGTATGTGACATTCAGTGTGTGTAACATGCTGTGTGTATGCGACATTCAGTGTGTATGTGACATTCAGTGTGTATGCGACATTCAGTGCGTATGCGACATTCAGTGTGTATGTGACATTCAGTGTGTATGCGACATTCAGTGCGTATGTGACATTCAGTGTGTGTGTGACATTCAGTGTGTATGTGACATTCAGTGTGTATGCGACATTCAGTGTGTGTAACATGCTGTGTGTATGCGACATTCAGTGTGTATGCGACATTCAGTGTGTATGTGACATTCAGTGTGTATGCGACAATCAGTGTATGTGACATTCAGTGTGTATGTGACATTCAGTGTGTATGTGATATTCAGTGTGTATGCGACATTCAGTGTGTATGTGACATTCAGTGTGTATGCGACATTCAGTGTGTATGCGACATTCAGTGTGTATGCGACATTCAGTGTGTATGCGACATTCAGTGTGGACGTGACATTCGGTGTGTGCAACATTCAGTGTGTATGTGACATTCAGTGTGTGCAACATTCAGTGTGTGTGTAACATTCAGTGTGTGTAACATTCAGTGTGTATGTGACATTCAGTGTGTGTGACATTCAGTGTGTGTAACATTCAGTGTGTGTAACATTCAGTGTGTATGTGACATTCAGTGTGTGTAACATTCAGTGTATATGTGACATTCAGTGTGTGTAACATTCAGTGTGTATGCGACATTCCGTGTGTGTAACATGCAGTGTGTATGTGACATGCAGTGTGTATGTGACATGCAGTGTGTATGTGACATGCAGTGTGTATGTGACATTCAGAGTGTATGTGACATTCAGTGTGTGTAACATTCAGTGTGTGTAACATTCAGTGTGTGTGACATTCAGTGTGTGCAACATTCAGTGTGATGTGACATTCAGTGTGTGTAACATTCAGTGTGTATGTGACATTCAGTGTGTGTAACATTCAGTGTATATGTGACATTCAGTGTGTATGTGACATTCAGTGTGTATGTGACATTCAGTGTGTGTAACATTCAGTGTATATGTGACATTCAGTGTGTGTAACATGCAGTGTGTATGTGACATTCAGTGTGTGTAACATGCAGTGTGTATGTGACATTCAGTGTGTGTAACATGCAGTGTGTATGTGACATTCAGTGTGTATGCGACATTCCGTGTATGTAACATGCAGTGTGTATGTGACATTCAGTGTGTGTAACATTCAGTGTGTGTATGTGACATTCAGTGTGTGTAACATTCAGTGTATATGACATTCAGTGTGTATGCGACATTCAGTGTGTGTAACATTCAGTGTGTGTGTAACATTCAGTGTGTATGTGACATTCAGTGTGTATGCAACATTCAGTGTGTGTAACATGCAGTGTGTATGTGACATTCAGTGTGTGTAACATGCAGTGTGTATGCGACATGCAGTGTGTATGTGACATTCAGTGTGTGTAACATGCAGTGTGTGTGTGACATTCAGTGTGTGTGACATGCAGTGTGTATGTGACATTCAGTGTGTATGCGACATTCAGTGTGTATGTGACATTCAGTGTGTGTAACATGCAGTGTGTATGTGACATTCAGTGTGTGTAACATGCAGTGTGTATGCGACATTAAGTGTGTGTAACATGCAGTGTGTATGCGACATTCAGTGTGTGTAACATGCAGTGTGTATGTGACATTCAGTGTGTGTAACATGCAGTGTGTATGCGACATTCAGTGTGTGTAACATGCAGTGTGTATGTGGCATTCAGTGTTTGTAACATGCAGTGTGCATGCGACATTCAGTGTGTGTAACATGCAGTGTGTATGCGACATTCAGTGTGTGTAACATGCAGTGCGTATGCGACATTCAGTGTGTGTAACATGCAGTGCGTATGTGACATTCAGTGTGTGTAACATGCAGTGTGTATGTGACATTCAGTGTGTGTAACATGCAGTGTGTATGTGACATTCAGTGTGTGTAACATGCAGTGCGTATGTGACATTCAGTGTGTGTAACAGTCAGTGTGTGTAACAGGCAGTGCGTATGCGACATTCAGTGTGTGTAACATTCAGTGTGTGTGTAACATTCAGTGTGTATGTGACATTCAGTGTGTATGCAACATTCAGTGTGTGTAACATGCAGTGTGTATGTGACATTCAGTGTGTGTAACATGCAGTGTGTATGCGACATGCAGTGTGTATGTGACATTCAGTGTGTGTAACATGCAGTGTGTGTGTGACATTCAGTGTGTGTGACATGCAGTGTGTATGTGACATTCAGTGTGTATGCGACATTCAGTGTGTATGTGACATTCAGTGTGTGTAACATGCAGTGTGTATGTGACATTCAGTGTGTGTAACATGCAGTGTGTATGCGACATTAAGTGTGTGTAACATGCAGTGTGTATGCGACATTCAGTGTGTGTAACATGCAGTGTGTATGTGACATTCAGTGTGTGTAACATGCAGTGTGTATGCGACATTCAGTGTGTGTAACATGCAGTGTGTATGTGGCATTCAGTGTTTGTAACATGCAGTGTGCATGCGACATTCAGTGTGTGTAACATGCAGTGTGTATGCGACATTCAGTGTGTGTAACATGCAGTGCGTATGCGACATTCAGTGTGTGTAACATGCAGTGCGTATGTGACATTCAGTGTGTGTAACATGCAGTGTGTATGTGACATTCAGTGTGTGTAACATGCAGTGTGTATGTGACATTCAGTGTGTGTAACATGCAGTGCGTATGTGACATTCAGTGTGTGTAACAGTCAGTGTGTGTAACAGGCAGTGCGTATGCGACATTCCGTGTGTATGTGACATTCAGTGTGTGTAACATGCAGTGTGTATGTGACATGCAGTGTGTATGTGACATTCAGTGTGTATGTGACATGCAGTGTGCATGCGACATTCAGTGTGTGTAACATTCAGTGTGTATGCGACATTCAGTGTGTGTAACATGCAGTGTGTATGCGACATTCAGTGTGTGTGTGTAACATTCAGTGTGTGTAACATGCAGTGTGTATGTGACATTCAGTGTGTGTAACATGCAGTGTGTATGCGACATTTAGTGTGTATAACATTCAGTGTGTATGTGACATTCAGTGTGTGTAACATTCAGTGTGTATGTGACATGCAGTGTGTGTAACATTCAGTGTGTATGTGACATTCAGTGTGTGTAACATTGTGTGTAACATTCAGTGTGTATGTGACATTCAGTGTATGCGACATTCAGTGTGTATGCGACATTCAGTGTTTGTAACATTCAGTGTGTATGTGACATTCAGTGTGTATGCGACATTCCGTGTGTGTAACATGCAGTGTGTATGTGTGACATTCAGTGTGTATGTGACATTCAGTGTGTATGCGACATTCAGTGTTTGTAACATTCAGTGTGTATGCGACATTCAGTGTGTATGCGACATTCCGTGTGTGTAACATGCAGTGTGTATGTGACATTCAGTGTGTGTAATATTCAGTGTGTATGTGACATTCAGTGTGTATGTGTGACATTCAGTGTGTATGCGACATTCCGTGTGTGTAACATGCAGTGTGTATGTGACATTCAGTGTGTGTAACATTCAGTGTGTATGCGACATTCAGTGTGTATGTGACTTTCAGTGTGTGTAACATGCAGTGTGTATGTGACATTCCGTGTGTGTAACATTCAGTGTGTGTAACATTCAGTGTGTATGCGACATTCAGTGTGTATGTGACATTCAGTGTGTGTAACATGCAGTGTGTATGTGATATTGTGTGTGTAACATGCAGTGTGTATGTGACATTCAGTGTTTGTAACATTCAGTGTGTATGCGACATTCAGTGTGTGTAACATGCAGTGTGTATGTGACATTCAGTGTGTGTAACATGCAGTGTGTATGTGACATTCAGTGTGTGTAACATGCAGTGTGTAAGTGACATTGAGTGTGTGTAACATGCAGTGTGTATGCGACATTCAGTGTGTGTAACATGCAGTGTGTATGTGACATTTAGTGTGTGTAACATGCAGTGTGTATGTGACATTCAGTGTGTGTAACATGCAGTGTGTATTCGACATTCAGTGTGTGTAACATGCAGTGTGTATGTGACATTCAGTGTGTGTAACATGCAGTGTGTATGTGACATTCAGTGTGTGTAACATGCAGTGTATGCGACATTCAGTGTGTGTAACATTCAGTGTGTGTAACCTGCAGTGTGTATGCGATATTCAATGTGTATGTGACATTCAGTGTGTGTAACATGCAGTGTGTATGCGACATTCAGTGTGTGTAACATGCAGTGTGTATGCGATATTCAGTGTGTGTAACATGCAGTGTGTATGCGACATTCAGTGTGTATGCGACATTCCGTGTATGTGACATTCAGTGTGTATGTGACATTCAGTGTGTATGCGACATTCAGTGTGTATGTGACATTCAGTGTGTGTAACATGCAGTGTGTATGCGACACTCAGTGTGTGTAACATGCAGTGTGTATGTGACATTCAGTGTGTGCAACATGCAGTGTGTATGCGACATTCAGTGTGTATGCGACATTCAGTGTGTATGTGACATTCAGTGCGTATGCGACATTCAGTGTGTATGCGACATTCAGTGCGTATGTGACATTCCGTGTATGTGACATTCAGTGCTTATGCGACATTCAGTGTATGTGACATTCAGTGTGTATGCGACATTCAGTGCGTATGCAACATTCAGTGTGTGTGACATTCAGTGTGTGTAACATGCAGTGTGTATGTGACATTCAGTGTGTATGTGACATTCAGTGCGTATGCGACATTCAGTGTGTGTGACATTCAGTGTGTATGTGACATTCAGTGTGTATGTGACATTCAGTGCGTATGCGACATTCAGTGTGTGTGACATTCAGTGTGTGTAACATGCAGTGTGTATGTGACATTCAGTGTGTATGTGACATTCAGTGCGTATGCGACATTCAGTGTGTGTGACATTCAGTGTGTGTGACATTCAGTGTGTATGCGACATTCAGTGTGTGTGACATTCAGTGTGTATGTGACATTCAGTGTGTATGCGACATTCAGTGTGTATGTGACATGCAGTGTGTATGTGACATTCAGTGTGTGTAACATGCAGTGTGTATGTGACATTCAGTGTGTATGCGAAATTCAGTGTGTATGCGAAATTCAGTGTGTATGCGACATTCAGTGTGTGTAACATGCAGTGTGTATGTGACATTCAGTGTGTATGTGACATTCAGTGTGTATGTGACATTCAGTGTGTATGCGAAATTCAGTGTGTATGCGACATTCAGTGTGTGTAACATGCAGTGTGATGTGACATTCAGTGTGTGTAACATGCAGTGTGATGTGACATTCAGTGTGTGTAACATGCAGTGTGTATGCGACATTCAATGTGTGTAACATGCAGTGTGCATGCGACATTCAGTGTGCATGCGACATTCAGTGTGCATGTGACATTCAGTGTGTATGCGACATTCAGTGTGTGTAACATGCAGTGTGTATGTGACATTCAGTGTGTGTAAAATGCAGTGTGTATGCGACATTCAGTGTGCGTAACATGCAGTGTGCATGCGACATTCAGTGTGTGTAACATTCAGTGTGTGTAACATGCAGTGTGTATGCGACATTCAGTGTGTGTAACATGCAGTGTGTATGCGACATTCAGTGTGTGTAACATGCAGTGTGTATGCGACATTCAGTGCGTATGCGACATTCCGTGTATGTGACATTCAGTGTGTATGTGACATTCAGTGTGTATGTGACATTCAGTGTGTGCAACATGCAGTGTGTATGCGACATGCAGTGTGTATGCGACATTCAGTGCGTATGCGACATTCAGTGTGTGTGACATTCAGTGTGTATGTGACATTCAGTGTGTGTGACATTCAGTGTGTATGTGACATTCAGTGTGTATGCGACATTCAGTGTGTACGTGACATTCGGTGTGTGTAACATTCAGTGTGTATGTGACATTCAGTGTGTATGTAACATGAAGTGTGTATGTGACATTCAGTGTGTGTAACATTCAGTGTGTATGTGACATTCAGTGTGTGTAACATTCAGTGTGTATGTGACATTCAGTGTGTGTAACATGCAGTGTGTATGTGACATTCAGTGTGTATGCGACATTCAGTGTGTGTAACATGCAGTGTGTATGTGACATTCAGTGTGTATGTGACATTCAGTGTGTATGTGACATTCAGTGTGTGTAACATGCAGTGTGTATGTGACATTCAGTGTGTATGTGACATTCAGTGTGTATGCGACATTCAGTGTGTGTAACATGCAGTGTGTATGTGACATTCAGTGTGTATGTGACATTCAGTGTGTGTGTGTAACATTCAGTGTGTGTAACATGCAGTGTGTATGTGACATTCAGTGTGTATGCGACATTCAGTGTGTGTGTGTAACATTCAGTGTGTGTAACATGCAGTGTGTATGTGACATTCAGTGTGTATGTGACATGCAGTGTGTATGCGACATTCAGTGTGTGTGTGTAACATTCAGTGTGTGTAACATGCAGTGTGTATGTGACATTCAGTGTGTATGTGACATGCCGTGTGTATGCGACATTCAGTGTGTGTGTAACATTCAGTGTGTGTAACATGCAGTGTGTATGCGACATTCAGTGTGTGTGTGTAACATTCAGTGTGTGTAACATGTAGTGTGTATGTGACATTCAGTGTGTGTAACATTCAGTGTGTATAGTACATTCAGTGTGTGTAACATTCAGTGTGTGTAACATTCCGTGTGTATGTGACATTCAGTGTGTATGTGACATTTAGTGTGTATGCGACATTCAGTGTGTATGTGACACTCAGTGTGTATGTGACATTCAGTGTGTATGTGTGACATTCAGTGTGTATGCGACATTCCGTATGTGTAACATGCAGTGTGTATGTGACATTCAGTGTGTGTAACATTCAGTGTGTATGCGACATTCAGTGTGTATGCGACATTCAGTGTGTGTAACATGCAGTGTGTATGTGACATTCAGTGTGTGTAACATGCAGTGCGTATGTGACATTCAGTGTGTGTAACAGTCAGTGTGTGTAACAGGCAGTGCGTATGCGACATTCCGTGTGTATGTGACATTCAGTGTGTGTAACATGCAGTGTGTATGTGACATGCAGTGTGTATGTGACATTCAGTGTGTATGTGACATGCAGTGTGCATGCGACATTCAGTGTGTGTAACATTCAGTGTGTATGCGACATTCAGTGTGTGTAACATGCAGTGTGTATGCGACATTCAGTGTGTGTGTGTAACATTCAGTGTGTGTAACATGCAGTGTGTATGTGACATTCAGTGTGTGTAACATGCAGTGTGTATGCGACATTTAGTGTGTATAACATTCAGTGTGTATGTGACATTCAGTGTGTGTAACATTCAGTGTGTATGTGACATGCAGTGTGTGTAACATTCAGTGTGTATGTGACATTCAGTGTGTGTAACATTGTGTGTAACATTCAGTGTGTATGTGACATTCAGTGTATGCGACATTCAGTGTGTATGCGACATTCAGTGTTTGTAACATTCAGTGTGTATGTGACATTCAGTGTGTATGCGACATTCCGTGTGTGTAACATGCAGTGTGTATGTGTGACATTCAGTGTGTATGTGACATTCAGTGTGTATGCGACATTCAGTGTTTGTAACATTCAGTGTGTATGCGACATTCAGTGTGTATGCGACATTCCGTGTGTGTAACATGCAGTGTGTATGTGACATTCAGTGTGTGTAACATTCAGTGTGTATGTGACATTCAGTGTGTATGTGTGACATTCAGTGTGTATGCGACATTCCGTGTGTGTAACATGCAGTGTGTATGTGACATTCAGTGTGTGTAACATTCAGTGTGTATGCGACATTCAGTGTGTATGTGACTTTCAGTGTGTGTAACATGCAGTGTGTATGTGACATTCCGTGTGTGTAACATTCAGTGTGTGTAACATTCAGTGTGTATGCGACATTCAGTGTGTATGTGACATTCAGTGTGTGTAACATGCAGTGTGTATGTGATATTGTGTGTGTAACATGCAGTGTGTATGTGACATTCAGTGTTTGTAACATTCAGTGTGTATGCGACATTCAGTGTGTGTAACATGCAGTGTGTATGTGACATTCAGTGTGTGTAACATGCAGTGTGTAAGTGACATTGAGTGTGTGTAACATGCAGTGTGTATGCGACATTCAGTGTGTGTAACATGCAGTGTGTATGTGACATTTAGTGTGTGTAACATGCAGTGTGTATGTGACATTCAGTGTGTGTAACATGCAGTGTGTATTCGACATTCAGTGTGTGTAACATGCAGTGTGTATGTGACATTCAGTGTGTGTAACATGCAGTGTGTATGTGACATTCAGTGTGTGTAACATGCAGTGTATGCGACATTCAGTGTGTGTAACATTCAGTGTGTGTAACCTGCAGTGTGTATGCGATATTCAATGTGTATGTGACATTCAGTGTGTGTAACATGCAGTGTGTATGCGACATTCAGTGTGTGTAACATGCAGTGTGTATGCGATATTCAGTGTGTGTAACATGCAGTGTGTATGCGACATTCAGTGTGTATGCGACATTCCGTGTATGTGACATTCAGTGTGTATGTGACATTCAGTGTGTATGCGACATTCAGTGTGTATGTGACATTCAGTGTGTGTAACATGCAGTGTGTATGCGACATTCAGTGTGTGTAACATGCAGTGTGTATGTGACATTCAGTGTGTGCAACATGCAGTGTGTATGCGACATTCAGTGTGTATGCGACATTCAGTGTGTATGTGACATTCAGTGCGTATGCGACATTCAGTGTGTATGCGACATTCAGTGCGTATGTGACATTCCGTGTATGTGACATTCAGTGCTTATGCGACATTCAGTGTATGTGACATTCAGTGTGTATGCGACATTCAGTGCGTATGCAACATTCAGTGTGTGTGACATTCAGTGTGTGTAACATGCAGTGTGTATGTGACATTCAGTGTGTATGTGACATTCAGTGCGTATGCGACATTCAGTGTGTGTGACATTCAGTGTGTATGTGACATTCAGTGTGTATGTGACATTCAGTGCGTATGCGACATTCAGTGTGTGTGACATTCAGTGTGTGTAACATGCAGTGTGTATGTGACATTCAGTGTGTATGTGACATTCAGTGCGTATGCGACATTCAGTGTGTGTGACATTCAGTGTGTGTGACATTCAGTGTGTATGCGACATTCAGTGTGTGTGACATTCAGTGTGTATGTGACATTCAGTGTGTATGCGACATTCAGTGTGTATGTGACATGCAGTGTGTATGTGACATTCAGTGTGTGTAACATGCAGTGTGTATGTGACATTCAGTGTGTATGCGAAATTCAGTGTGTATGCGAAATTCAGTGTGTATGCGACATTCAGTGTGTGTAACATGCAGTGTGTATGTGACATTCAGTGTGTATGTGACATTCAGTGTGTATGTGACATTCAGTGTGTATGCGAAATTCAGTGTGTATGCGACATTCAGTGTGTGTAACATGCAGTGTGATGTGACATTCAGTGTGTGTAACATGCAGTGTGATGTGACATTCAGTGTGTGTAACATGCAGTGTGTATGCGACATTCAATGTGTGTAACATGCAGTGTGCATGCGACATTCAGTGTGCATGCGACATTCAGTGTGCATGTGACATTCAGTGTGTATGCGACATTCAGTGTGTGTAACATGCAGTGTGTATGTGACATTCAGTGTGTAAAATGCAGTGTGTATGCGACATTCAGTGTGCGTAACATGCAGTGTGCATGCGACATTCAGTGTGTGTAACATTCAGTGTGTGTAACATGCAGTGTGTATGCGACATTCAGTGTGTGTAACATGCAGTGTGTATGCGACATTCAGTGTGTGTAACATGCAGTGTGTATGCGACATTCAGTGCGTATGCGACATTCCGTGTATGTGACATTCAGTGTGTATGTGACATTCAGTGTGTATGTGACATTCAGTGTGTGCAACATGCAGTGTGTATGCGACATGCAGTGTGTATGCGACATTCAGTGCGTATGCGACATTCAGTGTGTGTGACATTCAGTGTGTATGTGACATTCAGTGTGTGTGACATTCAGTGTGTATGTGACATTCAGTGTGTATGCGACATTCAGTGTGTACGTGACATTCGGTGTGTGTAACATTCAGTGTGTATGTGACATTCAGTGTGTATGTAACATGAAGTGTGTATGTGACATTCAGTGTGTGTAACATTCAGTGTGTATGTGACATTCAGTGTGTGTAACATTCAGTGTGTATGTGACATTCAGTGTGTGTAACATGCAGTGTGTATGTGACATTCAGTGTGTATGCGACATTCAGTGTGTGTAACATGCAGTGTGTATGTGACATTCAGTGTGTATGTGACATTCAGTGTGTATGTGACATTCAGTGTGTGTAACATGCAGTGTGTATGTGACATTCAGTGTGTATGTGACATTCAGTGTGTATGCGACATTCAGTGTGTGTAACATGCAGTGTGTATGTGACATTCAGTGTGTATGTGACATTCAGTGTGTGTGTGTAACATTCAGTGTGTGTAACATGCAGTGTGTATGTGACATTCAGTGTGTATGCGACATTCAGTGTGTGTGTGTAACATTCAGTGTGTGTAACATGCAGTGTGTATGTGACATTCAGTGTGTATGTGACATGCAGTGTGTATGCGACATTCAGTGTGTGTGTGTAACATTCAGTGTGTGTAACATGCAGTGTGTATGTGACATTCAGTGTGTATGTGACATGCCGTGTGTATGCGACATTCAGTGTGTGTGTAACATTCAGTGTGTGTAACATGCAGTGTGTATGCGACATTCAGTGTGTGTGTGTAACATTCAGTGTGTGTAACATGTAGTGTGTATGTGACATTCAGTGTGTGTAACATTCAGTGTGTATAGTACATTCAGTGTGTGTAACATTCAGTGTGTGTAACATTCCGTGTGTATGTGACATTCAGTGTGTATGTGACATTTAGTGTGTATGCGACATTCAGTGTGTATGTGACACTCAGTGTGTATGTGACATTCAGTGTGTATGTGTGACATTCAGTGTGTATGCGACATTCCGTGTGTGTAACATGCAGTGTGTATGTGACATTCAGTGTGTGTAACATTCAGTGTGTATGCGACATTCAGTGTGTATGCGACATTCAGTGTGTGTAACATGCAGTGTGTATGTGACATTCAGTGTGTGTAACATGCAGTGTGTATGTGACATTCAGTGTGTATGTGACATTCAGTGTGTATGCGACATTCAGTGTGTATGTGACATTCAGTGTGTATAACATGCAGTGTGTATGTGACATTCAGTGTGTATGTGACATTCAGTGTGTGTAACATGCAGTGTGTATGTGACATTCAGTGTGTGTAACATTCAGTGTGTATGTGATATTCAGTGTGTGTAACATGCAGTGTGTATGTGACATTCAGTGTGTGTAACATTCAGTGTGTGTAACATTCAGTGTGTGTAACATGTAGTGTGTATGTGACATTCAGTGTGTGTAACATTCAGTGTGTATAGTACATTCAGTGTGTGTAACATTCAGTGTGTGTAACATTCAGTGTGTATGTGACATTCAGTGTGTATGTGACATTCAGTGTGTGTAACATTCAGTGTGTATGCGACATTCAGTGTGTATGCGACATTCAGTGTGTGTAACATGCAGTGTGTATGTGACATTCAGTGTGTGTAACATGCAGTGTGTATGTGACATTCAGTGTGTATGTGACATTCAGTGTGTATGCGACATTCAGTGTGTGTAACATGCAGTGTGTATGTGACATTCAGTGTGTGTAACATGCAGTGTGTATGTGACATTCAGTGTGTATAACATGCAGTGTGTATGTGACATTCAGTGTGTATGTGACATTCAGTGTGTGTAACATGCAGTGTGTATGTGACATTCAGTGTGTGTAACATTCAGTGTGTATGTGATATTCAGTGTGTGTAACATGCAGTGTGTATGTGACATTCAGTGTGTGTAACATTCAGTGTGTGTAACATTCAGTGTGTATGTGACATTCAGTGTGTGTAACATTCAGTGTGTATGTGACATTCAGTGTGTGTAACATGCAGTGTGTATGCGACATTCCGTGTATGTGACATTCAGTGTGTATGTGACATTCAGTGTGTGTAACATGCAGTGTGTATGTGACATTCAGTGTGTATGTGACATTCAGTGTGTGTAACATGCAGTGTGTATGTGACATTCAGTGTGTGTAACATGCAGTGTGTATGCGACATTCCGTGTATGTGACATTCAGTGTGTATGTGACATTCAGTGTGTATGCGACATTCAGTGTGTGTGACATTCAGTGTGTGTAACATGCAGTGTGTATGTGACATTCAGTGTGTATGTGACATTCAGTGTGTGTAACATGCAGTGTGTATGTGACATTCAGTGTGTATGTGACATTCAGTGTGTGTAACATGCAGTGTGTATGTGACATTCAGTGTGTATGTGACATTCAGTGTGTGTAACATGCAGTGTGTATGTGACATTCAGTGTGTGTGACATTCAGTGTGTGTAACATGCAGTGTGTATGTGACATTCAGTGTGTGTGACATTCAGTGTGTGTAACATGCAGTGTGTATGTGACATTCAGTGTGTGTAACATTCAGTGTGTATGTGACATTCAGTGTGTATGTGACATTCAGTGTGTATGCGACATTCAGTGTGTGTAACATGCAGTGTGTATGTGACATTCAGTGTGTATAACATGCAGTGTGTATGTGACATTCAGTGTGTATGTGACATTCAGTGTGTGTAACATGCAGTGTGTTTGTGACATTCAGTGTGTGTAACATGCAGTGTGTATGTGACATTCAGTGTGTGTAACATTCAGTGTGTATGTGACATTTAGTGTATACGACATTCAGTGTGTATGCGACATTCAGTGTGTGTAACATTCAGTGTGTATGCGACATTCAGTGTGTGTAACATTCAGTGTGTATGTGTGACATTCAGTGTGTATGCGACATTCCGTGTGTGTAACATGCAGTGTGTATGTGACATTCAGTGTGTGTAACATTCAGTGTGTATGCGACATTCAGTGTGTGTAACATGCAGTGTGTATGTGACATTCAGTGTGTGTAACATTCAGTGTGTATGTGACATTCAGTGTGTATGCGACATTCAGTGTGTGTAACGTTCAGTGTGTATGTGACATTCCGTGTGTGTAACATGCAGTGTGTATGTGACATTCAGTGTGTGTAACATTCAGTGTGTGTAACATTCAGTGTGCATGCGACATTCAGTGTGTGTAACATGCAGTGTGTATGCGACATTCAGTGTGTGTAACATGCAGTGCGTATGCGACATTCAGTGTGTGTAACATGCAGTGTGTATGTGACATTCAGTGTGTGTAACATGCAGTGTGTATGTGACATTCAGTGTGTGTAACATGCAGTGTGTATGTGACATTCAGTGTGTGTAACATGCAGTGCGTATGTGACATTCAGTGTGTGTAACAGTCAGTGTGTGTAACAGGCAGTGCGTATGCGACATTCCGTGTGTATGTGACATTCAGTGTGTGTAACATGCAGTGTGTATGTGACATGCAGTGTGTATGTGACATTCAGTGTGTATGTGACATGCAGTGTGCATGCGACATTCAGTGTGTGTAACATTCAGTGTGTATGCGACATTCAGTGTGTGTAACATGCAGTGTGTATGCGACATTCAGTGTGTGTGTGTAACATTCAGTGTGTGTAACATGCAGTGTGTATGTGACATTCAGTGTGTGTAACATGCAGTGTGTATGCGACATTTAGTGTGTATAACATTCAGTGTGTATGTGACATTCAGTGTGTGTAACATTCAGTGTGTATGTGACATGCAGTGTGTGTAACATTCAGTGTGTATGTGACATTCAGTGTGTGTAACATTGTGTGTAACATTCAGTGTGTATGTGACATTCAGTGTATGCGACATTCAGTGTGTATGCGACATTCAGTGTTTGTAACATTCAGTGTGTATGTGACATTCAGTGTGTATGCGACATTCCGTGTGTGTAACATGCAGTGTGTATGTGTGACATTCAGTGTGTATGTGACATTCAGTGTGTATGCGACATTCAGTGTTTGTAACATTCAGTGTGTATGCGACATTCAGTGTGTATGCGACATTCCGTGTGTGTAACATGCAGTGTGTATGTGACATTCAGTGTGTGTAACATTCAGTGTGTATGTGACATTCAGTGTGTATGTGTGACATTCAGTGTGTATGCGACATTCCGTGTGTGTAACATGCAGTGTGTATGTGACATTCAGTGTGTGTAACATTCAGTGTGTATGCGACATTCAGTGTGTATGTGACTTTCAGTGTGTGTAACATGCAGTGTGTATGTGACATTCCGTGTGTGTAACATTCAGTGTGTGTAACATTCAGTGTGTATGCGACATTCAGTGTGTATGTGACATTCAGTGTGTGTAACATGCAGTGTGTATGTGATATTGTGTGTGTAACATGCAGTGTGTATGTGACATTCAGTGTTTGTAACATTCAGTGTGTATGCGACATTCAGTGTGTGTAACATGCAGTGTGTATGTGACATTCAGTGTGTGTAACATGCAGTGTGTATGTGACATTCAGTGTGTGTAACATGCAGTGTGTAAGTGACATTGAGTGTGTGTAACATGCAGTGTGTATGCGACATTCAGTGTGTGTAACATGCAGTGTGTATGTGACATTCAGTGTGTGTAACATGCAGTGTGTATGTGACATTCAGTGTGTGTAACATGCAGTGTGTATGCGACATTCAGTGTGTGTAACATGCAGTGTGTATGTGACATTCAGTGTGTGTAACATGCAGTGTGTATGTGACATTCAGTGTGTGTAACATGCAGTGTATGCGACATTCAGTGTGTGTAACATTCAGTGTGTGTAACCTGCAGTGTGTATGCGATATTCAGTGTGTGTAACATGCAGTGTGTATGCGACATTCAGTGTGTGTAACATGCAGTGTGTATGCGATATTCAGTGTGTGTAACATGCAGTGTGTATGCGACATTCAGTGTGTATGCGACATTCCGTGTATGTGACATTCAGTGTGTATGTGACATTCAGTGTGTATGCGACATTCAGTGTGTATGTGACATTCAGTGTGTGTAACATGCAGTGTGTATGCGACATTCAGTGTGTGTAACATGCAGTGTGTATGTGACATTCAGTGTGTGCAACATGCAGTGTGTATGCGACATTCAGTGTGTATGCGACATTCAGTGTGTATGTGACATTCAGTGCGTATGCGACATTCAGTGTGTATGCGACATTCAGTGCGTATGTGACATTCCGTGTATGTGACATTCAGTGCTTATGCGACATTCAGTGTATGTGACATTCAGTGTGTATGCGACATTCAGTGCGTATGCGACATTCAGTGTGTGTGACATTCAGTGTGTGTAACATGCAGTGTGTATGTGACATTCAGTGTGTATGTGACATTCAGTGCGTATGCGACATTCAGTGTGTATGTGACATTCAGTGCGTATGCGACATTCAGTGTGTGTGACATTCAGTGTGTGTAACATGCAGTGTGTATGTGACATTCAGTGTGTATGTGACATTCAGTGCGTATGCGACATTCAGTGTGTGTGACATTCAGTGTGTGTGACATTCAGTGTGTGTGACATTCAGTGTGTATGCGACATTCAGTGTGTGTGACATTCAGTGTGTATGCGACATTCAGTGTGTATGTGACATTCAGTGTGTATGCGACATTCAGTGTGTATGTGACATGCAGTGTGTATGTGACATTCAGTGTGTGTAACATGCAGTGTGTATGTGACAATCAGTGTGTATGCGAAATTCAGTGTGTATGCGACATTCAGTGTGTGTAACATGCAGTGTGTATGTGACATTCAGTGTGTATGCGACATTCAGTGTGTGTAACATGCAGTGTGATGTGACATTCAGTGTGTGTAACATGCAGTGTGATGTGACATTCAGTGTGTGTAACATGCAGTGTGTATGCGACATTCAATGTGTGTAACATGCAGTGTGCATGCGACATTCAGTGTGCATGCGACATTCAGTGTGCATGTGACATTCAGTGTGTATGCGACATTCAGTGTGTGTAACATGCAGTGTGTATGTGACATTCAGTGTGTGTAAAATGCAGTGTGTATGCGACATTCAGTGTGCGTAACATGCAGTGTGTATGCGACATTCAGTGTGTGTAACATTCAGTGTGTGTAACATGCAGTGTGTATGCGACATTCAGTGTGTGTAACATGCAGTGTGTATGCGACATTCAGTGTGTGTAACATGCAGTGTGTATGCGACATTCAGTGCGTATGCGACATTCCGTGTATGTGACATTCAGTGTGTATGTGACATTCAGTGTGTATGTGACATTCAGTGTGTGCAACATGCAGTGTGTATGCGACATGCAGTGTGTATGCGACATTCAGTGCGTATGCGACATTCAGTGTGTGTGACATTCAGTGTGTATGTGACATTCAGTGTGTGTGACATTCAGTGTGTATGTGACATTCAGTGTGTATGCGACATTCAGTGTGTACGTGACATTCGGTGTGTGTAACATTCAGTGTGTATGTGACATTCAGTGTGTATGTAACATGAAGTGTGTATGTGACATTCAGTGTGTGTAACATTCAGTGTGTATGTGACATTCAGTGTGTGTAACATTCAGTGTGTATGTGACATTCAGTGTGTGTAACATGCAGTGTGTATGTGACATTCAGTGTGTATGCGACATTCAGTGTGTGTAACATGCAGTGTGTATGTGACATTCAGTGTGTATGTGACATTCAGTGTGTGTAACATGCAGTGTGTATGTGACATTCAGTGTGTATGTGACATTCAGTGTGTATGCGACATTCAGTGTGTGTAACATGCAGTGTGTATGTGACATTCAGTGTGTATGTGACATTCAGTGTGTGTGTGTAACATTCAGTGTGTGTAACATGCAGTGTGTATGTGACATTCAGTGTGTATGCGACATTCAGTGTGTGTGTGTAACATTCAGTGTGTGTAACATGCAGTGTGTATGTGACATTCAGTGTGTATGTGACATGCAGTGTGTATGCGACATTCAGTGTGTGTGTGTAACATTCAGTGTGTGTAACATGCAGTGTGTATGTGACATTCAGTGTGTATGTGACATGCCGTGTGTATGCGACATTCAGTGTGTGTGTAACATTCAGTGTGTGTAACATGCAGTGTGTATGCGACATTCAGTGTGTGTGTGTAACATTCAGTGTGTGTAACATGTAGTGTGTATGTGACATTCAGTGTGTGTAACATTCAGTGTGTGTAACATTCAGTGTGTATGTGACATTCAGTGTGTATGTGACATTTAGTGTTTATGCGACATTCAGTGTGTATGTGACACTCAGTGTGTATGTGACATTCAGTGTGTATGTGTGACATTCAGTGTGTATGCGACATTCCGTGTGTGTAACATGCAGTGTGTATGTGACATTCAGTGTGTGTAACATTCAGTGTGTATGCGACATTCAGTGTGTATGCGACATTCAGTGTGTGTAACATGCAGTGTGTATGTGACATTCAGTGTGTGTAACATGCAGTGTGTATGTGACATTCAGTGTGTATGTGACATTCAGTGTGTATGCGACATTCAGTTTTTGTAACATGCAGTGTGTATGTGACATTCAGTGTGTGTAACATGCAGTGTGTATGTGACATTCAGTGTGTATAACATGCAGTGTGTATGTGACATTCAGTATGTATGTGACATTCAGTGTGTGTAACATGCAGTGTGTATGTGACATTCAGTGTGTGTAACATTCAGTGTGTATGTGATATTCAGTGTGTGTAACATGCAGTGTGTATGTGACATTCAGTGTGTGTAACATTCAGTGTGTGTAACATTCAGTGTGTATGTGACATTCAGTGTGTTTAACATTCAGTGTGTATGTGACATTCAGTGTGTGTAACATGCAGTGTGTATGCGACATTCCGTGTATGTGACATTCAGTGTGTATGTGACATTCAGTGTGTGTAACATGCAGTGTGTATGTGACATTCAGTGTGTATGTGACATTCAGTGTGTGTAACATGCAGTGTGTATGTGACATTCAGTGTGTGTAACATGCAGTGTGTATGCGACATTCCGTGTATGTGACATTCAGTGTGTATGTGACATTCAGTGTGTATGCGACATTCAGTGTGTGTGACATTCAGTGTGTGTAACATGCAGTGTGTATGTGACATTCAGTGTGTATGTGACATTCAGTGTGTGTAACATGCAGTGTGTATGTGACATTCAGTGTGTATGTGACATTCAGTGTGTGTAACATGCAGTGTGTATGTGACATTCAGTGTGTGTGACATTCAGTGTGTGTAACATGCAGTGTGTATGTGACATTCAGTGTGTGTGACATTCAGTGTGTGTAACATGCAGTGTGTATGTGACATTCAGTGTGTGTGACATTCAGTGTGTGTAACATGCAGTGTGTATGTGACATTCAGTGTGTGTAACATTCAGTGTGTATGTGACATTCAGTGTGTATGTGACATTCAGTGTGTATGCGACATTCAGTGTGTGTAACATGCAGTGTGTATGTGACATTCAGTGTGTATAACATGCAGTGTGTATGTGACATTCAGTGTGTATGTGACATTCAGTGTGTGTAACATGCAGTGTGTATGTGACATTCAGTGTGTGTAACATGCAGTGTGTATGTGACATTCAGTGTGTGTAACATTCAGTGTGTGTAACATTCAGTGTGTATGTGACATTCAGTGTATACGACATTCAGTGTGTATGCGACATTCAGTGTGTATGCGACATTCAGTGTGTGTAACATTCAGTGTGTATGTGTGACATTCAGTGTGTATGCGACATTCCGTGTGTGTAACATGCAGTGTGTATGTGACATTCAGTGTGTGTAACATTCAGTGTGTATGCGACATTCAGTGTGTGTAACATGCAGTGTGTATGTGACATTCAGTGTGTGTAACATGCAGTGTGTATGTGACATTCAGTGTGTATGCGACATTCAGTGTGTGTAACGTTCAGTGTGTATGTGACATTCCATGTGTGTAACATGCAGTGTGTATGTGACATTCAGTGTGTGTAACATTCAGTGTGTGTAACATTCAGTGTGTATGTGACATTCAGTGTGTGTAACATGCAGTGTGTATGTGACATTCAGTGTGTGTAACATTCAGTGTGTGTAACATGCAGTGTGTATGTGACATTCAGTGTGTGAAACATGCAGTGTGTATGCTACATTAAGTGTGTGTAACATGCAGTGTGTATGTGACATTCAGTGTGTGTAACATGCAGTGTGTATGTGACATTAAGTGTGTGTAACATGCAGTGTGTATGCGACATTAAGTGCGTGTAACATGCAGTGTGTATGTGACATTAAGTAGGTGTAACATGCAGTGTGTATGCGACATTAAGTGCGTGTAACATGCAGCGTGTATGCGACATTCAGTGTGTGTAACATGCAGTGTGTATGCGACATTCAGTGTGTGTAACATGCAGTGTGTATGTGACATTAAGTATGTGTAACATGCAGTGTGTATGCGACATTAAGTGCGTGTAACATGCAGCGTGTATGCGACATTCAGTGTGTGTAACATGCAGCGTGTATGTGACATTCAGTGTGTGTAACATGCAGTGTGTATGCGACATTCAGTGTGTGTAACATTCAGTGTGTGTAACATGCAGTGTGTATGCGACATTCAGTGTGTGTAACATGCAGCGTGTATGTGACATTCAGTGTGTGTAACATGCAGTGTGTATGCGACATTCAGTGTGTGTAACATTCAGTGTGTGTAACATGCAGTGTGTATGCGACATTCAGTGTGTGTAACATGCAGTGTGTATGCGACATTCAGTGTGTGTAACATGCAGTGTGTATGCGACATTCAGTGCGTATGCGACATTCCGTGTATGTGACATTCAGTGTGTATGTGACATTCAGTGTGTGCAACATTCAGTGTGTATGCGACATTCAGTGTGTATGCGACATTCAGTGTGTATGTGACATTCAGTGTGTGTGACATTCAGTGTGTGTAACTTGCAGTGTGTATGCGACATTCAGTGCGTATGCGACATTCAGTGTGTATGTGACATTCAGTGTGTATGTGACATTCAGTGTGTATGTGACATTCAGTGTGTGTAACATGCTGTGTGTATGCGACATTCAGTGTGTATGTGACATTCAGTGTGTATGCGACATTCAGTGTATGTGACATTCAGTGTATGCGACAATCAGTGTATGTGACATTCAGTGTGTATGTGATATTCAGTGTGTATGTGACATTCAGTGTGTATGCGACATTCAGTGTGTGTAACATGCAGTGTGTATGTGACATTCAGTGTGTGTAACATGCAGTGTGTATGTGACATTCAGTGTGTATAACATGCAGTGTGTATGTGACATTCAGTATGTATGTGACATTCAGTGTGTGTAACATGCAATGTGTATGTGACATTCAGTGTGTGTAACATTCAGTGTGTATGTGATATTCAGTGTGTGTAACATGCAGTGTGTATGTGACATTCAGTGTGTGTAACATTCAGTGTGTGTAACATTCAGTGTGTATGTGACATTCAGTGTGTGTAACATTCAGTGTGTATGTGACATTCAGTGTGTGTAACATGCAGTGTGTATGCGACATTCCGTGTATGTGACATTCAGTGTGTATGTGACATTCAGTGTGTGTAACATGCAGTGTGTATGTGACATTCAGTGTGTATGTGACATTCAGTGTGTGTAACATGCAGTGTGTATGTGACATTCAGTGTGTGTAACATGCAGTGTGTATGCGACATTCCGTGTATGTGACATTCAGTGTGTATGTGACATTCAGTGTGTATGCGACATTCAGTGTGTATGCGACATTCAGTGTGTGTGACATTCAGTGTGTGTAACATGCAGTGTGTATGTGACATTCAGTGTGTATGTGACATTCAGTGTGTGTAACATGCAGTGTGTATGTGACATTCAGTGTGTATGTGACATTCAGTGTGTGTAACATGCAGTGTGTATGTGACATTCAGTGTGTATGTGACATTCAGTGTGTGTAACATGCAGTGTGTATGTGACATTCAGTGTGTGTGACATTCAGTGTGTGTAACATGCAGTGTGTATGTGACATTCAGTGTGTGTGACATTCAGTGTGTGTAACATGCAGTGTGTATGTGACATTCAGTGTGTGTGACATTCAGTGTGTGTAACATGCAGTGTGTATGTGACATTCAGTGTGTGTAACATTCAGTGTGTATGTGACATTCAGTGTGTATGTGACATTCAGTGTGTATGCGACATTCAGTGTGTGTAACATGCAGTGTGTATGTGACATTCAGTGTGTATAACATGCAGTGTGTATGTGACATTCAGTGTGTATGTGACATTCAGTGTGTGTAACATGCAGTGTGTATGTGACATTCAGTGTGTGTAACATGCAGTGTGTATGTGACATTCAGTGTGTGTAACATTCAGTGTGTGTAACATTCAGTGTGTATGTGACATTCAGTGTATACGACATTCAGTGTGTATGCGACATTCAGTGTGTGTAACATTCAGTGTGTATGCGACATTCAGTGTGTGTAACATTCAGTGTGTATGTGTGACATTCAGTGTGTATGCGACATTCCGTGTGTGTAACATGCAGTGTGTATGTGACATTCAGTGTGTGTAACATTCAGTGTGTATGCGACATTCAGTGTGTGTAACATGCAGTGTGTATGTGACATTCAGTGATTGTAACATGCAGTGTGTATGTGACATTCAGTGTGTATGCGACATTCAGTGTGTGTAACGTTCAGTGTGTATGTGACATTCCATGTGTGTAACATGCAGTGTGTATGTGACATTCAGTGTGTGTAACATTCAGTGTGTGTAACATTCAGTGTGTATGTAACATTCAGTGTGTGTAACATGCAGTGTGTATGTGACATTCAGTGTGTGAAACATGCAGTGTGTATGCTACATTAAGTGTGTGTAACATGCAGTGTGTATGTGACATTCAGTGTGTGTAACATGCACTGTGTATGTGACATTAAGTGTGTGTAACATGCAGTGTGTATGCGACATTAAGTGCGTGTAACATGCAGTGTGTATGTGACATTAAGTAGGTGTAACATGCAGTGTGTATGCGACATTAAGTGCGTGTAACATGCAGCGTGTATGCGCCATTCAGTGTGTGTAACATGCAGTGTGTATGCGACATTCAGTGTGTGTAACATGCAGTGTGTATGTGACATTAAGTATGTGTAACATGCAGTGTGTATGCGACATTAAGTGCGTGTAACATGCAGCGTGTATGCGACATTCAGTGTGTGTAACATGCAGCGTGTATGTGACATTCAGTGTGTGTAACATGCAGTGTGTATGCGACATTCAGTGTGTGTAACATTCAGTGTGTGTAACATGCAGTGTGTATGCGACATTCAGTGTGTGTAACATGCAGCGTGTATGTGACATTCAGTGTGTGTAACATGCAGTGTGTATGCGACATTCAGTGTGTGTAACATTCAGTGTGTGTAACATGCAGTGTGTATGCGACATTCAGTGTGTGTAACATGCAGTGTGTATGCGACATTCAGTGTGTGTAACATGCAGTGTGTATGCGACATTCAGTGCGTATGCGACATTCCGTGTATGTGACATTCAGTGTGTATGTGACATTCAGTGTGTATGCGACATTCAGTGTGTATGTGACATTCAGTGTGTGCAACATTCAGTGTGTATGCGACATTCAGTGTGTATGCGACATTCAGTGTGTATGTGACATTCAGTGTGTGTGACATTCAGTGTGTGTAACATGCAGTGTGTATGCGACATTCAGTGCGTATGCGACATTCAGTGTGTATGTGACATTCAGTGTGTATGTGACATTCAGTGTGTGTAACATGCTGTGTGTATGCGACATTCAGTGTGTATGTGACATTCAGTGTGTATGCGACGTTCAGTGTATGTGACATTCAGTGTATGCGACAATCAGTGTATGTGACATTCAGTGTGTATGTGATATTCAGTGTGTATGCGACATTCAGTGTGTATGTGACATTCAGTGTGTATGCGACATTCAGTGTGCATGTGACATTCAGTGTGTATGCGACATTCAGTGTGTATGCGACATTCAGTGTGTGTAACATTCAGTGTGTGTAACATTCAGTGTGTATGTGACATTCAGTGTGTATGTGACATTCAGTGTGTATGTGACATTCAGTGTGTGTAACATTCAGTGTATGCGTCATTCAGTGTGTGTAACATGCAGTGTGTATGTGACATTCAGTGTGTGTAACATTCAGTGTGTATGTGACATTCAGTGTGTGTAACATTCAGTGTGTGCAACATTCAGTGTGTGTAACATTCAGTGTGTATGTGACATTCAGTGTGTGTAACATGCAGTGTGTTTGTGACATTCAGTGTTTGTAACATTCAGTGTGTGTAACATGCAGTGTGTATGTGACATTCAGTGTGTGTAACATGCAGTGTGTATGTGACATTGAGTGTGTGTAACATGCAGTGTGTATGCGACATTCAGTGTGTGTAACATGCAGTGTGTATGCGACATTCAGTGTGTGTAACATGCAGTGTGTATGTGACATTCAGTGTGTGTAACATGCAGTGTGTATGTGACATTCAGTGTGTGTAACATGCAGTGTGTATGTGACATTCAGTGTGTGTAACATGCAGTGTGTATGCGACATTCAGTGTGTGTAACATGCATGGTGTATGCGATATTCAGTGTGTGTAACATGCAGTGTGTATGCGACATTCAGTGTGTGTAACATGCAGTGTGTATGCAATATTCAGTGTGTGTAACATGCAGTGTGTATGCGACATTCAGTGTGTATGCGACATTCCGTGTATGTGACATTCAGTGTGTGTGACATTCAGTGTGTGTAACATTCAGTGTGTATGCGACATTCAGTGTGTATGCGACATTCAGTGTGTATGTGACATTCAGTGTGTGTAACATGCAGTGTGTATGCGACATTCAGTGTGTGTAACATGCAGTGTGTATGTGACATTCAGTGTGTATGTGACATTCAGTGTGTGCAACATGCAGTGTGTATGCGACATTCAGTGTGTATGCGACATTCAGTGTGTATGCGACATTCAGTGTGTATGTGACATTCAGTGTGTATGTGACATTCAGTGTGTGCAACATGCAGTGTGTATGCGACATTCAGTGTGTATGCGACATTCCGTGTATGTGACATTCAGTGCTTATGCGACATTCAGTGTATGTGACATTCAGTGTGTATGCGACATTCAGTGTGTATGCGACATTCAGTGCGTATGCGACATTCAGTGTGTGTGACATTCAGTGTGTGTAACATGCAGTGTGTATGTGACATTCAGTGCGTATGCGACATTCAGTGTGTGTGACATTCAGTGTGTATGTGACATTCAGTGTGTATGCGACATTCAGTGCGTATGCGACATTCAGTGTGTGTGACATTCAGTGTGTGTAACATGCAGTGTGTATGTGAGATTCAGTGTGTATGTGACATTCAGTGCGTATGCGACATTCAGTGTGTGTGACATTCAGTGTGTATGTGACATTCAGTGTGTATGTGACATTCAGTGTGTATGTGACATGCAGTGTGTATGTGACATTCAGTGTGTATGTGACATTCAGTGTATGTGACATTCAGTGTGTGTAACATTCAGTGTGTATGTGACATTCAGTGTGTATGCGAAATTCAGTGTGTATGCGACATTCAGTGTGTGTAACATGCAGTGTGATGTGACATTCAGTGTGTAACATGCAGTGTGTATGCGACATTCAATGTGTGTAACATGCAGTGTGCATGCGACATTCAGTGTGCATGTGACATTCAGTGTGTATGCGACATTCAGTGTGTGTAACATGCAGTGTGTATGTGACATTCAGTGTGTGTAAAATGCAGTGTGTATGCGACATTCAGTGTGTGTAACATTCAGTGTGTGTAACATGCAGTGTGTATGCGACATTCAGTGTGTGTAACATGCAGTGTGTATGCGACATTCAGTGTGTGTAACATGCAGTGCGTATGCGACATTCCGTGTATGTGACATTCAGTGTGTATGTGACATTCAGTGTGTGCAACATGCAGTGTGTATGCGACATGCAGTGTGTATGCGACATGCAGTGTGTATGCGACATTCAGTGTGTATGCGACATTCAGTGCGTATGCGACATTCAGTGTGTGTGACATTCAGTGTGTGTGCGACATTCAGTGTGTATGCGACATTCAGTGTGTGTAACATGCAGTGTGTATGTGACATTCAGTGTGTATGTAACATGAAGTGTGTATGTGACATTCAGTGTGTGTAACATTCAGTGTGTATGTGACATTCAGTGTGTGTAACATTCAGTGTGTATGTGACATTCAGTGTGTATGTGACATTCAGTGTGTGTAACATGCAGTGTGTATGTGACATTCAGTGTGTATGTGACATTTAGTGTGTATGTGACATTCAGTGTGTGTAACATGCAGTGTGTATGTGACATTCAGTGTGTATGCGACATTCAGTGTGTGTAACATGCAGTGTGTATGTGACATTCAGTGTGTATGTGACATTCAGTGTATGTGACATTCAGTGTGTGTAACATGCAGTGTGTATGTGACATTCAGTGTGTATGTGACATTCAGTGTGTACGTGACATTCAGTGTGTATGTGACATTCAGTGTGTGTAACATGCAGTGTGTATGTGACATTCAGTGTGTATGTAACATGAAGTGTGTATGTGACATTCAGTGTGTGTAACATTCAGTGTGTATGTGACATTCAGTGTGTGTAACATTCAGTGTGTATGTGACATTCAGTGTGTGTAACATGCAGTGTGTATGTGACATTCAGTGTGTATGCGACATTCAGTGTGTATGTGACATTCAGTGTGTATGTGACATTCAGTGTGTGTAACATGCAGTGTGTATGTGACATTCAGTGTGTATGCGACATTCAGTGTGTGTAACATGCAGTGTGTATGTGACATTCAGTGTGTATGTGACATGCAGTGTGTATGCGACATTCAGTGTGTGTGTGTAACATTCAGTGTGTGTAACATGCAGTGTGTATGCGACATTCAGTGTGTATAACATTCAGTGTGTATGTGACATTCAGTGTGTGTAACATTCAGTGTGTATGTGACATGCAGTGTGTGTAACATTCAGCGTGTGTAACATTCAGTGTGTATGTGACATTCAGTGTGTATGCGACATTCAGTGTGTATGTGACACTCAGTGTGTATGTGACATTCAGTGTGTATGTGTGACATTCAGTGTGTATGCGACATTCCGTGTGTGTAACATGCAGTGTGTATGTGACATTCAGTGTGTGTAACATTCAGTGTGTATGCGACATTCAGTGTGTATGCGACATTCAGTGTGTGTAACATGCAGTGTGTATGTGACATTCAGTGTGTGTAACATGCAGTGTGTATGTGACATTCAGTGTGTATGTGACATTCAGTGTGTATGCGACATTCAGTTTTTGTAACATGCAGTATGTATGTGACATTCAGTGTGTGTAACATGCAGTGTGTATGTGACATGCAGTGTGTATGTGACATTCAGTGTGTGTAACATGCAGTGTGTATGTGACATTCAGTGTGTGTAACATGCAGTGTGTATGTGACATTCAGTGTGTATGTGACATTCAGTGTGTGTGACATTCAGTGTGTGTAACATGCAGTGTGTATGTGACGTTCAGTGTGTGTAACATTCAGTGTGTATGTGATATTCAGTGTTTGTAATATGCAGTGTGTATGTGACATTCAGTGTGTGTAACATTCAGTGTGTATGTGAAATTCAGTGTGTGTGACATTCAGTGTGTGTAACATTCAGTGTGTATGTGACATTCAGTGTGTGTAACATTCAGTGTGTATGTGACATTCAGTGTGTATGTGACATTCAGTGTGTATGTGACATTCAGTGTGTGTAACATGCAGTGTGTATGTGACATTCAGTGTGTATGTGACATTCAGTGTGTGTAACATGCAGTGTGTATGCGACATTCCGTGTATGTGACATTCAGTGTGTATGTGACATTCAGTGTGTGTAACATGCAGTGTGTATGTGACATTCAGTGTGAATGTGACATTCAGTGTGTGTAACATGCAGTGTGTATGCGACATTCCGTGTATGTGACATTCAGTGTGTATGTGACATTCAGTGTGTATGTGACATTCAGTGTGTGTAACATGCAGTGTGTATGTGACATTCAGTGTGTATGTGACATTCAGTGTGTGTAATATGCAGTGTGTATGTGACATTCAGTGTGTGTAACATGCAGTGTGTATGCAACATTCAGTGTGTGTAACATGCAGTGTGTATGTGACATTCAGTGTGTGTAACATGCAGTGTGTATGTGACATTCAGTGTGTGTAACATGCAGTGTGTATGTGACATTCAGTGTGTGTAACATGCAGTGTGTATGTGACATTCAGTGTGTGTAACATGCAGTGTGTGTGTGACATTCAGTGTGTATGTGACATTCAGTGTGTGTAACATTCAGTGTGTATGTGACATTCAGTGTGTGTAACATGCAGTGTGTATGTGACATTCAGTGTGTGTAACATGCAGTGTGTATGCGACATTCAGTGTGTGTAACATGCAGTGTGTATGTGACATTCAGTGTGGTTGTAACATGAAGTGTGTATGTGACATTCAGTGTGTGTAACATTCAGTGTGTATGTGACATTCAGTGTGTGTAACATGCAGTGTGTATGTGACATTCAGTGTGTATGTAACATGAAGTGTGTATGTGACATTCAGTGTGTGTAACATTCAGTGTGTATGTGACATTCAGTGTGTGTAACATTCAGTGTGTGTAACATTCAGTGTGTATGTGACATTCAGTGTGTATGTGACAATCAGTGTGTATGCGACATTCAGTGTGTGTAACATTCAGTGTGTATGTGACATTCAGTGTGTATGCGACATTCAGTGTGTGTAACATTCAGTGTGTGTAACATTCAGTGTGTATGTGACATTCAGTGTGTATGTGACATTCAGTGTGTGTAACATTCAGTGTGTATGTGACATTCAGTGTGTGTAACATTCAGTGTGTATGTGACATTCAGTGTGTATGTGAAATTCAGTGTGTGTAACATTCAGTGTGTATGTGACATTCAGTGTGTGTAACATTCAGTGTATATGTGACATTCAGTGTGTGTAACATTCAGTGTGTATGTGACATTCAGTGTGTGTAACATGCAGTGTGTATGTGACATTCCGTGTGTGTAACATGCAGTGTGTATGTGACATTCAGTGTGTATGTAACATGAAGTGTGTATGTGACATTCAGTGTGTGTAACATTCAGTGTGTATGTGACATTCAGTGTGTGTAACATGCAGTGTGTGTAACATTCAGTGTGTGTAACATTCAGTGTGTATGTGACATTCAGTGTGTGTAACATTCAGTGTATATGTGACATTCAGTGTGTATGTGACATTCAGTGTGTATGTGACATTCAGTGTGTATGTGAAATTCAGTGTGTGTAACATTCAGTGTGTATGACATTGAGTGTATACGACATTCAGTGTGTATGTGACATTCAGTGTGTATGTGTGACATTCAGTGTGTGTAACATGCAGTGTGTATGCGACATTCAGTGTGTGTAACATGCAGTGTGTATGTGACATTAAGTATGTGTAACATGCAGTGTGTATGTGACATTCAGTGTGTGTAACATGCAGTGTGTATGTGACATTCAGTGTGTATGCGACATTCAGTGTGTGTAACGTTCAGTGTGTATGTGACATTCAGTGTGTATGTGACATTCCGTGTGTGTAACATGCAGTGTGTATGTGACATTCAGTGTGTGTAACATTCAGTGTGTATGTGACATTCAGTGTGTGTAACATGCAGTGTGTATGTGACATTCAGTGTGTATGTGACATTCAGTGTGTATGTGACATTCAGTGTGTGTAACATTCAGTGTGTGTAACATGCAGTGTGTATGTGACATTCAGTGTGTGTAACATGCAGTGTGTATGTGACATTCAGTGTGTGAAACATGCAGTGTGTTTGCTACATTAAGTGTGTGTAACATGCAGTGTGTATGCGACATTAAGTGCGTGTAACATGCAGTTTTTATGCGACATTAAGTATGTGTAACATGCAGTGTGTATGCGACATTAAGTGCGTGTAACATGCAGTGTGTATGCGACATTCAGTGCGTGTAACATGCAGTGTGTATGTGACATTAAGTATGTGTAACATGCAGTGTGTATGTGACATTCAGTGTGTGTAACATGCAGTGTGTATGTGACATTCAGTGTGTGTAACATGCAGTGTGTATGCGACATTCAGTGTGTGTAACATGCAGTGTGTATGCGACATTAAATGTGTGTAACATGCAGCGTGTATGCGACATTCAGTGTGTGTAACATGCAGCGTGTATGCGACATTCAGTGTGTGTAACATGCAGTGTGTATGCGACATTCAGTGTGTGTAACATGCAGTGTGTATGTGACATTCAGTGTGCGTAACATGCAGTGTGTATGTGACATTCAGTGTGTGAAACATGCAGTGTGTATGCTACATTAAGTGTGTGTAACATGCAGTGTGTATGTGATATTCAGTGTGTGTAACATGCAGCGTGTATGTGACATTCAGTGTGTGTAACATGCAGTGTGTATGTGACATTCAGTGTGTGTAACATGCAGTGTGTATGTGACATTCAGTGTGTATGCGACATTCAGTGTGTGTAACGTTCAGTGTGTATGTGACATTCAGTGTGTGTAACATTCAGTGTGTATGTGACATTCAGTGTGTGTAACATGCAGTGTGTATGTGACATTCAGTGTGTGAAACATGCAGTGTGTATGATACATTAAGTGTGTGTAACATGCAGTGTGTATGTGACATTCAGTGCGTGTAACATGCAGTGTGTATGTGACATTAAGTATGTGTAACATGCAGTGTGTGTGCGACATTAAGTGCGTGTAACATGCAGCGTGTATGCGACATTCAGAGTGTGTAACATGCAGTGTGTATGTGACATTAAGTGCGTGTAACATGCAGCATGTATGTGACATTCAGTGTGTAACATGCAGTGTGTATGCGACATTCAGTGTGTGTAACATGCAGTGTGTATGTGACATTCAGTGTGTAACATGCAGTGTGTATGCGACATTCAGTGTGTGTAACATGCAGTGTGTATGTGACATTCAGTGTGTATGCGACATTCAGTGTGTGTAACGTTCAGTGTGTATGTGACATTCAGTGTGTATGTGACATTCCGTGTGTGTAACATGCAGTGTGTATGTGACATTCAGTGTGTGTAACATTCAGTGTGTATGTGGCATTCAGTGTGTGTAACATGCAGTGTGTATGTGACATGCAGTGTGTGTAACATGCAGTGTGCATGCGACATTCAGTGTGTGTAACATGCAGTGCGTATGCGACATTCAGTGTGTGTAACATGCAGTGCGTATGCAACATTCAGTGTGTGTAACATGCAGTGCGTATGCGACATTCAGTGTGTGTAACATGCAGTGCGTATGTGACATTCAGTGTGTGTAACATGCAGTGCGTATGTGACATTCAGTGTGTGTAACATGCAGTGCGTATGCGACATTCAGTGTGTGTAACATGCAGTGCGTATGCGACATTCAGTGTGTGTAACATGCAGTGCGTATGTGACATTCAGTGTGTGTAACATGCAGTGCGTATGTGACATTCAGTGTGTGTAACATGCAGTGCGTATATGACATTCAGTGTGTGTAACATGCAGTGTGTATGTGACATTCAGTGTGTGTAACATGCAATGCGTATGTGACATTCAGTGTGTGTAATAGGCAGTGTGTATGCGACATTCAGTGTGTATGTGACATTCAGTGTGTGTAACATGCAGTGTGTATGTGACATTGAGTGTGTGTAACATGCAGTGCGTATGTGACATTCAGTGTGTGTAATAGGCAGTGTGTATGCGACATTCAGTGTGTATGTGACATTCAGTGTGTGTAACATACAGTGTGTATGTGACATTCAGTGTGTATGTGACATGCAGTGTGTATGCGACATTCAGTGTGTGTAACATTCAGTGTGTATGCGACATTCAGTGTGTGTAACATGCAGTGTGTATGTGACATTAAGTATGTGTAACATGCAGTGTGTATGCGACATTAAGTGCGTGTAACATGCAGCGTGTATGCGACATTCAGTGTGTGTAACATGCAGTGTGTATGTGACATTCAGTGTGTGTAACATGCAGTGTGTATGTGACATTCAGTGTGTGTAACATGCAGTGTGTATGTGACATTCAGTGTGTGTAACATGCAGTGTGTATGCGACATTCAGTGTGTGTAGCATGCAGTGTGTATGTGGCATTCAGTGTGTGTAACATGCAGTGTGCATGCGACATTCAGTGTGTGTAACATGCAGTGTGTATGCGACATTCAGTGTGTGTAACATGCAGTGCGTATGCGACATTCAGTGTGTGTAAGATGCAGTGCGTATGTGACATTCAGTGTGTGTAACATGCAGTGCGTATGTGACATTCAGTGTGTGTAACATGCAGTGCGTATGCGACATTCAGTGTGTGCAACATGCAGTGCGTATGTGACATTCAGTGTGTGTAACATGCAGTGCGTATGTGACATTCAGTGTGTGTAACATGCAGTGTGTATGTGACATTCAGTGTGTGTAACATGCAGTGTGTATGTGACATTCAGTGTGTGTAACATGCAGTGCGTATGTGACATTCAGTGTGTGTAACAGGCAGTGTGTATGCGACATTCAGTGTGTATGTGACATTCAGTGTGTGTAACATGCAGTGTGCATGTGACATTCAGTGTGTATGTGACATGCAGTGTGTATGCGACATTCAGTGGGTGTAACATTCAGTGTGTATGCGACATTCAGTGTGTGTGTGTAACATTCAGTGTGTGTAACATGCAGTGTGTATGTGACATTCAGTGTGTGTAACATGCAGTGTGTATGCGACATTCAGTGTGTATAACATTCAGTGTGTATGTGACATTCAGTGTGTGTAACATTCAGTGTGTATGTGACATGCAGTGTGTGTAACATTCAGTGTGTATGTGACATGCAGTGTGTGTAACATTCAGTGTGTATGTGACATTCAGTGTGTGTGACATTCAGTGTGTATGTGACATGCAGTGTGTGTAACATTCAGTGTGTGTAACATTGTGTGTAACATTCAGTGTGTATGTGACATTCAGTGTATGCAACATTCAGTGTATGCGACATTCAGTGTGTATGCGACATTCAGTGTTTGTAACATTCAGTGTGTATGTGACATTCAGTGTGTATGTGTGACATTCAGTGTGTATGCGACATTCCGTGTGTGTAACATGCAGTGTGTATGTGACATTCAGTGTGTTTAACATTCAGTGTGTATGTGACATTCAGTGTGTATGCGACATTCCGTGTGTGTGACATTCAGTGTGTGTAACATGCAGTGTGTATGCGACATTCTGTGTGTATGTGACATTCCGTGTGTGTAACATGCAGTGTGTATGTGACATTCAGTGTGTTTAACATTCAGTGTGTATGTGACATTCAGTGTGTATGCGACATTCCGTGTGTGTGACATTCAGTGTGTGTAACATGCAGTGTGTATGCGACATTCAGTGTGTATGTGACATTCAGTGTGTATGTGACATGCAGTGTGTATGCGACATTCAGTGTGTGTAACATTCAGTGTGTATGCGACATTCAGTGTGTGTAACATGCAGTGTGTATGTGACATTAAGTATGTGTAACATGCAGTGTGTATGCGACATTAAGTGCGTGTAACATGCAGCGTGTATGCGACATTCAGTGTGTGTAACATGCAGCGTGTATGTGACATTCAGTGTGTGTAACATGCAGTGTGTATGTGACATTAAGTATGTGTAACATGCAGTGTGTATGTGACATTCAGTGTGTGTAACATGCAGTGTGTATGTGACATTCAGTGTGTGTAACATGCAGTGTGTATGTGACATTCAGTGTGTGTAACATGCAGTGTGTATGCGACATTCAGTGTGTGTAGCATGCAGTGTGTATGTGACATTCAGTGTGTGTAACATGCAGTGTGTATGTGACATTCAGTGTGTGTAACATGCTGTGCGTATGTGACATTCAGTGTGTGTAATAGGCAGTGTGTATGCGACATTCAGTGTGTATGTGACATTCAGTGTGTGTAACATACAGTGTGTATGTGACATTCAGTGTGTATGTGACATGCAGTGTGTATGCGACATTCAATGTGTGTAACATTCAGTGTGTATGCGACATTCAGTGTGTGTAATAGGCAGTGTGTATGCGACATTCAGTGTGTATGTGACATTCAGTGTGTGTAACATACAGTGTGTATGTGACATTCAGTGTGTATGTGACATGCAGTGTGTATGCGACATTAAGTGCGTGTAACATGCAGCGTGTATGCGACATTCAGTGTGTGTAGCATGCAGTGTGTATGTGGCATTCAGTGTGTGTAACATGCAGTGTGCATGCGACATTCAGTGTGTGTAACATGCAGTGCGTATGCGACATTCAGTGTGTGTAAGATGCAGTGCGTATGTGACATTCAGTGTGTGTAACATGCAGTGCGTATGTGACATTCAGTGTGTGTAACATGCAGTGCGTATGCGACATTCAGTGTGTGTAACATGCAGTGCGTTTGTGACATTCAGTGTGTGTAACATGCAGTGCGTATGTGACATTCAGTGTGTGTAACATGCAGTGTGTATGTGACATTCAGTGTGTGTAACATGCAGTGTGTATGTGACATTCAGTGTGTGTAACATGCAGTGCGTATGTGACATTCAGTGTGTGTAACAGGCAGTGTGTATGCGACATTCAGTGTGTATGTGACATTCAGTGTGTGTAACATGCAGTGTGCATGTGACATTCAGTGTGTATGTGACATGCAGTGTGTATGCGACATTCAGTGGGTGTAACATTCAGTGTGTATGCGACATTCAGTGTGTGTGTGTAACATTCAGTGTGTGTAACATGCAGTGTGTATGTGACATTCAGTGTGTGTAACATGCAGTGTGTATGCGACATTCAGTGTGTATAACATTCAGTGTGTATGTGACATTCAGTGTGTGTAACATTCAGTGTGTATGTGACATGCAGTGTGTGTAACATTCAGTGTGTATGTGACATGCAGTGTGTGTAACTTTCAGTGTGTATGTGACATTCAGTGTGTGTGACATTCAGTGTGTATGTGACATGCAGTGTGTGTAACATTCAGTGTGTGTAACATTGTGTGTAACATTCAGTGTGTATGTGACATTCAGTGTATGCGACATTCAGTGTATGCGACACTCAGTGTGTATGCGACATTCAGTGTTTGTAACATTCAGTGTGTATGTGACATTCAGTGTGTATGTGTGACATTAAGTGTGTATGCGACATTCCGTGTGTGTGACATTCAGTGTGTGTAACATGCAGTGTGTATGCGACATTCAGTGTGTGTAACATTCAGTGTGTGTAACATGCAGTGTGTATGCGATATTCAGTGTGTAACATGCAGTGTGTATGCGACATTCAGTGTGTGTAACATGCAGTGCGTATGCGACATTCAGTGTGTGTAACATGCAGTGCGTATGCGACATTCAGTGTGTGTAACATGCAGTGCGTATGCGACATTCAGTGTGTGTAAGATGCAGTGCGTATGTGACATTCAGTGTGTGTAACATGCAGTGCGTATGTGACATTCAGTGTGTGTAACATGCAGTGCGTATGCGACATTCAGTGTGTGTAACATGCAGTGCGTATGTGACATTCAGTGTGTGTAACATGCAGTGCGTATGTGACATTCAGTGTGTGTAACATGCAGTGTGTATGTGACATTCAGTGTGTGTAACATGCAGTGTGTATGTGACATTCAGTGTGTGTAACATGCAGTGCGTATGTGACATTCAGTGTGTGTAACAGGCAGTGTGTATGCGACATTCAGTGTGTATGTGACATTCAGTGTGTGTAACATGCAGTGTGCATGTGACATTCAGTGTGTATGTGACATTCAGTGTGTGTGTGTAACATTCAGTGTGTGTAACATGGAGTGTGTATGTGACATTCAGTGTGTGTAACATGCAGTGTGTATGCGACATTCAGTGTGTATAACATTCAGTGTGTATGTGACATTCAGTGTGTGTAACATTCAGTGTGTATGTGACATGCAGTGTGTGTAACATTCAGTGTGTATGTGACATGCAGTGTGTGTAACATTCAGTGTGTATGTGACATTCAGTGTGTGTGACATTCAGTGTGTATGTGACATGCAGTGTGTGTAACATTCAGTGTGTGTAACATTGTGTGTAACATTCAGTGTGTATGTGACATTCAGTGTATGCGACATTCAGTGTATGCAACACTCAGTGTGTATGCGACATTCAGTGTTTGTAACATTCAGTGTGTATGTGACATTCAGTGTGTATGTGTGACATTCAGTGTGTATGCGACATTCCGTGTGTGTAACATGCAGTGTGTATGTGACATTCAGTGTGTTTAACATTCAGTGTGTATGTGACATTCAGTGTGTATGTGTGACATTCAGTGTGTATGCGACATTCCGTGTGTGTGACATTCAGTGTGTGTAACATGCAGTGTGTATGCGACATTCAGTGTGTGTAACATTCAGTGTGTGTAACATGCAGTGTGTATGCGATATTCAGTGTGTGTAACATGCAGTGTGTATGTGACATTGTGAGTGTAACATTCAGTGTCTATGCGAAATTCAGTGTGTATGCGACATTCAGTGTGTATGCGACATTCAGTGTGTGTAACATGCATTGTGATGTGACATTCAGTGTGTGTAGCATGCAGTGTGTATGTGACATTGTGTGTGTAACATGCAGTGTGTATGCGACATTCAGTGTGTGTAACATGCAGTGTGTATGTGACATTCAGTGTGTGTAACATGCAGTGTGTATGTGACATTCAGTGTGTGTAACATGCAGAGTGTGTGTAACATGCAGTGTGTATGCGACATTCAGTGTGTGTAACATTCAGTGTGTGTAACATGCAGTGAGTATGCGATATTCAGTGTGTGTAACATGCAGTGTGTATGCGACATTCAGTGTGTGTAACATGCAGTGTGTATGCGACATTCAGTGTGTATGCGATATTCAGTGTGTGTAACATGCAGTGTGTATGCGACATTCAGTGTGTGTGACATCCAGTGTGTATGTGACATTCAGTATGTGTGACATTCAGTGTGTGTAACATGCAGTGTGTATGTGACATTCAGTGTGTATGCGACATTCAGTGTGTGTAACATGCAGTGTGTATGTGACATTCAGTGTGTATGTGACATTCAGTGTGTGCAACATGCAGTGTGTATGCGACATTCAGTGTGTTTCACATTCAGTGTGTATGCGACATTCAGTGTGTGTAACATGCAGTGTGTATGTGACATTTAGTGTGTATGTGACATTCAGTGTGTGTAACATGCAGTGTGTATGTGACATTCAGTGTGTATGTGACATTCAGTGTGTGTAACATGCAGTGTGTATGTGACATTCAGTGTGTATGTGACATTCAGTGTGTGCAACATGCAGTGTGTATGCGACATTCAGTGTGTATGTGACATTCACTGTGTATGCGACATTCAGTGCGTATGCGACATTCAGTGCGTATGTGACATTCAGTGTGTATGCGACATTCAGTGTGTATGTGACATTCAGTGTGTGTAACATGCAGTGTGTATGTGACATTCAGTGTGTATGTGACATTCAGTGCGTATGCGACATTCAGTGTGTGTGACATTCAGTGTGTGTGACATTCAGTGTGTATGCGACATTCAGTGTGTATGCGACATGCAGTGTGTATGCGACATGCAGTGTGTATGCGACATTCAGTGTGTGTAACATGCAGTGTGTATGCGACATTCAGTGTGTATGCGACATTCAGTGTGTGTAACATGCAGTGTGTATGTGACATTCAGTGTGTGTAACATGCAGTGTGTATGCGACATTCAATGTGTGTAACATGCAGTGTGTATGTGACATTCAGTGTGTGTAAAATGCAGTGTGTATGCGACATTCAGTGTGCGTAACATGCAGTGTGTATGCGACATTCAGTGTGTATGTGACATTCAGTGTGTATGTGACATTCAGTGTGTGTGACATTCAGTGTGTGTGACATTCAGTGTGTATGCGACATTCAGTGTGTATGTGACATTCAGTGTGTATGTGACATTCAGTGTGTATGTGATATTCAGTGTATGCGACATTCAGTGTGTATGTGACATTCAGTGTATGTGACATTCAGTGTGTATGCGACATGCAGTGTGTATGTGACATTCAGTGTGTGTAACATTCAGTGTGTATGCGACATTCCGTGTGTGTGACATGCAGTGTGTATGTGACATTCAGTGTGTATGTAACATGAAGTGTGTATGTGACATTCAGTGTGTGTAACATGCAGTGTGTATGTGACATTCAGTGTCTATGCGACATTCAGTGTGTGTAACATGCAGTGTGTATGTGACATTCAGTGTGTATGTGACATTCAGTGTGTGTAACATGCAGTGTGTATGTGACATTCAGTGTGTATGTGACATTCAGTGTGTATGCGACATTCCGTGTGTGTAACATGCAGTGTGTATGTGACATTCAGTGTGTATGCGACATGCAGTGTGTATGTGACATTCAGTGTGTGTAACATTCAGTGTGTATGCGACATTCCGTGTGTGTGACATGCAGTGTGTATGTGACATTCAGTGTGTATGTAACATGAAGTGTGTATGTGACATTCAGTGTGTGTAACATGCAGTGTGTATGTGACATTCAGTGTCTATGCGACATTCAGTGTGTGTAACATGCAGTGTGTATGTGACATTCAGTGTGTATGTGACATTCAGTGTGTGTAACATGCAGTGTGTATGTGACATTCAGTGTGTATGTGACATTCAGTGTGTATGTGACATTCAGTGTGTGTAACATGCAGTGTGTATGTGACATTCAGTGTGTATGCGACATTCAGTGTGTGTAACATGCAGTGTGTATGTGACATTCAGTGTGTATGTGACATGCAGTGTGTGTGTGTAACATGCAGTGTGTATGCGACATTCAGTGTGTGTGTGTAACATGCAGTGTGTATGTGACATTCAGTGTGTGTAACATGCAGTGTGTATGCGACATTCAGTGTGTATAACATTCAGTGTGTATGTGACATTCAGTGTATGCGACATTCAGTGTGTATGCGACATTCAGTGTGTGTAACATTCAGTGTGTGTAACATGCAGTGTGTATGTGACATTCAGTGTGTATGTGACTTTCAGTGTGTATGCGACATTTAGTGTGTGTAACATGCAGTGTGTATGTGACATTCAGTGTGTGTAACATGCAGTGTGTATGTGACATTCAGTGTGTATGCGACATTCAGTGTGTATAACATTCAGTGTGTATGTGACATTCAGTGTGTGTAACATGCAGTGTGTATGTGACATTCAGTGTGTATGTGATATTCAGTGTGTGTAACATGCAGTGTGTATGTGACATTCAGTGTGTGTAACATGCAGTGTGTATGTGACATTCAGTGTGTGTAACATGCAGTGTGTATGTGACATTCAGTGTGTGTAACATGCAGTGTGTATGTGACATTCAGTGTGTGTAACATGCAGTGTGTATGTGACATTCAGTGTGTATGTGATATTCAGTGTGTATGCGACATTCAGTGTGTATGTGACATTCAGTGTATGTGACATTCAGTGTGTATGTGACATTCAGTGTATGCGACATTCAGTGTGTATGTGACATTCAGTGTGTGTAACATGCAGTGTGTATGTGACATTCAGTGTGTATGTGATATTCAGTGTGTGTAACATGCAGTGTGTATGTGACATTCAGTGTGTGTAACATGCAGTGTGTATGTGACATTCAGTGTGTGTAACATGCAGTGTGTATGTGACATTCAGTGTGTGTAACATGCAGTGTATGTGACATTCAGTGTGTGTAACATGCAGTGTGTATGTGACATTCAGTGTGTATGTGATATTCAGTGTGTATGCGACATGCAGTGTGTATGTGACATTCAGTGTGTGTAACATTCAGTGTGTATGCGACATTCCGTGTGTGTAACATGCAGTGTGTATGTGACATTCAGTGTGTATGTAACATGAAGTGTGTATGTGACATTCAGTGTGTGTAACATGCAGTGTGTATGTGACATCCAGTGTCTATGCGACATTCAGTGTGTGTTACATGCAGTGTGTATGTGACATTCAGTGTGTATGTGACATTCAGTGTGTGTAACATGCAGTGTGTATGTGACATTCAGTGTGTATGTGACATTCAGTGTGTGTAACATGCAGTGTGTATGTGATATTCAGTGTGTATGCGACATTCAGTGTGTGTAACATGCAGTGTGTATGTGACATTCAGTGTGTATGTGACATGCAGTGTGTATGCGACATTCAGTGTGTGTAACATGCAGTGTGTATGCGACATTCAGTGTGTGTGTGTAACATTCAGTGTGTGTAACATGCAGTGTGTATGCGACATTCAGTGTGTATAACATTCAGTGTGTATGTGACATTCAGTGTATGCGACATTCAGTGTGTATGCGACATTCAGTGTGTATGTGACATTCAGTGTGTATGCGACATTCAGTGTGTATGCGACATTCAGTGTGTGTAACATGCAGTGTGTATGTGACATTCAGTGTGTATAACATTCAGTGTGTATGTGACATTCAGTGTGTGTAACATGCAGTGTGTATGTGACATTCAGTGTGTATGTGATATTCAGTGTGTGTAACATGCAGTGTGTATGTGACATTCAGTGTGTGTAACATGCAGTGTGTATGTGACATTCAGTGTGTGTAACATGCAGTGTGTATGTGACATTCAGTGTGTGTAACATGCAGTGTGTATGTGACATTCAGTTTGTGTAGCATGCAGTGTGTATGTGACATTCAGTGTGTATGTGACATTCAGTGTGTATGCGACATTCCGTGTATGTGACATTCAGTGTGTATGTGACATTCAGTGTGTATGCGACATTCAGTGTGTGTGACATTCAGTGTGTGTAACATGCAGTGTGTATGTGACATTTAGTGTGTATGTGACATTCAGTGTGTGTAACATTCAGTGTGTGTAACATGCAGTGTGTATGTGACATTCAGTGTGTATGTGACATTCAGTGTGTGTAACATGCAGTGTGTATGTGACATTCAGTGTGTGTGACATTCAGTGTGTGTAACATGCAGTGTGTATGTGACATTCAGTGTGTGTGTGACATGCAGTGTGTGTGACATTCAGTGTGTGTAACATTCAATGTGTGTGACATTCAGTGTGTGTGATATTCAGTGTGTGTAACATTCAGTGTGTGTAACATTCAATGTCTATGTGACATTCAGTGTGTGTGTGTGACATGCAGTGTGTATGCGACATTCCGTGTGTGTAACATGCAGTGTGTATGTGACATTCAGTGTGTGTGACATTCAGTGTGTGTAACATGCAGTGTGTATGCGACATTCAGTGTGTGTATGTGACATTCAGTGTGTGTAACATGCAGTGTGTATGTGACATTCAGTGTGTGTGACATTCAGTGTGTGTAACATGCAGTGTGTATGTGACATTCAGTGTGTGTGACATTCAGTGTGTGTAACATGCAGTGTGTATGTGACATTCAGTGTGTGTAACATGCAGTGTGTATGTGACATTCAGTGTGTGTGACATTCAGTGTGTGTAACATGCAGTGTGTATGTGACATTCAGTGTGTGTGACATTCAGTGTGTGTAACATGCAGTGTGTATGCGACATTCAGTGTGTGTAACATGCAGTGTGTATGTGACATTCAGTGTGTGTGACATTCAGTGTGTGTAACATGTAGTGTGTATGCGACATTCAGTGTGTGTAACATGCAGTGTGTATGCGACATTCAGTGTGTGTAACATGCAGTGTGTATGTGACATTCAGTGTGTGTAACATTCAGTGTGTATGTGATAATCAGTGTGTGTTACATGCAGTGTGTATGCGACATTCCGTGTATGTGACATTCAGTGTGTATGTGACATTCAGTGTGTGTAACGTGCAGTGTGTAACATGCAGTGTGTATGTGACATTCAGTGTGTGTAACATGCAGTGTGTATGTGACATTCAGTGTGTGTGACATTCAGTGTGTGTAACATGCAGTGTGTATGTGACATTCAGTGTGTGTGACATTCAGTGTGTGTAACATGCAGTGTGTATGCGACATTCAGTGTGTGTAACATGCAGTGTGTATGTGACATTCAGTGTGTATGTGACATTCAGTGTGTGTGACATTCAGTGTGTGTAACATGCAGTGTGTATGTGACATTCAGTGTGTATGTGACATTCAGTGTGTGTAACATGCAGTGTGTATGTGACATTCAGTGTGTATGTGACATTCAGTGTGTGTAACATGCAGTGTGTATGTGACATTCAGTGTGTGTAACATGCAGTGTGTATGTGACATTCAGTGTGTGTAACATGCAGTGTGTATGTGACATTCAGTTTGTGTAGCATGCAGTGTGTATGTGACATTCAGTGTGTATGTGACATTCAGTGTGTATGCGACATTCCGTGTATGTGACATTCAGTGTGTATGTGACATTCAGTGTGTATGCGACATTCAGTGTGTGTGACATTCAGTGTGTGTAACATGCAGTGTGTATGTGACATTTAGTGTGTATGTGACATTCAGTGTGTGTAACATTCAGTGTGTGTAACATGCAGTGTGTATGTGACATTCAGTGTGTATGTGACATTCAGTGTGTGTAACATGCAGTGTGTATGTGACATTCAGTGTGTGTGACATTCAGTGTGTGTAACATGCAGTGTGTATGTGACATTCAGTGTGTGTGTGACATGCAGTGTGTGTGACATTCAGTGTGTGTAACATTCAATGTGTGTGACATTCAGTGTGTGTGATATTCAGTGTGTGTAACATTCAGTGTGTGTAACATTCAATGTCTATGTGACATTCAGTGTGTGTGTGTGACATGCAGTGTGTATGCGACATTCCGTGTGTGTAACATGCAGTGTGTATGTGACATTCAGTGTGTGTGACATTCAGTGTGTGTAACATGCAGTGTGTATGCGACATTCAGTGTGTGTATGTGACATTCAGTGTGTGTAACATGCAGTGTGTATGTGACATTCAGTGTGTGTGACATTCAGTGTGTGTAACATGCAGTGTGTATGTGACATTCAGTGTGTGTGACATTCAGTGTGTGTAACATGCAGTGTGTATGTGACATTCAGTGTGTGTAACATGCAGTGTGTATGTGACATTCAGTGTGTGTGACATTCAGTGTGTGTAACATGCAGTGTGTATGTGACATTCAGTGTGTGTGACATTCAGTGTGTGTAACATGCAGTGTGTATGCGACATTCAGTGTGTGTAACATGCAGTGTGTATTTGACATTCAGTGTGTGTGACATTCAGTGTGTGTAACATGTAGTGTGTATGCGACATTCAGTGTGTGTAACATGCAGTGTGTATGCGACATTCAGTGTGTGTAACATGCAGTGTGTATGTGACATTCAGTGTGTGTAACATTCAGTGTGTATGTGATAATCAGTGTGTGTTACATGCAGTGTGTATGCGACATTCCGTGTATGTGACATTCAGTGTGTATGTGACATTCAGTGTGTGTAACGTGCAGTGTGTAACATGCAGTGTGTATGTGACATTCAGTGTGTGTAACATGCAGTGTGTATGTGACATTCAGTGTGTGTGACATTCAGTGTGTGTAACATGCAGTGTGTATGTGACATTCAGTGTGAGTGACATTCAGTGTGTGTAACATGCAGTGTGTATGCGACATTCAGTGTGTGTAACATGCAGTGTGTATGTGACATTCAGTGTGTATGTGACATTCAGTGTGTGTGACATTCAGTGTGTGTAACATGCAGTGTGTATGTGACATTCAGTGTGTATGTGACATTCAGTGTGTGTAACATGCAGTGTGTATGTGACATTCAGTGTGTATGTGACATTCAGTGTGTGTAACATGCAGTGTGTATGTGACATTCAGTGTGTATGTGACATTCAGTGTGTGTAACATGCAGTGTGTATGTGACATTCAGTGTGTATGTGACATTCAGTGTGTATGTGACATTCAGTGTGTGTGACATGCAGTGTGTATGTGACATTCAGTGTGTGTGACATTCAGTGTGTGTAACATGCAGTGTGTATGTGACATTCAGTGTGTGTGTGACATTCAGTGTGTGTGACATTCAGTGTGTATGTGACATTCAGTGTGTGTAACATGCAGTGTGTATGTGACATTCAGTGTGTGTGACATTCAGTGTGTGTAACATGCAGTGTGTATGTGACATTCAGTGTGTGTGACATTCAGTGTGTATGTGACATTCAGTGTGTGTAACATGCAGTGTGTATGTGACATTCAGTGTGTATGACATTCAGTGTGTGTAACATGCAGTGTGTATGTGACATTCAGTGTGTGTAACATGCAGTGTGTATGTGACATTCAGTGTGTATGTGACATTCAGTGTGTGTAACATGCAGTGTGTATGTGACATTCAGTGTGTATGTGACATTCAGTGTGTGTGACATTCAGTGTGTGTAACATGCAGTGTGTATGTGACATTCAGTGTGTGTAACATGCAGTGTGTATGTGACATTCAGTGTGTATGTGACATTCAGTGTGTGTAACATGCAGTGTGTATGTGACATTCAGTGTGTATGTGACATTTAGTGTGTGTGACATTCAGTGTGTGTAACATGCAGTGTGTATGTGACATTCAGTGTGTATGTGACATTCAGTGTGTGTGACATTCAGTGTGTGTAACATGCAGTGTGTATGTGACATTCAGTGTGTATGTGACATTCAGTGTGTGTGACATTCAGTGTGTGTAACATGCAGTGTGTATGTGACATTCAGTGTGTGTGACATTCAGTGTGTGTAACATGAAGTGTGTATGTGACATTCAGTGTGTGTGACATTCAGTGTGTGTAACATGCAGTGTGTATGTGACATTCAGTGTGTATGTGACATGCAGTGTGTATGTGACATTCAGTGTGTGTAACATGCAGTGTGTATGTGACATTCAGTGTGTGTGACATTCAGTGTGTGTAACATGCAGTGTGTATGTGACATTCAGTGTGTATGTGACATTCAGTGTGTGTGACATTCAGTGTGTGTAACATTCAGTGTGTATGTGACATTCAGTGTGTATGTGACATTCAGTGTGTGTGACATTCAGTGTGTGTAACATGCAGTGTGTATGTGACATTCAGTGTGTGTGACATTCAGTGTGTGTGACATTCAGTGTGTGTAACATTCAGTGTGTATGTGACATTCAGTGTGTGTAACATGCAGTGTGTATGTGACATTCAGTGTGTGTGACATTCAGTGTGTGTAACATGCAGTGTGTATGTGACATTCAGTGTGTATGTGACATTCAGTGTGTGTGACATTCAGTGTGTGTAACATGCAGTGTGTATGTGACATTCAGTGTGTGTGACATTCAGTGTGTGTGACATTCAGTGTGTATGTGACATTCAGTGTGTGTAACATGCAGTGTGTATGTGACATTCAGTGTGTATGACATTCAGTGTGTGTAACATGCAGTGTGTATGTGACATTCAGTGTGTTTAACATGCAGTGTGTATGTGACATTCAGTGTGTGTGATATTCAGTGTGTGTAACATGCAGTGCGTATGTGACATTCAGTGTGTGTAACATTCAGTGTGTATGTGACATTCAGTGTGTGTGACATTCAGTGTGTGTGACATTCAGTGTGTGTAACATGCAGTGTGTATGCGACATTCAGTGTGTGTAACATGCAGTGTGTGTAACATTCAGTGTGTATGTGACAATCAGTGTGTGTAACATGCAGTGTGTATGCGACATTCAGTGTGTGTAACATGCAGTGTGTATGTGACATTCAGTGTGTGTGACATTCAGTGTGTGTGACATTCAGTGTGTGTAACATTCAGTGTGTATGTGACATTCAGTGTGTGTAACATGCAGTGTGTATGTGACATTCAGTGTGTGTGACATTCAGTGTGTGTAACATGCAGTGTGTATGTGACATTCAGTGTGTATGTGACATTCAGTGTGTGTGACATTCAGTGTGTGTAACATGCAGTGTGTATGTGACATTCAGTGTGTGTGACATTCAGTGTGTATGTGACATTCAGTGTGTGTAACATGCAGGGTGTATGAGACATTCAGTGTGTATGTGACATTCAGTGTGTATGTGACATTCAGTGTGTGTGACATTCAGTGTGTGTAACATGCAGTGTGTATGTGACATTCAGTGTGTGTGACATTCAGTGTGTGTGACATTCAGTGTGTGTAACATTCAGTGTGTATGTGACATTCAGTGTGTGTAACATGCAGTGTGTATGTGACATTCAGTGTGTGTGACATTCAGTGTGTGTAACATGCAGTGTGTATGTGACATTCAGTGTGTATGTGACATTCAGTGTGTGTGACATTCAGTGTGTGTAACATGCAGTGTGTATGTGACATTCAGTGTGTGTGACATTCAGTGTGTATGTGACATTCAGTGTGTGTAACATGCAGTGTGTATGTGACATTCAGTGTGTATGACATTCAGTGTGTGTAACATGCAGTGTGTATGTGACATTCAGTGTGTTTAACATGCAGTGTGTATGTGACATTCAGTGTGTGTGATATTCAGTGTGTGTAACATGCAGTGCGTATGTGACATTCAGTGTGTGTAACATTCAGTGTGTATGTGACATTCAGTGTGTGTGACATTCAGTGTGTGTAACATGCAGTGTGTATGCGACATTCAGTGTGTGTAACATGCAGTGTGTGTAACATTCAGTGTGTATGTGACATTCAGTGTTTGTAACATGCAGTGTGTATGCGACATTCAGTGTGTGTAACATGCAGTGTGTGTAACATTCAGTGTGTATGTGACAATCAGTGTGTGTAACATGCAGTGTGTATGCGACATTCAGTGTGTGTAACATGCAGTGTGTATGTGACATTCAGTGTGTGTGACATTCAGTGTGTGTAACATTCAGTGTGTATGTGACATTCAGTGTGTGTAACATGCAGTGTGTATGTGACATTCAGTGTGTGTGACATTCAGTGTGTGTAACATGCAGTGTGTTTGTGACATTCAGTGTGTATGTGACATTCAGTGTGTGTGACATTCAGTGTGTGTAACATGCAGTGTGTATGTGACATTCAGTGTGTGTGACATTCAGTGTGTATGTGACATTCAGTGTGTGTAACATGCAGGGTGTATGAGACATTCAGTGTGTATGTGACATTCAGTGTGTGTAACATGCAGTGTGTATGTGACATTCAGTGTGTGTAACATGCAGTGTGTATGTGACATTCAGTGTGTGTGATATTCAGTGTGTGTAACATGCAGTGCGTATGTGACATTCAGTGTGTGTGACATTCAGTGTGTGTAACATGCAGTGTGTATGCGACATTCAGTGTGTGTAACATGCAGTGTGTGTAACATTCAGTGTGTATGTGACATTCAGTGTGTGTAACATGCAGTGTGTATGCGACATTCAGTGTGTGTAACATGCAGTGTGTATGTGACATTCAGTGTGTGTAATATGCAGTGTGTGTGTGACATTCAGTGTGTATGTGACATTCAGTGTGTATGTGACATTCAGTGTGTGTAACATGCAGTGTGTATGCGACATGCAGTGTGTGTAACATGCAGTGTGTATGTGACATTCAGTGTGTATGTGACATTCAGTGTGTGTGACATTCAGTGTGTGTAACATGCAGTGTGTATGCGACATGCAGTGTGTGTGACATGCAGTGTGTATGTGACATTCAGTGTGTATGTGACATTCAGTGTGTGTGACATTCAGTGTGTGTAACATGCAGTGTGTGTGTGACATTCAGTGTGTATGTGACATTCAGTGTGTATGTGACATTCAGTGTGTGTAACATGCAGTGTGTATGCGACATGCAGTGTGTGTAACATGCAGTGTGTATGTGACATTCAGTGTGTATGTGACATTCAGTGTGTGTGACATTCAGTGTGTGTAACATGCAGTGTGTATGTGACATTCAGTGTGTGTGACATTCAGTGTGTGTAACATGCAGTGTGTATGTGACATTCAGTGTGTGTAACATGCAGTGTGTATGTGACATTCAGTGTGTGTAACATGCAGTGTGTATGTGACATTCAGTGTATGCGACATGCAGTGTGTGTAACATTCAGTGTGTATGTGACATTCAGTGTGTGTAACATGCAGTGTGTATGTGACATTCAGTGTGTGTAACATGCAGTGTGTATGTGATATTCAGTGTGTGTAACATGCAGTGTGTATGTGACATTCAGTGTATGCGACATGCAGTGTGTGTAACATTCAGTGTGTATGTGACATTCAGTGTGTATGTGACATTCAGTGTGTGTGACATTCAGTGTGTGTAACATGCAGTGTGTATGTGACATTCAGTGTGTGTAACATGCAGTGTGTATGTGACATTCAGTGTGTGTGACATTCAGTGTGTGTAACATGCAGTGTGTTTGTGACATTCAGTGTGTATGTGACATTCAGTGTGTGTGACATTCAGTGTGTGTAACATGCAGTGTGTATGTGACATTCAGTGTGTGTGACATTCAGTGTGTATGTGACATTCAGTGTGTGTAACATGCAGGGTGTATGAGACATTCAGTGTGTATGTGACATTCAGTGTGTGTAACATGCAGTGTGTATGTGACATTCAGTGTGTGTAACATGCAGTGTGTATGTGACATTCAGTGTGTGTGATATTCAGTGTGTGTAACATGCAGTGCGTATGTGACATTCAGTGTGTGTGACATTCAGTGTGTGTAACATGCAGTGTGTATGCGACATTCAGTGTGTGTAACATGCAGTGTGTGTAACATTCAGTGTGTATGTGACATTCAGTGTGTGTAACATGCAGTGTGTATGCGACATTCAGTGTGTGTAACATGCAGTGTGTATGTGACATTCAGTGTGTGTAATATGCAGTGTGTGTGTGACATTCAGTGTGTATGTGACATTCAGTGTGTATGTGACATTCAGTGTGTGTAACATGCAGTGTGTATGCGACATGCAGTGTGTGTAACATGCAGTGTGTATGTGACATTCAGTGTGTATGTGACATTCAGTGTGTGTGACATTCAGTGTGTGTAACATGCAGTGTGTATGCGACATGCAGTGTGTGTGACATGCAGTGTGTATGTGACATTCAGTGTGTATGTGACATTCAGTGTGTGTGACATTCAGTGTGTGTAACATGCAGTGTGTGTGTGACATTCAGTGTGTATGTGACATTCAGTGTGTATGTGACATTCAGTGTGTGTAACATGCAGTGTGTATGCGACATGCAGTGTGTGTAACATGCAGTGTGTATGTGACATTCAGTGTGTATGTGACATTCAGTGTGTGTGACATTCAGTGTGTGTAACATGCAGTGTGTATGTGACATTCAGTGTGTGTGACATTCAGTGTGTGTAACATGCAGTGTGTATGTGACATTCAGTGTGTGTAACATGCAGTGTGTATGTGACATTCAGTGTGTGTAACATGCAGTGTGTATGTGACATTCAGTGTATGCGACATGCAGTGTGTGTAACATTCAGTGTGTATGTGACATTCAGTGTGTGTAACATGCAGTGTGTATGTGACATTCAGTGTGTGTAACATGCAGTGTGTATGTGATATTCAGTGTGTGTAACATGCAGTGTGTATGTGACATTCAGTGTATGCGACATGCAGTGTGTGTAACATTCAGTGTGTATGTGACATTCAGTGTGTATGTGACATTCAGTGTGTGTGACATTCAGTGTGTGTAACATGCAGTGTGTATGTGACATTCAGTGTGTGTAACATGCAGTGTGTATGCGACATTCAGTGTGTGTAACATGCAGTGTGTATGTGACATTCAGTGTGTGTAACATGCAGTGTGTATGTGACATTCAGTGTGTGTAACATGCAGTGTGTATGCGACATTCAGTGTGTGTAACATGCAGTGTGTATGTGACATTCAGTGTGTGTGATATTCAGTGTGTGTAACATGCAGTGTGTATGTGACATTCAGTGTATGCGACATTCAGTGTGTGTAACATGCAGTGTGTATGCGACATTCAGTGTGTGTAACATGCAGTGTGTATGCGACATTCAGTGTGTGTAACATGCAGTGTGTATGTGACATTCAGTGTGTGTAACATGCAGTGTGTATGCGACATTCAGTGTGTGTAACATGCAGTGTGCACACTGCATACGTTTTTTCTTTATTCAGTTAGCGGGTTTCGCAGTACTACATACTTCTTTATACGGTGCTGGATTTATAAGTGATTGAAGTGTTGTGTATACACCACTAGATCAGGTTAGTATAACCTTTATCTCCCTTGGATAAAACCATACTGCGCTGTTTTTTTCCTCCTGGTTTTAACACTGTAGTAGAAAGTTCGTAGGTGTAAGGCTATGTTCACACATGTTGGGTTTTTCAGCGTCACAAACTTGCAGCAAAACTTAATCTTTGGCATGACCGTGTACGGCCAACCCGGGTTCCATAGTTCCGTAAGCCCCCTCCCCATCTTACCGACCTCAAGTAGCTTAACAAATAAAAACACTGCACCTGTAATTTCTTTGGATAAATTTGGCCACAGCGGCCATTTTATTAACAAACAACATTAACATATAAACATTATTATTCAAATAAATACATAAGAAGGGAGGGTTCTTGAAGTTAAAAATTAGATCTGGCATAACTAAACCGAAATCGAACCACCGTATTACCCTCAGCCGTCCATCACCAGCTCGAGGGCACCAAAAGCTCCCAGGGTAAAACCCCGTCCAGAGCCCCAAAAACCAAATGCCAGATCACCCCGCTTAATCAAGCCACTGCCTGTAAATTTCCAATAACTTTCCCACCGACACTTCTGTGCCAACTCCAAGAACCCCACCCCCCGCCAAGCCACTGCGACATACCTTCTTACACAACTTTACATAACACTTTTAATATAACCCATAATAATGCATAACATCAAATGCCCCTTTAATTCTTTCACGATAAACAACCACCCTTTTACCATTAATCACAAAATATACCAAGGAAAACAAAAAAGAGAGGGTGGGTGGGTGGGAACTTCTCTCAATGGCTTCTTCCCTGGACTGCCCGTTTTCCCGCACTTTTCCCTATTATACCTCTTCCCCCCTTTACCCCACCCCCATCCAAATGCCAGCCCCTCCAAACCTATACCCAATCCCGACCATTGGGATTTAAAAATTGCACCCTCCTGGCCAATCCCGGTCATGTGGGGCTTCCTTCTAGGTTCCCATGCCTCCAGCCCCCTTCTTGACCGTGTACGGCCAACCCGGGTTCCATAGTTCCGTAATACCCCTCCCCATCTTACCGACCTCAAGTAGCTTAACAAATAAAAACACTGCACCTGTAATTTCTTTGGATAAATTTGGCCACAGCGGCCATTTTATTAACAAACAACATTAACATATAAACATTATTATTCAAATAAATACATAAGAAGGGAGGGTTCTTGGAGTTAAAAATTAGATCTGGCATAACTAAACCGAAATCGAACCACCGTATTACCCTCAGCCGTCCATCACCAGCTCGAGGGCACCAAAAGCTCCCAGGGTAAAACCCCGTCCAGAGCCCCAAAAACCAAATGCCAGATCACCCCGCTTAATCAAGCCACTGCCTGTAAATTTCCAATAACTTTCCCACCGACACTTCTGTGCCAACTCCAAGAACCCCACCCCCCGCCACAAACGAACAGCCCTGACCACCTCAGGCTCGTGAGCGCCCCAACACTGCCAAAGCCCTCTCAATCCCCTCCTGTATAGATAATGCCCATAAATCAATCCCAATATCGTTCAGGTGCACCCCATCCTTTGCCCAAAAATCACCAACCCCTGCCTCAAGATCAAGATGCCGAACACTTACACCCCCATTTCTACCAACAAAAGCTGCTATGGCTCTATTCAACTTTACTCTTGCCCTATTAATGCCCTTCACTGATCTGGCCTCCCTCCAATTTTTTCTCGGCACAATGTCAGACCAAACCGTCAACACCCCAGGAAAAGATGTCCATAACCTTAAAAAATCAATTCGAATATCCCTCATCAATTCCCTAACTGGCCGAACCCCCAAATCATTCCCCCCCATATGCACCACCAAAATGTCCGGCGCCCGGTCCAAACGAGCCGCCTTATGGAATTCAGGAAGCACCCTTCTCCATACCATCCCTCTAAAACCCAGCCACCGGACCACCACTTGCTCTCTGCTAAAACCCAATTGCCTACCGTTTGGCCTCACATCCGCCCGCAGCGCCCCCCAATGAACGAAAGAGTGTCCAAGAATCCAGACTAATAACGGGACGTCACCTGCAATAAGACAACCAAAGAATTGTATTCACTTCTGACCAGATAAAACATAAGCCTGCACACCTAATGCCGTACATAGGACAGATAACGATCTGAACTCCACCTCCCGATGCGTTTTATCACATCCTTTCCTAAACCCAAACCGTCCGCTTCTGACGCCGCACCGATTCTGAAAGAATGCGACCCGTACACCTCAGGACTAAGGCCCAACTCCCGGATCCCTTTTTTAAATACTGCAATAAATTGAAAACGTGACGGAAACTCTCCGTTTTTATGACACAATAATGGGCCCTTACGTCCCGACCAAACCTGCCAGTAAGCCATTAAACATCTCCTAGGACACATAAACGATCCATCAACTTCCCCCAATACCACTAGCTTGCCTCTGCCCAATTGATCCGTCTTCGCCCTCCTAATCCAAAATTCGATGCCCCCTTTCCGACCGTTCACATCCTCGGCAAACAAACCCCCAACCTTATTCCTACTTGGTGCCACCAACTCACCTAATCTTAGAGCGCCAAAGAACGCCAATGAAAAAGCCAACCTAAACAGTGTGGCTTCAAAAACTGAACAACAAATCTTATCCAACGCTAAACCCAACTGCTCTAAAATACTAAAAGTCACCGGTCTTCGTTTATCTAACACCTTACCGCCTCTCCTAAAGCCCCTAAGTGCTTGCTTCACTAAAAACGATTTTGTAACGTCTTTTAACCCCTGCAATTTAAAAGCGAATGCCAATCCTGCTACAAATTTACTAACTTTTGACACAGACCATCCAATCTCTGCTGCCCTTCCCACAAGAAACAGCACCGCCATCTCTCTATCTCCTTCACTTTCCACCACACCCCACTCCAGAATCCAACTTCGCCATACTCGCCACGATGCCTCGTATGATGCCCAGGTCTGCCTCGTAATGGACTCCCTTATTAACCGTCCGGCTCCTCCATAACCAGTTGCCACAAATGCGAAGGGCATTCTTGACCCACGTCCTCGGCCTCTGGTGCTAGCGCCCGAAAACAGTCCCACTGAAAACGAGATAAGGCATCTGCTATAGAATTTTGTACACCTGGAACATGGACCGCTGTAATCCAAGCGTTCAGCTTAAGACAACAAAGTACTAGTTCCCTCAGTAGCCTAATCACAGGCGGGGATGAGGCCGACAAGCTGTTGATGACAGACACCACTCCCATGTTATCGCAATGAAACCGAATTCTCCTGTTGGCAAAACACTCCCCCCAAATAGTAACCGCAACAACAATAGGGAACAATTCCAAAAACGCCAGGTTCCTCGTAAGTCCCCTCTCCGTCCACCCAATCGGCCATGCCCCAACACTCCACCGCCCTTTCCAGTAGGCCCCGTATCCAGCACCTCCCGCAGCATCTGTAAAAATCTCACAATCAAAACTGCTTACAAACTCCTGCTGGATTAATGACCTGCCATTATAGCTTTCCAAAAACAACTTCCAAACCCTCAGATCCTCCTTGTGTTCCTTATTTAGGCGGATAAAATGATGAGCCGCACGCACTCCTGCTGTGGCGCCTGACAACCTGCGACAAAATATTCTGCCCATTGGCATAATCCTGCATGCAAAATTTAAGCGCCCCAACAGCGATTGTAGCTCCCTCAGGGTCACCTTGCGCAACCTCCTGACTCTATCGACCTCCTGCTTGAGCAGACACAATTTATCTTCAGGTAACCGGCACTCCATCCTTTCTGTATCAATTACAATGCCCAAAAAACTTAGGATTGTGCAAGGGCCTTCTGTCTTTTCTTTTGCCAATGGTACACCAAAATGCTCCGCTACCCACACCATAGTACCTAACAAATTCCTACACAATAACGATTGCGGAGGGCCTATAAACAAAAAATCATCCAAATAATGAATGACTGAATTAACTGATGCCAGGTCCATCACCACCCATTCCAAAAAGGTACTAAACGTTTCAAACAAAGAACACGAAATTGCACAACCCATTGGCAAACACCTATCCATGTAATATGCCCCATTCCAAAAACAACCTAACAACGGGATGCTATCCGGGTGAACTGGCAGCAACCGAAAAGCCGACTCGATATCCGTCTTGGCTAGCAACGATCCTGACCCATAACGCTGTACCCATCGCACCGCCGCATCAAATGATGTATATTCAACTGAACATAATTCCTGTGCAATGCCATCATTCACCGAGAGCCCCTTCGGGTACGACAAATGCTGAATCAAACGAAACTTATTCAGCTCTTTTTTGGGCACAACCCCCAGTGGCGAGATAATCACCCTGCTGCTAGGTAATACCCGAAACGGTCCCGCCATCCTGCCCAATTCCACCTCCTTAGCCAACTTCACGCTAACCACATCCGGATGAAGGGAAGCCGACGTCAAATTTTTTAGAGAAAAGGGGACCTCGTGCTCAGGAGGAGGGATTCTAAAACCTTCCAAAAACCCATCCGAAATGACCTTAGCCTTCGACTGATCAAGATACCTACTTAGAAAGGGGGCCATCGCGTGAACCCTCACCGGAGTCACCCCTTTGACCGGTACCCACTGTCGGCTTTCCCTTACCCTTCTTAAAGCATTTTGATGCTCCGTGTGAGTTTCCATTACAATGGGAGCACACGTGTTTGAATTTACAGGAGGTCCCGTACTTGCATTGGCCGTCATTAAATTGCCAGCAAGTTCCCACTTCCTTCTTAGCGCTTTGTGCCCGTTGGTTACCTCCCCCTTGTCCTGCTGGTTGGTTACCACTACTGCTGCTCCCGTGAAAGGACTGCCCATACCTCACTGGGGCCATAACCTTCAGCCACAACCCAATGTCCTTTTGATCCCATCTGATCTCAGGGCGGACTGCCTTCCTCTGACGAAATTGCTCGTCATAACGTAACCATGTCTGACCCCCGTAAGTCCTATGAGCCTCCCCAATAGCATCAAGGTAGCAAAACAAACCCGAACAATTATCAGGAGCTTTTTCTCCAATAACGCTAGCCATTATTGCAAAAGCTTGCAACCAATTGACAAACGTCTGTGGAATCAACCTCCACCTACGCTTCTCTTCTTCCTCTTTTTTACTGTCTTCCTTTTTTCCCTTATCCAGGTTAAACTTTTCCAACGGAAGAAGGGAAAAAATTTCGACATACTCGTCCCGCCAAATTTTTTCTTTAACCTCTTTTTTTAAATGCGCCCCCAATGGCCCCTCAAAGCACACGTATACCTCCCCTTTCGCCCTATCATCCAGTTTTATACTATCCGCATTATCCTTTTCTGTCTGCACACACACCGACACCCCAGAAGGTGTCCCAGCTGTACACCCCGCCGACCTGGCCGACTCGCTCCCCACCTGCAACAACGCCGGTTGACTAGGTAGCCAAGCCCCAGCCGGTGACAACCCCCTTTGAATGGCCCCCCCGCCGTCTATTCTCGCCAAAATGCGCGACATGCTAACCAACAAATCCCTAAACCCACTTACATCTGACCCACTACCTCCCCTAACATTTTCCCCGCTTGGCCCAGACACCTGCCTATCGCCTACCCCATCCGCTACAGACCCCGCGGGCGACAAACCATACATAGACGCATACTCACGAAGCTGCGCAGGTGCTGTGTCCCCGCCAGCCGTACTCGCCGAGTCCTGATGAGTCCTTGGTTCGTCTTGTTCTTCTCCATAATCCAGTCCGACCGACCCCTGCTGCTCAAGGCCCGCGCCCCTGGCCTCCTCGTCACCAGGGGGGACCCGAGCCCGTGCCGACCTCCCCGCCGTTCGTCCTCCACTCCTCACCGCCGACCGTGCACATCCGCGATTTTTAGACCCGGACTCACCAGCCCGATCCGTGTTGGTCCGTGGATAACTGCCAGGCAAATCCGTGCTGCTGCCCGCCGCTCCATCCCTCTGCCTGGAGAAACTTGAGCCAGGCAGCAGGTCCTGGAATTGGTGCTGCCTGCCCGTGTAGCTCCGCTGCTGTCTGCGCCCTCTGGTCTGTCTGGCAGGCACCCCGACAGGAACGTCGCCAGGTGTGCCTGCCGCGCTGGTGTTCCCTCCGTTCCCCGCTGCAGGATTGCCGCCCTTTTTTCTTTTAAATAACCGGCGTCTTGAATCGCCACTAGATCTTGGAGCGGGGGGCGTGTCACTGCGCCCGCCGCTCATTGGCTGTGCGTCCCTCTCGTCTGTCTCCGGGGCCGGAAGTGACGTAGTCCCCATTTCCGGTGAGGCCCCGACCCCGGATGATGCGTCTGCGGCCCGGGCCTTGCTTCCGGCGTGGCCTGGGCTCTAGTACTGCGGCGCGCCGACGGGGGAGGCTGCACCACGACGGACCGGGGAACTTCAGTCGCGGACCGCGACCCGATGCAGGGGGAGCCCGCAGACCGGCTGGGCGGATTCCTGCCGCGGCGGGCACGCCGGCAGGGGATTCCGCCGGCATGCTCCCCGGACACAGGGTCCCCTGAGGGGCTCCGCAGCCTGCGCCTGCTGCCCGTACCAACCATCTCCAGGGAAAGCCTCTCGGGGGGCCGCGTCCTCCTGGCCCTTCTTCCCAAACCCGACGGGGATTCTTCCTCCCCGGCATTCCCCAGAAGTCCGGCCAGCTGGGCCTCAAGCCACCCTCCTTGCCTGGATCTGGCAGTCTCCCTCAGCCTGGCGATAAGGGACTCCACAGACTCCATAATAGCGAGAAGAGTGTCCCAGCAATTAGAAAGGTAAAATAATTTTTTTTTTATTATTTTTTTTTTTTTTTTTTTATCGGTGCTCCAGAACTTCTCTCAATGGCTTCTTCCCTGGACTGCCCGTTTTCCCGCACTTTTCCCTATTATACCTCTTCCCCCCTTTACCCCACCCCCATCCAAATGCCAGCCCCTCCAAACCTATACCCAATCCCGACCATTGGGATTTAAAAATTGCACCCGCCTGGCCAATCCCGGTCATGTGGGGCTTCCTTCTAGGTTCCCATGCCTCCAGCCCCCTTCTGGAAATCTGCTGCGTCAAAAACGCAGGTTTTGCTGCATTTTTTGTGCATTTTTGGTGTGTATTATTCAGTGTGTATGTGACATTCAGTGTGTGTGACATTCAGTGTGTGTAACATGCAGTGTGTATGTGACATTCAGTGTGTATGTGACATTCAGTGTGTGTGACATTCAGTGTGTGTAACATGAAGTGTGTATGTGACATTCAGTGTGTGTGACATTCAGTGTGTGTAACATTCAGTGTGTATGTGACATTCAGTGTGTGTGACATTCAGTGTGTGTAACATGCAGTGTGTATGCGACATTCAGTGTGTGTAACATGCAGTGTGCACACTGCATACGTTTTTTCTTTATTCAGTTAGCGGGTTTCGCAGTACTACATACTTCTTTATACGGTGCTGGATTTATAAGTGATTGAAGTGTTGTGTATACACCACTAGATCAGGTTAGTATAACCTTTATCTCCCTTGGATAAAACCATATTGCGCTGTTTTTTTCCTCCTGGTTTTAACACTGTAGTAGAAAGTTCGTAGGTGTAAGGCTATGTTCACACATGTTGGGTTTTTCAGCGTCACAAACTTGCAGCAAAACTTAATCTTTGGCAGGAAATCTGCTGCGTCAAAAACGCAGGTTTTGCTGCATTTTTTGTGCATTTTTGGTGTTTTTTTTCCAGCATTTTTCCCTGTCCTTCTGCCTCTATTTATGCATGTACATAAAGCTCGTTGAAAAAAAAAAAGAACCCCTTTCTATTTTGCCATCAAAAACTAAAAAAAAAAACGCTGATGCAAATTTTTGTGCGTTTTTGATGCAGTTTTTCAGCATTTTTTTTCAGCACCCATTACTACCCATGGGTGAAAGAAGTGAAATGCTCTATTTCCCAAAAACCCAACAAAGGCATAAAATATGCAACAAAAAAAGACTTATGATTAGGGTCTAAGGGGTAACATTTCTCCTTTTGGAAAGTGACATGCCTGACATGCCCGTGTAAGGAGACTTATAGGCAATACAGTGCTCTTCTGGGAGCATACCTTTGCATGTCAGGCATGTCACTCTCCACAAGGAGAAATGTTACCCCTTACACCACAGTCAGACGCCTCTCATTCAACCAAATTAGATCTATTGCTTTGCACTGAGGAGGGGCAACACCCCGAAACACATGTCTGCAAATTGAAATTCTGCTTTGGCTTTTTTACTAAGTCATGAGGCAAGGCTTGTTAAAGGGTCGATATTGCCTTTTAGGATTGCTACTTCCAATAGGTGGCGCTAGAGTTCAAGCCCTCTTCCTTTCTGAAGAGGCAATTTGTGGCGCAACAGGAGTTATCAGACAAGTCGTGTGACCAAAAACACTTGTGCAACTTGTCTGTAACTTGCTGTCGCTTGACTATTGTACAGCTGGAACTAGGACGTAAAAGAAGAACAATTCATTTGCAGTGAAGTCTATGAAAAGTGTTTTGTGTGCCACTTGCAACCATCGACAGAAAATCCAATATATTTGCATTTGCAGTAGTTCATGACACCTTTGGAAATCATTTGATGCAATGTCATAATATGTCACTACAATTTCAGTGTCACATGACACGTCGCCATGTAGCCCGAGCCTAAGGCTATGTTCACACATTGCTTTTTTTCAGCTTTTTTTTGCTGCATTTTTCATGCAAATTTCCAGTTGTGTTTTACAGTAACAGCAAAGTGTATGAGATTCCAGAAATCTCATGCACACAGCTTGTTTTTTATTTGATCAGGATTTTGTGCTTTGCATGTTTTTTTGCAGAATAGAACATGTCACTTCTTTCAGCATTTTTTTCAGTGCTTTTTCAGCATTTTTTCACCCATTGGAAGTAATGGGTGGTGAAAAAACACTAAAAAAACGCTCCAAAAACGCAGGTGTAAGGTTTTTCAGTGCCAAAATTCGAATGAGATTTTTTTTTTTGCACTGAAACTTATGTACATGCTTAGAAACAAAAAGACAGTGAAAAAAACGCATCAAAAATGCACCAAAAAAACAAGCAAAAAAAGGCAAGAAAAATCCTGAACAAACTTCCTGCCAAGAGATCAGGTTTTGCTGTAGAAAAAAAATGTTGAAAAAACGCAGTGTGTGAACATAGCCTAAGACATGCACTTTTTAAACAGGGTAAAAGAAAAATAAACATCTATGGGAGAAAAATGTTACAAAGTATCTAAAAACATCACTTAAAGATGCTGTGATTTTTTTTAAAAAAAGCTATGAAAACCAATAAGTTAAAAACAAAAAGAAAAAAATCAACAACGTAGTGAACGCCTTGTGTTTAAAGGGTTGCTCCACTTCTCATATATTGTTGACCTATCCCGAGATAAGATTCCTTCTTTCCCCGTGTTGCTCATTGGATTATACAAAGATCTTTGGTAAAATGAGATACTCTCACCTTCTTCTTCCTGTTCTTCTCCTTTTGTTAAGATAAGAAAAAAAAAGGATAATATTATTATTGTTTTGAAACTAATGGAAATAAATTGTCTACAGAAAATAGAAGAGATTCCCACTTATTGGAGCATAAGTCATTATAATGTTTTTCCTATGTGAGACATATCTTCAGGAGGGGTCGTAAATATCTAGTTGATTTGGGACCCTCAATTGGGAGTTGCAGCTACCTCTTTAACTGAAATTGCTTGGGACTCCCATTCCCAAAAGTGTACAACGCTCCATTCACGGTGAGTGAAGAACACTGTTCTAGAGATGGGTGCGGACCTACATTTATTCTGTGGCTATCCCATAAATGTTTAAGATAGAAAACATTTTAGTCTTTAGCTCTATGCTGATACAAAATCAGCCACAATTCACCTTGCAATCATATAAAGTTTTGTATATTTAGTGACTTTTACAAGGTCATTTGCAACTATATTTTTCCCCTTTGGAAAACATTCAGGTTACATGTACAGTACTGTGCAAAGGTTTTAGGCAGGTGTGGAAAAAATGTTGCAAAGTAAGAATACTTTAAAAAAAATAGAGATTTTCATAATTTACTTTTATCAATTAACAAAATGCAAAGTCTAAATCATAATCAATATTTGCCTTCAAAAGAGCATCAATTCTCTAGATACACTTGCATACAGTTTTTGAAGGAGTTTTTTTCCAAACATCTTGGAGAAGTAACCACAGATCTTCTGTGGATGTTGGTTTGCATAAGGATTAGTGGTTATTTCTCCAAGATGTTTGGAACAACTTTTCTGCCGAGTTTTTCAAAAACTGTGTGCAAATGTCTCTAGAAGAATTGATGCTGTTTTAAAGGCACACAAACTATTGATTATGAATTCGATTTCTCTTTTGTTCACTCATTTTGCATTTTGTTAATTGATAAAAGTAAACTATTAACACACGGTCACCCCTTCCAAGGATTTTGATACAAATGTTCACAGTTGTAGGCATGTTCTTTATCTGAACTGATGCAAACCCTACAA
>NW_027362772.1:148864235-149073138 GCF_046119375.1 Phyllobates terribilis | reverse complement strand
GTACACTCCTTATATTATGTTTATATACTGTACACTCCTTATATTATGTGTTTCTATACTGCACACTCCTTATATTATGTGTTATATATACCGTACACTCCTTATATTATGTGTTTATATACTGTACACTCCTTATATTATGTGTTTATATACTGCACACTCCTTATATTATGTGTTTATATACTGCACACTCCTTATATTATGTGTTTATATACTGCACACTCCTTATATTATGTGTTTATATACTGCACACTCCTTATATTATGTGTTTATATACTGCACACTCCTTATATTATGTGTTTATATACTGCACACTCCTTATATTATGTGTTTATATACTGTACACTCCTTATATTATGTGTTTATATACTGTACACTCCTTATATTATGTGTTTATATACTGTACACTCCTTATATTATGTGTTTATATACTGTACACTCCTTATATTATGTGTTTATATACCGCACACTCCTTATATTATGTGTTTATATACTGCACACTCCTTATATTATGTGTTTATATACTGCACACTCCTTATATTATGTGTTTATATACTGCACACTCCTTATATTATGTGTTTATATACTGCACACTCCTTATATTATGTGTTTATATACCGCACACTCCTTATATTATGTGTTTATATACCGTACACTCCTTATATTATGTGTTTATATACTGTACACTCCTTATATTATGTGTTTATATACTGTACACTCCTTATATTATGTGTTTATATACTGCACACTCCTTATATTATGTGTTTATATACTGTACACTCCTTATATTATGTGTTTATATACTGCACACTCCTTATATTGTGTTTATATACTGTACACTCCCTATATTATGTGTTTCTATACTGCACACTCCTTATATTATGTGTTTATATACTGCACACGCCTTATATTTTGTGTTTATATACTGCACACGCCTTATATTATGTGTTTATATACTGCACACGCCTTATATTATGTGTTTATATACTGCACACGCCTTATATTTTGTGTTTATATACTGCACACGCCTTATATTATGTGTTTATATACTGCACACGCCTTATATTTTGTGTTTATATACTGCACACGCCTTATATTATGTGTTTATATACTGCACACGCCTTATATTATGTGTTTATATACTGTACACTCCTTATATTATGTGTTTATATACTGTACACTCCTTATATTATGTGTTTATATACTGTACACTCCTTATATTATGTGTTTATATACCGCACACTCCTTATATTATGTGTTTATATACTGTACGCTCCTTATATTATGTGTTTATATACTGCACACTCCTTATATTATGTGTTTATATACTGCACACTCCTTATATTATGTGTTTATATACTGTACACTCCTTATATTATGTGTTTATATACTGTACACTCCTTATATTATGTGTTTATATACCGCACACTCCTTATATTATGTGTTTATATACCGCACACTCCTTATATTATGTGTTTATATACTGCACACGCCTTATATTATGTGGTTATATACTGCACACTCCTTATATTATGTGTTTATATACTGTACACACCTTATATTATGTGTTTATATACTGCACACTCCTTATATTATGTGTTTATATACTGTACACTCCTTATATTATGTGTTTATATACTGTACACTCCTTATATTATGTGTTTATATACCGCACACTCCTTATATTATGTGTTTATATACCGCACACTCCTTATATTATGTGGTTATATACTGCACACGCCTTATATTATGTGGTTATATACTGCACACTCCTTATATTATGTGTTTATATACTGTACACTCCTTATATTATGTGTTTATATACTGCACACTCCTTATATTATGTGGTTATATGCCGCACACTCCTTATATTATGTGTTTATATACTGTACACTCCTTATATTATGTGTTTATATACTGCACACGCCTTATATTATGTGTTTATATACTGCACACTCCTTATATTATGTGTTTATATACTGTACACTCCTTATATTATGTGTTTATATACTGCACACTCCTTATATTATGTGTTTATATACTGCACAAGCCTTATATTATGTGTTTATATACTGTACACTCCTTATGTTATGTGTTTATATACTGCACACTCCTTATATTATGTGTTTATATACTGTACACTCCTTATATTATGTGTTTATATACTGTACACTCCTTATATTATGTGTTTATATACTGCACACTCCTTATATTATGTGTTTATATACTGTACACTCCTTATATTATGTGTTTATATACTGTATGCTCCTTATATTATGTGTTTATATACTGCACGCTCCTTATATTATGTGTTTATATACTGCACACTCCTTATATTATGTGTTTATATACTGTACACTCCTTATATTATGTGTTTATATACTGTACACGCCTTATATTATGTGTTTATATACTGTACACTCCTTATATTATGTGTTTATATACTGTACACTCCTTATATTATGTGTTTATATACTGTACACTCCTTATATTATGTGTTTATATACTGTACACTCCTTATATTATGTGTTTATATACTGTACACTCCTTATATTATGTGTTTATATACTGCACACTCCTTATATTATGTGTTTATATACTGCACACTCCTTATATTATGTGTTTATATACTGTACACTCCTTATATTATGTGTTTATATACTGCACACGCCTTATATTATGTGTTTATATACTGCACACTCCTTATATTATGTGTTTCTATACTGCACACTCCTTATATTATGTGTTTATATACTGTACACTCCTTATATAATGTGTTTATATACTGCACACTCCTTATATTATGTGTTTATATACTGCACACTCCTTATATTATGTGTTTATATACTGTACACTCCTTATATTATGTGTTTATATACTGTGCACTCCTTATATTATGTGTTTATATACTGTACACGCCTTATATTATGTGTTTATATACTGTACACGCCTTATATTATGTGTTTATATACTGCACACTCCTTATATTATGTGTTTCTATACTGCACACTCCTTATATTATGTGTTTATATACTGTACACTCCTTATATAATGTGTTTATATACTGCACACTCCTTATATTATGTGTTTATATACTGCACACTCCTTATATTATGTGTTTATATACTGCACACTCCTTATATTATGTGTTTATATACTGTACACTCCTTATATTATGTGTTTATATACTGTACACTCCTTATATTATGTGTTTATATACTGCACACTCCTTATATTATGTGTTTATATACTGTACACTCCTTATATTATGTGTTTATATACTGCACACTCCTTATATTATGTGTTTATATACTGCACACTCCTTATATTATGTGTTTATATAGTGCACACTCCTTATATTATGTGTTTATATACTGCACACTCCTTATATTATGTGTTTATATACTGTACACTCCTTATATTATGTGTTTATATACTGTACACTCCTTATATTATGTGTTTATATACTGCACACTCCTTATATTATGTGTTTATATACTGCACACTCCTTATATTATGTGTTTTATATACTGTACACGCCTTATATTATGTGTTTATATACTGCACACTCCTTATATTATGTGTTTATATACTGCACACTCCTTATATTATGTGTTTATATACTGCACACTCCTTATATTATGTGTTTATATACTGTACACTCCTTATATTATGTGTTTATATACTGCACACGCCTTATATTATGTGGTTATATACTGTACACTCCTTATATTATGTGGTTATATAATGTACACGCCTTATATTATGTGTTTATATACTGCACACTCCTTATATTATGTGTTTATATACTGCACACTCCTTATATTATGTGTTTATATACTGTACACTCCTTATATTATGTGTTTATATACTGCACACTCCTTATATTATGTGTTTATATACTGCACACGCCTTATATTATGTGTTTATATACTGCACACGCCTTATATTATGTGTTTATATACTGCACACTCCTTATATTATGTGTTTATATACTGCACACGCCTTATATTATGTGTTTATATACTGCACACTCCTTATATTATGTGTTTATATACTGCACACTCGTTATATTATGTGTTTATATACTGTACACTCCTTATATTATGTGTTTATATACCGTACACTCCTTATATTATGTGTTTATATACTGCACACTCCTTATATTATGTGTTTATATACTGCACACGCCTTATATTATGTGTTTATATACTGCACACTCCTTATATTATGTGTTTATATACTGTACACGCCTTATATTATGTGTTTATATACTGTACACGCCTTATATTATGTGTTTATATACTGCACACTCCTTATATTATGTGTTTCTATACTGCACACTCCTTATATTATGTGTTTATATACTGTACACTCCTTATATAATGTGTTTATATACTGCACACTCCTTATATTATGTGTTTATATACTGCACACTCCTTATATTATGTGTTTATATACTGCACACTCCTTATATTATGTGTTTATATACTGTACACTCCTTATATTATGTGTTTATATACTGTACACTCCTTATATTATGTGTTTATATACTGCACACTCCTTATATTATGTGTTTATATACTGTACACTCCTTATATTATGTGTTTATATACTGCACACTCCTTATATTATGTGTTTATATACTGCACACTCCTTATATTATGTGTTTATATAGTGCACACTCCTTATATTATGTGTTTATATACTGCACACTCCTTATATTATGTGTTTATATACTGTACACTCCTTATATTATGTGTTTATATACTGTACACTCCTTATATTATGTGTTTATATACTGCACACTCCTTATATTATGTGTTTATATACTGCACACTCCTTATATTATGTGTTTATATACTGTACACGCCTTATATTATGTGTTTATATACTGTACACTCCTTATATTATGTGTTTATATACTGCACACGCCTTATATTATGTGGTTATATACTGTACACTCCTTATATTATGTGGTTATATAATGTACACGCCTTATATTATGTGTTTATATACTGCACACTCCTTATATTATGTGTTTATATACTGCACACTCCTTATATTATGTGTTTATATACTGTACACTCCTTATATTATGTGTTTATATACTGCACACTCCTTATATTATGTGTTTATATACTGCACACGCCTTATATTATGTGTTTATATACTGCACACGCCTTATATTATGTGTTTATATACTGCACACTCCTTATATTATGTGTTTATATACTGCACACGCCTTATATTATGTGTTTATATACTGCACACTCCTTATATTATGTGTTTATATACTGCACACTCGTTATATTATGTGTTTATATACTGTACACTCCTTATATTATGTGTTTATATACCGTACACTCCTTATATTATGTGTTTATATACTGCACACTCCTTATATTATGTGTTTATATACTGCACACTCCTTATATTATGTGTTTATATACTGTACACTCCTTATATTATGTGTTTATATACTGTACACGCCTTATATTATGTGTTTATATACTGCACACGCCTTATATTATGTGTTTATATACTGCACACGCCTTATATTATGTGGTTATATACTGTACACTCCTTATATTATGTGGTTATATAATGTACACGCCTTATATTATGTGTTTATATACTGCACACTCCTTATATTAAGTGTTTATATACTGCACACGCCTTATATTATGTGTTTATATACTGCACACTCCTTATATTATGTGTTTATATACTGCACACGCCTTATATTATGTGTTTATATACTGCACACGCCTTATATTATGTGTTTATATACTGCACACTCCTTATATTATGTGTTTATATACTGTACACTCCTTATATTATGTGTTTATATACTGTACACTCCTTATATTATGTGTTTATATACTGTACACTCCTTATATTATGTGTTTATATACTGCACACTCCTTATATTATGTGTTTATATACTGTACACTCCTTATATTATGTGTTTATATACTGCACACTCCTTATATTATGTGTTTATATACTGCACACTCCTTATATTATGTGTTTATATACTGTACACGCCTTATATTATGTGTTTATATACTGCACACTCCTTATATTATGTGTTTATATACTGTACACTCCTTATATTATGTGTTTATATACTGTACGCTCCTTATATTATGTGTTTATATACTGCACGCTCCTTATATTATGTGTTTATATACTGCACACTCCTTATATTATGTGTTTATATACTGTACACTCCTTATATTATGTGTTTATATACTGTACACGCCTTATATTATGTGTTTATATACTGTACACTCCTTATATTATGTGTTTATATACTGTACACTCCTTATATTATGTGTTTATATACTGTACACTCCTTATATTATGTGTTTATATACTGTACACTCCTTATATTATGTGTTTATATACTGTACACTCCTTATATTATGTGTTTATATACTGCACACTCCTTATATTATGTGTTTATATACTGCACACTCCTTATATTATGTGTTTATATACTGTACACTCCTTATATTATGTGTTTATATACTGCACACGCCTTATATTATGTGTTTATATACTGCACACTCCTTATATTATGTGTTTCTATACTGCACACTCCTTATATTATGTGTTTATATACTGTACACTCCTTATATAATGTGTTTATATACTGCACACTCCTTATATTATGTGTTTCTATACTGCACACTCCTTATATTATGTGGTTATATACTGTACACTCCTTATATTATGTGTTTATATACTGCACACTCCTTATATTATGTGTTTATATACTGTACACTCCTTATATTATGTGTTTATATACTGTGCACTCCTTATATTATGTGTTTATATACTGTACACGCCTTATATTATGTGTTTATATACTGTACACGCCTTATATTATGTGTTTATATACTGCACACTCCTTATATTATGTGTTTCTATACTGCACACTCCTTATATTATGTGTTTATATACTGTACACTCCTTATATAATGTGTTTATATACTGCACACTCCTTATATTATGTGTTTATATACTGCACACTCCTTATATTATGTGTTTATATACTGCACACTCCTTATATTATGTGTTTATATACTGTACACTCCTTATATTATGTGTTTATATACTGTACACTCCTTATATTATGTGTTTATATACTGCACACTCCTTATATTATGTGTTTATATACTGTACACTCCTTATATTATGTGTTTATATACTGCACACTCCTTATATTATGTGTTTATATACTGCACACTCCTTATATTATGTGTTTATATAGTGCACACTCCTTATATTATGTGTTTATATACTGCACACTCCTTATATTATGTGTTTATATACTGTACACTCCTTATATTATGTGTTTATATACTGTACACTCCTTATATTATGTGTTTATATACTGCACACTCCTTATATTATGTGTTTATATACTGCACACTCCTTATATTATGTGTTTATATACTGTACACGCCTTATATTATGTGTTTATATACTGCACACTCCTTATATTATGTGTTTATATACTGCACACTCCTTATATTATGTGTTTATATACTGCACACTCCTTATATTATGTGTTTATATACTGTACACTCCTTATATTATGTGTTTATATACTGCACACGCCTTATATTATGTGGTTATATACTGTACACTCCTTATATTATGTGGTTATATAATGTACACGCCTTATATTATGTGTTTATATACTGCACACTCCTTATATTATGTGTTTATATACTGCACACTCCTTATATTATGTGTTTATATACTGTACACTCCTTATATTATGTGTTTATATACTGCACACTCCTTATATTATGTGTTTATATACTGCACACGCCTTATATTATGTGTTTATATACTGCACACGCCTTATATTATGTGTTTATATACTGCACACTCCTTATATTATGTGTTTATATACTGCACACGCCTTATATTATGTGTTTATATACTGCACACTCCTTATATTATGTGTTTATATACTGCACACTCGTTATATTATGTGTTTATATACTGTACACTCCTTATATTATGTGTTTATATACCGTACACTCCTTATATTATGTGTTTATATACTGCACACTCCTTATATTATGTGTTTATATACTGCACACTCCTTATATTATGTGTTTATATACTGTACACTCCTTATATTATGTGTTTATATACTGTACACGCCTTATATTATGTGTTTATATACTGCACACGCCTTATATTATGTGTTTATATACTGCACACGCCTTATATTATGTGGTTATATACTGTACACTCCTTATATTATGTGGTTATATAATGTACACGCCTTATATTATGTGTTTATATACTGCACACTCCTTATATTAAGTGTTTATATACTGCACACGCCTTATATTATGTGTTTATATACTGCACACTCCTTATATTATGTGTTTATATACTGCACACGCCTTATATTATGTGTTTATATACTGCACACGCCTTATATTATGTGTTTATATACTGCACACTCCTTATATTATGTGTTTATATACTGTACACTCCTTATATTATGTGTTTATATACTGTACACTCCTTATATTATGTGTTTATATACTGTACACTCCTTATATTATGTGTTTATATACTGCACACTCCTTATATTATGTGTTTATATACTGTACACTCCTTATATTATGTGTTTATATACTGCACACTCCTTATATTATGTGTTTATATACTGCACACTCCTTATATTATGTGTTTATATACTGTACACGCCTTATATTATGTGTTTATATACTGCACACTCCTTATATTATGTGTTTATATACTGCACACTCGTTATATTATGTGTTTATATACTGCACACTCCTTATATTATGTGTTTATATACTGCACACGCCTTATATTATGTGGTTATATACTGTACACTCCTTATATTATGTGGTTATATAATGTACACGCCTTATATTATGTGTTTATATACTGCACACTCCTTATATTATGTGTTTATATACTGCACACTCCTTATATTATGTGTTTATATACTGCACACGCCTTATATTATGTGTTTATATACTGCACACTCCTTATATTATGTGTTTATATACTGCACACTCCTTATATTATGTGTTTATATACTGCACACGCCTTATATTATGTGTTTATATACTGCACACTCCTTATATTATGTGTTTATATACTGTACACTCCTTATATTATGTGTTTATATACCGTACACTCCTTATATTATGTGTTTATATACTGCACACTCCTTATATTATGTGTTTATATACTGCACACTCCTTATATTATGTGTTTATATACTGTACACTCCTTATATTATGTGTTTATATACTGTACACGCCTTATATTATGTGTTTATATACTGCACACGCCTTATATTATGTGTTTATATACCGCACACTCCTTATATTATGTGTTTATATACCGTACACTCCTTATATTATGTGTTTATATACTGCACACTCCTTATATTATGTGTTTATATACTGCACACTCCTTATATTATGTGTTTATATACTGTACACTCCTTATATTATGTGTTTATATACTGTACACGCCTTATATTATGTGTTTATATACTGCACACTCGTTATATTATGTGTTTATATACCGCACACTCCTTATATTATGTGTTTATATACCGTACACTCCTTATATTATGTGTTTATATACTGCACACTCCTTATATTATGTGTTTATATACTGCACACTCCTTATATTATGTGTTTATATACTGTACACTCCTTATATTATGTGTTTATATACTGTACACGCCTTATATTATGTGTTTATATACTGCACACGCCTTATATTATGTGTTTATATACTGCACACGCCTTATATTATGTGGTTATATACTGTACACTCCTTATATTATGTGGTTATATAATGTACACGCCTTATATTATGTGTTTATATACTGCACACTCCTTATATTAAGTGTTTATATACTGCACACGCCTTATATTATGTGTTTATATACTGCACACTCCTTATATTATGTGTTTATATACTGTACACTCCTTATATTATGTGTTTATATACTGCACACTCCTTATATTATGTGTTTATATACTGCACACGCCTTATATTATGTGTTTATATACTGCACACGCCTTATATTATGTGTTTATATACTGCACACTCCTTATATTATGTGTTTATATACTGTACACTCCTTATATTATGTGTTTATATACTGTACACTCCTTATATTATGTGTTTATATACTGTACACTCCTTATATTATGTGTTTATATACTGCACACTCCTTATATTATGTGTTTATATACTGCACACTCCTTATATTATGTGTTTATATACTGTACACGCCTTATATTATGTGTTTATATACTGTACACTCCTTATATTATGTGTTTCTATACTGCACACTCCTTATATTATGTGTTTATATACTGCACACTCCTTATATTATGTGTTTATATACTGCACACTCCTTATATTATGTGTTTATATACTGTACACTCCTTATATTATGTGTTTCTATACTGCACACTCCTTATATTATGTGTTTATATACTGCACACGCCTTATATTATGTGTTTATATACTGTACACTCCTTATATTATGTGTTTATATACTGTACACTCCTTATATTATGTGTTTATATACTGTACACTCCTTATATTATGTGTTTATATACTGTACACTCCTTATATTATGTGTTTATATACTGCACACTCCTTATATTATGTGTTTATATACCGCACACTCCTTATATTATGTGTTTATATACCGTACACTCCTTATATTATGTGTTTATATACTGTACACTCCTTATATTATGTGTTTATATACTGTACACTCCTTATATTATGTGTTTATATACTGCACACTCCTTATATTATGTGTTTATATACTGCACACTCCTTATATTATGTGTTTATATACTGTACACTCCTTATATTATGTGTTTATATACTGTACACGCCTTATATTATGTGTTTATATACTGTACACTCCTTATATTATGTGTTTATATACTGCACACTCCTTATATTATGTGTTTATATACTGCACACTCCTTATATTATGTGTTTATATACTGCACACTCCTTATATTATGTGTTTATATACTGTACACTCCTTATATTATGTGGTTATATAATGTACACGCCTTATATTATGTGTTTATATACTGCACACTCCTTATATTAAGTGTTTATATACTGCACACGCCTTATATTATGTGTTTATATACTGCACACTCCTTATATTATGTGTTTATATACTGTACACTCCTTATATTATGTGTTTATATACTGCACACGCCTTATATTATGTGTTTATATACTGCACACGCCTTATATTATGTGTTTATATACTGCACACGCCTTATATTATGTGTTTATATACTGCACACTCCTTATATTATGTGTTTATATACTGTACACTCCTTATATTATGTGTTTATATACTGTACACTCCTTATATTATGTGTTTATATACTGCACACTCCTTATATTATGTGTTTATATACTGCACACTCCTTATATTATGTGTTTATATACTGTACACGCCTTATATTATGTGTTTATATACTGTACACTCCTTATATTATGTGTTTCTATACTGCACACTCCTTATATTATGTGTTTATATACTGCACACTCCTTATATTATGTGTTTATATACTGCACACTCCTTATATTATGTGTTTATATACTGTACACTCCTTATATTATGTGTTTCTATACTGCACACTCCTTATATTATGTGTTTATATACTGCACACGCCTTATATTATGTGTTTATATACTGTACACTCCTTATATTATGTGTTTATATACTGCACACTCCTTATATTATGTGTTTATATACCGCACACTCCTTATATTATGTGTTTATATACTGTACACTCCTTATATTATGTGTTTATATACTGTACACTCCTTATATTATGTGTTTATATACTGTACACTCCTTATATTATGTGTTTATATACTGCACACTCCTTATATTATGTGTTTATATACTGCACACTCCTTATATTATGTGTTTATATACTGTACACTCCTTATATTATGTGTTTATATACTGTACACGCCTTATATTATGTGTTTATATACTGTACACTCCTTATATTATGTGTTTATATACTGCACACTCCTTATATTATGTGTTTATATACTGCACACTCCTTATATTATGTGTTTATATACTGCACACTCCTTATATTATGTGTTTATATACTGTACACTCCTTATATTATGTGTTTATATACTGCACACTCCTTATATTATGTGTTTATATACTGTACACTCCTTATATTATGTGTTTATATACTGCACACTCCTTATATTATGTGTTTATATACCGCACACTCCTTATATTATGTGTTTATATACTGTACACTCCTTATATTATGTGTTTATATACTGTACACTCCTTATATTATGTGTTTATATACTGTACACTCCTTATATTATGTGTTTATATACTGCACACTCCTTATATTATGTGTTTATATACTGCACACTCCTTATATTATGTGTTTATATACTGTACACTCCTTATATTATGTGTTTATATACTGTACACGCCTTATATTATGTGTTTATATACTGTACACTCCTTATATTATGTGTTTATATACTGCACACTCCTTATATTATGTGTTTATATACTGCACACTCCTTATATTATGTGTTTATATACTGCACACTCCTTATATTATGTGTTTATATACTGTACACTCCTTATATTATGTGTTTATATACTGCACACTCCTTATATTATGTGTTTATATACTGCACACTCCTTATATTATGTGTTTATATACTGTACACTCCTTATATTATGTGTTTATATACTGCACACTCCTTATATTATGTGTTTATATACTGCACACTCCTTATATTATGTGTTTATATACTGCACACGCCTTATATTATGTGTTTATATACTGCACACTCCTTATATTATGTGTTTATATACTGTACACTCCTTATATTATGTGTTTATATACTGTACACGCCTTATATTATGTGTTTATATACCGTACACTCCTTATATTATGTGTTTATATACTGCACACGCCTTATATTATGTGTTTATATACTGCACACTCCTTATATTATGTGTTTATATACTGTACACTCCTTATATTATGTGTTTATATACTGCACACTCCTTATATTATGTGTTTATATACTGCACAAGCCTTATATTATGTGTTTATATACTGTACACTCCTTATATTATGTGTTTATATACTGCACACTCCTTATATTATGTGTTTATATACTGTACACTCCTTATATTATGTGTTTATATACTGTACACTCCTTATATTATGTGTTTATATACTGCACACTACTTATATTATGTGTTTATATACTGTACACTCCTTATATTATGTGTTTATATACTGCACACTCCTTATATTATGTGTTTATATACTGTACACTCCTTATATTATGTGTTTATATACTGCACACTACTTATATTATGTGTTTATATACTGTACACTCCTTATATTATGTGTTTATATACTGTACGCTCCTTATATTATGTGTTTATATACTGTATGCTCCTTATATTATGTGTTTATATACTGCACGCTCCTTATATTATGTGTTTATATACTGCACGCTCCTTATATTATGTGTTTATATACTGCACACTCCTTATATTATGTGTTTATATACTGTACACTCCTTATATTATGTGTTTATATACTGTACACTCCTTATATTATGTGTTTATATACTGCACACTCCTTATATTATGTGTTTATATACTGCACACTCCTTATATTATGTGTTTATATACTGTACACTCCTTATATTATGTGTTTATATACTGTACACTCCTTATATTATGTGTTTATATACTGCACACTCCTTATATTATGTGTTTCTATACTGCACACTCCTTATATTATGTGTTTATATACTGTACACTCCTTATATAATGTGTTTATATACTGCACACTCCTTATATTATGTGTTTATATACTGCACACTCCTTATATTATGTGTTTATATACTGTACACTCCTTATATTATGTGTTTATATACTGCACACTCCTTATATTATGTGTTTATATACTGTACACTCCTTATATTATGTGTTTATATACTGCACACTCCTTATATTATGTGTTTATATACTGCACACTCCTTATATTATGTGTTTATATACTGCACACTCCTTATATTATGTGTTTATATACTGTACACTCCTTATATTATGTGTTTATATACTGCACACTCCTTATATTATGTGTTTATATACTGCACACTCCTTATATTATGTGTTTATATACTGTACACTCCTTATATTATGTGTTTATATACCGCACACTCCTTATATTATGTGTTTATATACTGTACACTCCTTATATTATGTGTTTATATACTGCACACTCCTTATATTATGTGTTTATATACTGCACACTCCTTATATTATGTGTTTATATACTGTACACTCCTTATATTATGTGTTTATATACTGTACACGCCTTATATTATGTGTTTATATACTGTACACTCCTTATATTATGTGTTTATATACTGCACACTCCTTATATTATGTGTTTATATACTGCACACTCCTTATATTATGTGTTTATATACTGTACACTCCTTATATTATGTGTTTATATACTGTACACTCCTTATATTATGTGTTTATATACTGCACACTCCTTATATTATGTGTTTATATACTGCACACTCCTTATATTATGTGTTTATATACTGTACACTCCTTATATTATGTGTTTATATACTGCACACTCCTTATATTATGTGTTTATATACTGTACACTCCTTATATTATGTGTTTATATACTGTACACTCCTTATATTATGTGTTTATATACTGTACACTCCTTATATTATGTGTTTATATACTGCACACTCCTTACATTATGTGTTTATATACTGCACACTCCTTATATTATGTGTTTATATACTGCACACGCCTTATATTATGTGTTTATATACTGCACACTCCTTATATTATGTGTTTATATACTGTACACTCCTTATATTATGTGTTTATATACTGTACACGCCTTATATTATGTGTTTATATACCGTACACTCCTTATATTATGTGTTTATATACTGCACACGCCTTATATTATGTGTTTATATACTGCACACTCCTTATATTATGTGTTTATATACTGTACACTCCTTATATTATGTGTTTATATACTGCACACTCCTTATATTATGTGTTTATATACTGCACAAGCCTTATATTATGTTTATATACTGTACACTCCTTATATTATGTGTTTATATACTGCACACTCCTTATATTATGTGTTTATATACTGTACACTCCTTATATTATGTGTTTATATACTGTACACTCCTTATATTATGTGTTTATATACTGCACACTACTTATATTATGTGTTTATATACTGTACACTCCTTATATTATGTGTTTATATACTGTACGCTCCTTATATTATGTGTTTATATACTGCACGCTCCTTATATTATGTGTTTATATACTGCACGCTCCTTATATTATGTGTTTATATACTGCACACTCCTTATATTATGTGTTTATATACTGTACACTCCTTATATTATGTGTTTATATACTGTACACTCCTTATATTATGTGTTTATATACTGTACACTCCTTATATTATGTGTTTATATACTGTACACGCCTTATATTATGTGTTTATATACTGTACACTCCTTATATTATGTGTTTATATACTGCACACTCCTTATATTATGTGTTTATATACTGTACACTCCTTATATTATGTGTTTATATACTGTACACGCCTTATATTATGTGTTTATATACTGTACACGCCTTATATTATGTGTTTATATACTGTACACGCCTTATATTATGTGTTTATATACTGTACACTCCTTATATTATGTGTTTATATACCGTACACGCCTTATATTATGTGTTTATATACCGCACACTCCTTATATTATGTGTTTATATACTGCACACTCCTTATATTATGTGTTTATATACTGTACACTCCTTATATTATGTGTTTATATACTGCACACTCCTTATATTATGTGTTTATATACTGCACACTCCTTATATTATGTGTTTATATATTGTACACTCCTTATATTATGTGTTTATATACTGTACACTCCTTATATTATGTGTTTATATACTGTACACTCCTTATATTATGTGTTTATATACTGTACACGCCTTATATTATGTGTTTATATACTGTACACGCCTTATATTATGTGTTTATATACTGTACACTCCTTATATTATGTGTTTATATACTGTACACGCCTTATATTATGTGTTTATATACTGTACACTCCTTATATTATGTGTTTATATACTGTACACGCCTTATATTATGTGTTTATATACCGCACACTCCTTATATTATGTGTTTATATACCGCACACTCCTTATATTATGTGTTTATATACTGCACACTCCTTATATTATGTGTTTATATACTGTACACTCCTTATATTATGTGTTTATATACTGCACACTCCTTATATTATGTGTTTATATACTGCACACTCCTTATATTATGTGTTTATATATTGTACACTCCTTATATTATGTGTTTATATACTGTACACTCCTTATATTATGTGTTTATATACTGCACACTCCTTATATTATGTGTTTATATACTGTACACGCCTTATATTATGTGTTTATATACTGCACACTCCTTATATTATGTGTTTATATACTGCACACGCCTTATATTATGTGGTTATATACTGCACACTCCTTATATTATGTGTTTATATACTGTACACTCCTTATATTATGTGGTTATATAATGTACACGCCTTATATTATGTGTTTATATACTGCACACTCCTTATATTATGTGTTTATATACTGCACACTCCTTATATTATGTGTTTATATACTGTACACTCCTTATATTATGTGTTTATATACTGCACACTCCTTATATTATGTGTTTCTATACTGTACACTCCTTATATTATGTGTTTATATACTGTACACTCCTTATATTATGTGTTTATATACTGCACACTCCTTATATTATGTGTTTATATACTGCACACGCCTTATATTATGTGTTTATATACTGCACACGCCTTATATTATGTGTTTATATACTGCACACTCCTTATATTATCTGTTTATATACTGCACACGCCTTATATTATGTGTTTATATACTGCACACTCCTTATATTATGTGTTTATATACTGTACACTCCTTATATTATGTGTTTATATACTGCACACGCCTTATATTATGTGTTTATATACTGCACACGCCTTATATTATGTGTTTATATACTGCACACTCCTTATATTATGTGTTTATATACTGCACACTCCTTATATTATGTGTTTATATACTGCACACGCCTTATATTATGTGTTTATATACTGCACACGCCTTATATTATGTGGTTATATAATGTACACGCCTTATATTATGTGTTTATATACTGTACACTCCTTATATTATGTGTTTATATACTGTACACTCCTTATATTATGTGTTTATATACTGCACACGCCTTATATTATGTGTTTATATACTGCACACTCCTTATATTATGTGTTTATATACTGCACACTCCTTATATTATGTGTTTATATACTGCACACTCCTTATATTATGTGTTTATATACTGTACACTCCTTATATTATGTGTTTATATACTGTACACTCCTTATATTATGTGTTTATATACTGCACAAGCCTTATATTATGTGTTTATATACTGCACACGCCTTATATTATGTGGTTATATAATGTACACGCCTTATATTATGTGTTTATATACTGTACACTCCTTATATTATGTGTTTATATACTGCACACTCCTTATATTATGTGTTTATATACTGTACACTCCTTATATTATGTGTTTATATACTGTACGCTCCTTATATTATGTGTTTCTATACTGCACACTCCTTATATTATGTGTTTATATACTGTACACTCCTTATATTATGTGTTTATATACTGCACACTCCTTATATTATGTGTTTATATACTGCACACTCCTTATATTATGTGTTTATATACTGTACACTCCTTATATTATGTGTTTATATACTGCACACGCCTTATATTATGTGTTTATATACTGTACACTCCTTATATTATGTGGTTATATACTGTACACGCCTTATTTTATGTGGTTATATACTGCACACTCCTTATATTATGTGTTTATATACTGCACACTCCTTATATTATGTGTTTATATACTGTACACTCCTTATATTATGTGTTTATATACTGTACACGCCTTATTTTATGTGTTTATATACTGTACACTCCTTATATTATGTGTTTATATACTGTACACGCCTTATTTTATGTGGTTATATACTGTACACGCCTTATATTAGATGTTTATATACTTTACATGCTTTATATTACATTTATATAATGTTCTCGCCTTATATTATTGCACTTATATACATTGCATGCCTGATATTACATTTATTTACTGTTTTCACCTTATATTATTACGTGTATATACTTTTTAGTGCATTGTATCATCTTCCAGCTTTATGAAATGAAAAATAAGTTTACTTCCATAAAAAATACAGATGCACACTGTATCAGTTTTTTACATGTCTTTTTTAGATAGCCTCTTTAAGGTGTCAGACACAGTGCCCCCATAAGGCCACGGCCCCACTATCAGTATTTGGTCAGTATTCGGTCAGTATTTTATCTCAGGAGTGGGAGCCAAAACCAGGTGAGGAACAATCAGGGAAAAGGTAGAATAGAAATATGTCACCAATTCTGCATTGATCACCCACTCCTGGTTTTGATAGTGGGGTTGTGGCCTAACAGTTACTGTCTACCAGACCAGCTTTACTAGAGATCGTCCGCCCTTTTTATTAGTCCTGATTTGTAGGCCACTTGTGTTTGTATAGAATGTGTGTATAACATTTATGGTGATCAACACCATAGAAGTACAGTATAAGACCATCCCTTTATCTTGATTACATTTTCTGTGTCACATTTTCAGCTCCATCAAATATGAAGCTCACATCTTCTTTCCTAGATAACTATTATTATTGTATATTTTGGTGATGTATTTGCTATTGCACACACTATTCGCTATCTGACGTATACAATGAAACCACTTTGAGATGACCACTAGTGATGATCAAGCATGCTCGTTGCTTGAGATTTAAGAGCATGCTCAATCATCACTAATGACCACCTAAAATGTCAGAGAAATATGGGTTTCTAGGAAAATCTGGTCTAGTTTATGGGTGGTCTTTTCAAGGGTTTTCACTGAATAAGATTATATGATGGTGTGCTGGCATTTCATTTTATGTGTTTACGCAGCACAAACATATTCCAGTCATTATCATCACTGTTCCCAGAGGGGCTCATATTCTATATTCCCTATCAGTATGTCTCTGAAGTTTGGGATGGAGCCACAGTGTGACGCCCAGCTGTGCTTGGTATCACAGATCCTAGAAGAGTGCATTGATGGATTCCTCCACAAGAGGCCCCCATAAACATTCACACATCTCCACCTTCCACCTCAGACCAGCAGAGGGAGCCCGTTAGGGATATAAATAGGGAAGGAGGAGGCAGGCAGTTCAGTTCCTCTGATGAGTTCCTGCAGTAGAGAAGCCTGAGAGAGGTTAGTCTGCAGAGGAGCTCAGTCTAGTTTAGAGAACTCTGCTAATAGTTCAGTAGTGGAGCCCAAGGCTCCTGCTAACTAGATTCAGGGAGCTCAGTTAGAGCTTAAGGTGTGCCGGCGCCATAAGATCGGTGAAGCGTGCCATGCTGCCGTTAGTGTGTATAGCCTAGTGAGGGCCCGAGTAGGCCGAAGGTGAGTGGAGAGTTAGTACGTAGGGGGCAGAGGAGCTTAACCAGCTCACCCCGAAGCATCTACCGGACACCGGGTCCGAGCTTACCGGGACCTCTACGACCCATTAAGGCATAACCGGAATCCCTGGTGAACTACAGGTCCCAGGATCGCTAAAGAGCTGATGCGTAACAGAGCCAGGAGACACATAGGCCCCGCAAGTTGAGGAGCGTGTACTCCAAGAAAAAGCCCTACCACAAGGTCAGCCAGAGCAGGACAGAGACAAAGTTAGGCCTAGCTCCAGGCAGGTCGGAAACTTACTACGCAGAGGCAAGAAACAGGAGGCCCTACACCTGCTCATTGGGGAGGATCCTGATATGCACCCTTCACCCTACATTGCTCCGGGACGTGCCTGAATTTCCATCAGTAAAAGGTATTGAAGTGACTACCGTGTCCGTCCCCGTTCTTGCTCTGACCCGGCTGGGTCTCGCCTGTCCTGCATCCCCCTTCATACGCTGCCCTGAGGCCTAGCTCCACCTGTGGGGAGCTATACCATCAAGCTGCCTTATCACCGGCCTCAGTGGACTGTGCAGCGCTGGTGATTCTCACCAGAAACCACAGGTGGCGTCACGAACTTTCATAAACTTAACATACAATCCCCTTTTAAAGAGCGACATCCCCAAAGGCAAAGGCCCGGGTACCGAGTCATCCCTATTCCCCTGGGTGAGTCAACAGTACCCAAATAAAATCCACACAAACTCGTGGAGAACATATAAACTCCATTCAGATGTTGTTCTTGGCTGAATTTGAACCCAGGGCTGAATATCAACATAGCTAACCATAGAGCCACCATGCCGGCTACTTCCAAAATGACACATATTATGGTATATGGCAGATTCAGGATTCACATATGACAATAAGTTAGAAATAATCCTGGATAAGAAGCTTAGACTCTTAAAAACACTTGGATCTTCATTTCAGATGGCGGTTAACATCTTCTGTGCGCATTTTGTTGTATCTTTTTGGTATGCTCTTGTACTATAGTGCACCATCAATCGCTTTTTTGAAGCTCAAACTTAAGGCTCATTCAGACATCCGATTTTCGAGTACCAGTGCTATCACAGCTAACACTCTTACCTGGGATAGTCTATGGGGCCACTTCCATGTGACTGACCGAGTGGTCCGCGGAAGATCATGGAGACATGTCTGATTTTGATCCGAGGGTCGGATCAAAATGGGCAATGCAAGTCAATGGGTCCTTGAAAAAATTGGATGACATCCGAGTGAGGTCTGATTTTCACAGACTCTCAGAATGGAGAAGGTGGAGAATTTTTTTTTTAATTTCTCCATAAACGAGAAAATCGGATGACACTAATACCACACTCTGATCAAACCCTGATCAGAACAATCAGTCCATTTTTCTCGTACATGGAAATATCAGACATGTGAATGAGGCCTCAGGCCTGGTTCAGATGGATTGAAACTTAGGCCTCTGCATACAAGAGCAGCTCTGTGTGCTTGTCCATGTAGCAGGAGCTGCCTGTTATAAACATGCACTAGTCTGGTCCGTAAGTCAGACTATGGCGTGCTGTGATTTTTTTTCAGACCGGACAATCGGCATGTGTGAAAAATTATTGTATTATCACAGAATCATAGAATATTAGTGTTGGAAGGGGCCTCCAGGGTCATCTGGTCCAGCCCCCTGCTCATTGCAGGATTCAGTAAACCATCTCAGACAGATGTCTGTCCAGCCTCTGTGTGAAGACTTCCACTGAAGGAGAACTTCCCACCTCTTGTGGCCGCCTGTTCCACTCATTGATCACCCTCACTGTCAAAATGTTTTATCTAATATCTAATCTGTATCTTCTCCCTTTCAGTTTCATTCCATTGCTTCTCGTGTTTCCATGTGCAAATGAGAACAAGGATGATCCCTCTACACTGTGACATTGCAATGGCACACTGGTTATTATTGGATCAGTGTTCTGTCTGTTGAGTACAAGGGCAGCAGACAGACTGAAATTATTGCTCCAATATTTCAATATTGCTGTAAACAGGAAAAATGTAAGGTACTTAGTTAGCGTTTTTTGATCAGAGTGCAAAAGTCATTCAACCACGTCAAGGTGACCTTTTTTATATGGATGGTCCCTAACCACTACCTCTCCATGTGCCAAACTAACTTCATGTGAACGGGGAGTGAAAAGGAGACAAGGAGTAGCTTGCAATTAAAGCCTTATGTGAGAAACATGGGTGGATAAGGGAGCTGGACCCTAGAGGAGGCCAACCCGCCGATATGTATTATACACAAAAATAAAAAAAGTGTATGCATATCATGTATGTATATGTTCTGATATTGGTCACATAGCGTATTTGTGCACCTGTGCAGTAATTTAATACTAAAGGTGTGTGGGCTCTGTTTTTTCTCCTTTTTTTTGAGTGAAATTATTGCTGTCTGAACAACCCCTTAATTAGTGCTAAAAGTACCAACACTTAGAAGTAAACAAACCAAATGAATGAATCCTCTCAAGGACTGTCTGGTGACATTCTCAGGCGATATGATAAGTGGTGTGGATATTAATGAATTTAGATGACGAGTGCTTTTATGAAAGTAGATGTTGATTTTCAATATTTCTATTTTTTTTATTTTCCAAGATAACCAAAGATAGTTTTTAGTCTTTTGGTTATTGTCAAATGATCCCCAGCTAGAGCTGTGCAGAAAGATATGCAGGACCCTGGTTGAGCTGCCTCATTGTTAGTCCTGTGAGCCCCCTTCTACTCGCCGACATTCCTGGTGCCTCTTCTGATTAGTTGGCCATTGTCGCAGAGGGACGCACACACAATCTTGCACTGAACCTACTTATCAGAAGAGGTGCTATGCTGGCAGGTAAGAGATGGTCCATGGACTACCAACCTGGTGACCATAGACTACCAAAAGAGCTGCTGAATTAGAGTTCAGCAAAAAGATTCACAGGACAATATCTCCAACCCTGTTGTAAAAATGCTTCAGGACATTTTGACAGTTATACCGTAATTTTACACTTGGTGATGAGCCAAAGGTTTCAGATATATTGCTCTTAATTAGCTAGCGAAGGATGTATTGAAGGAAAGGTTATTTACTTTTTATTCTGTGCAGTATATTGTCTGAAGAGATTGAATATGAAGCCAAGAGTCAAGAAAAGGTCCCTGAGTTGCTTTTCTACAGTAAAAAGAAACATTTATTTTTAGTACTAGAAAACTTCTGTTCCTAAGGTTAATTAAAACAAATGGCAATCCATGTTTTGTCATCTGCAGGGTACAACCTGTAACTAGAGATGAGCGGTGTTCGACTAGAACTGTTCGCCAATCTCAAATTCGAGCTGTTTTGGGCGGTGTTCGAGTTGTTCGACGAACCCGAACGATTTGCAAAAAATTCGGCTGTTCGAGGTTATGTTCGATAACTGTTCGTGCACCAAAACTGTGTCTTGAATGTCTGGCGCTATTTAGAGCACCAATCATGCAGGGATTGTCTGCCACTCACTGTAATGCCACAGCCATGGTGGTTGTGGCATTACAGTGATTGCCCAAATCGATGGGAACAGTGCCAACAGTGAAACATGAAAAGCCGGCAATTCAGCAGCGGCATACACCGATACCCGACAATTTAGAACCGAAAGAATAGAGCTTCACACATAGATTAGATAGATAGAAACATGTCAGTCACATATATATGAAGTACAGTGACAGTGTTGCTTACTGTACTTGTCATTTAGTGTAAAGGATTTATCAAAAAAATAATAGTGTTTTCATGCACCGTCTCTTTAAAAAAGCCGGCCGGCAATTCAGCAGCGGTACCCGACAATTTAGAATAGAAAAAATAAAGAATCACACATAGATTAGATAGATAGAAACATGTCAGTCACATATATATGAAGTACAGTGACAGTGTTGCTTACTGTACTTGTCATTTAGTGTAAAGGATTTATTAAAAAAAATAATAGTGTTTTCATGCACCGTCTCTTTAAAAAAGCCGGCCGGCAATTCAGCAGCGGTACCCGACAATTTAGAATAGAAAGAATAAAGAATCACACATAGATTAGATAGATAGAAACATGTCAGTCACACATATAAGAAGCACACTGACAGTGTTGCTTACTGTACTTGTCATTTAGTGCAAAGGATTTATTAAAAAAAATAATAGTGTTTTCGTGCACCGTCTCTTTAAAAAAGCCGGCCGGCAATTCAGCATCGGTACCCGACAATTTAGAACAGAAAGATAGAGCATCACACATAGATTAGATAGATAGAAACATGTCAGTCACATATATATGAAGTACAGTGACAGTGTTGATTACTGTACTTGTCATTTAGTGTTAAAATAAAGGATTTATTATTAAAAAAATTGGCGTGGGGTTCCCCATAATTTTAGTCTCTAGCGGAGGTTAAGCAGACGGCTGGGGCAGATGTTTGAAGCCTGGGAAGGGGGTAATACCCACGGAGCTTCCCAGGCTACTAATATCAGCCCCCAGCTGAATACCTAGCCTTTACTAGCTATTAAAATGGGGGACCCCCCCAAAAAAATGACGTGGGGTCCCCCCTATTTTAATAGCTAGCAAAGGCTAGGCAGACAGCTGGGGGCTGATATTAATAGCCCAGGAAGGGTGCCATGAATATTGGCCCCCTCCCAGGCTAGAAACACCAGCCGTCAGCCGCCCCAGAAATGGCGCATCCTTAGGATGCGCCAATTCTGGCACTTAGCCTCGCTCTTCCCACTGCCCTGTAGCGGTGACAGTGGGGTAATAGGGTTGGGGTTGATGTCAGCTTATAATGCCAGCTGACATCAAGCCCAGGTTAGTAATGGAGAGGCGTCTATAAGACACCCCCATTACTAACCCCATAGTGAAAGCTAAAAAAAACCCCACAAACACCCAGAATAAAGTCCTTTAATTGAAATAAAGACACAATTTTTTATTATTCTAAATTAAACAATACTTACCATCACGCCCATTCCAGCTGAAGCCAAGGATCTCCTGCAATAAAAGAAAAATAATAAAGCAACCTCATCCTTACCTTTCCATGGTTCCCACGACAGCTTCAGCTCTGCTACATCGAGATGACAGGCTGGACCGCAGCAGAACGCTGCCATCCAGCCTGTCATCCCGCAGACACTGAGAAGCGCAGGCATGCTTGCGCTCCTCAGTGTCTCGCTGTGACGGCATAAAGATGAGACGAGTTCATGTCCAATGAACTCGGCGCACCTCATGCACGTCACTGACAGCGTGGGAGAATTCTCCTGCACTCAGCACTTCAGCGTGAGAATTCTCCCACGCTGTCAGTGACGTACATGAGGTCAGCTGAGTTCATTGGACATGAATGAGCTCACCTCATGCACGTCACTGACAGCGTGGGAGAATTCTCATACTGTAGCGCTGAGTGCAGGAGAATTTTCCCACGCTGTCAGTGACGTGCATGAGGTGAGCTGAGATCATTGGACATGAATGAGCTCACCTCATGCACGTCACTGACAGCGTGGGAAAATTCTCCTGCACTCAGCGCTTCAGCGTGAGAATTTTCCCACGCTGTCAGTGACGTGCATGAGGTGAGCTCATTCATGTCCAATGAACTCAGCTGACCTCATGTACGTCACTGACAGCGTGGGAGAATTCTCACGCTGAAGTGCTGAGTGCAGGAGAATTCTCCCACGCTGTCAGTGACGTGCATGAGGTGCGCCGAGTTCATTGGACATGAACTCGTCTCATCTTTATGCCGTCACAGTGAGACACTGAGGAGCGCAAGCATGCCTGCGCTTCTCAGTGTCCGCGGGATGACAGGCTGGATGGCAGCGTTCTGCTGCGGTCCAGCCTGTCATCTCGATGTAGCAGAGCTGAAGCTGTCGTGGGAACCATGGAAAGGTAAGGATGAGGTTGCTTAATTATTTTACTTTTATTGCAGAAGACATTGGCTTCAGCTGGAATGGGCGTGACGGTAAGTATGGTTTAATTTAGAACAATAAAGAATTGTGTGTTTATTTCAATTAAAGGACTTTTTTCTGGGTGTTGTGTTTTTTTTAAATACTTTACTAGAAATTCATGGCGGTCATGTCTAATATTGGCGTGACCCCATGAATTTCGGGCTTAGGGCCAGCTGATAATGCCAAGCTGGCCCTAACCCCTTTATTACCCAATGAGCCACCGCACCAGGGCCCTGGATGAGTTGGGTACAGCGCCAGAAGATGGTGCTTCTATGAATGCGCCATTTTCCGGGGTGGCTGCGGACTGCATTTTGCAGCGGGGGGGGACCCAGAAAGCTTGGGCCTCCCTGCGCTGCAGATTCCAGCTCCCAGCTGCCTAGTTGTACCTGTCTGGACACAAAAATAGGGCGAAGCCCCACGTATTTTTTTTTTCAATTATTTCATGAAATTCATGAAATAATTAAGAAAAAAAGGGCTTTCCTATATTGTTGTGTCCGGCCAGGTACAAATAGGCAGCTGGTGGTTGGGGGCAGCCCGTTCCTGCCTGCTGTACCTGGCTGGACACAAATATAGGGCGAAGCCCCACGTCAATTTTTTTTTAAATTATTTCATGAAACTAGATGGTGGCCCGATTCCAACGCATCGGGTATTGTAGAATATGTATGCGGCAGACCCGGCGCAATCAGCAGAGCGGTGTTTAAACTTGGCGCCAAAATCGCTGACTGGTCGCGGCCAGCAACCGCGACCAATCAGCAAAGCGGTGTTGAAATTTGGCGACTATATCGCTGATTGGTCACGGCTGGCGGTCGCGACTAATCAGCAGAGCGGGGTTTGAATTTTGCGCCAATAATGCTGATTGGTCGCGACCAATCAGCAAAGCGGTGTTTAAATTTTGCGTCAATAATGCTGATTGGTTGCGGTCGCGACCAATCAGCAAAGCGGTGTTTAAATTTGGTGCCAATAATGGTGATTGGTCACGACCGCGACCATTCAGCAGAGCAGTGTTTAAATTTGGCGGCAACAATGTTGATTAGTCGCGGCCGGCGGTCGCGACCAATCAGCAGAGCGGGGTTTAAATTTGGCGCCAAAATCGCTGATTGGTCGCGGCCGGCAACTGTGACCAATCAGCAGAGCGGGGTTTAAATTTGGCGCCAATACTGCTGATTGGTCGCGGCCGGCAACCGTGACCAATCAGCCGAGCAGGGTTTAAATTTGGCGCCAATACTGCTGATTGGTCGCGGACAGCGACCGCGATCAATCAGCAGAGCGGTGTTTAAATTTGGCGCCAATAATGCTGATTAGTCGCGGCCGGCATCCGCGACCAATTAGCAGAGCGGGGTTTAAATTTGGCGCCAATACTGCTGATTGGTCGCGGCCGGCAACCGTGACCAATCAGCCGAGCAGGGTTTAAATTTGGCGCCAATACTGCTGATTGGTCGCGGACAGCGACCGCGATCAATCAGCAGAGCGGTGTTTAAATTTGGCGCCAATAATGCTGATTAGTCGCGGCCGGCATCCGCGACCAATTAGCAGAGCGGGGTTTAAATTTGGCGCCAATACTGCTGATTGGTCGCGGCCGGCAACCGTGACCAATCAGCCGAGCAGGGTTTAAATTTGGCGCCAATACTGCTGATTGGTCGCGGACGGCGACCGCGATCAATCAGCAGAGCGGTGTTTAAATTTGGCGCCAATAATGCTGATTAGTCGCGGCCGGCATCCGCGACCAATTAGCAGAGCGGGGTTTAAATTTGGTGCCAATCTCGCTGATTGGTCGCGGCTGGAGTCCGCGACCAATCAGCAGAGCGTTGTTTAAATTTGGCGCCAATCTCACTGATTGGACGCGTCTGGCGTCCGCGACCAATCAGCAGAGCGTTGTTTAAATTTGGCGCCAAGCTCGCTGATTGGTCGCGGCCGCTATTTAAATGTGGCGCCCAAATCGATGATTGGTCGCGGGCAGCGTCCGCGACCAATCAGCAGAGCGGTGTTTAACTTTAGCGCCAAGATCACTGATTGGTCGCGTGCGGAGAGCGCGACCAATCAGCGAATCGTATTGGTGAGGACCGGGGTGTGCCGCTGCCTGGTCGGATACTTCCGCTGCGAGAAGCCGGGAGATGAGCGACTGCTCGCAGCAGAAGTATCCCGACCCGCAGCGCCGCTCCCCGGTCCTCCCTTGACACCCTAGCCGCTGATGTCCCCACAGTATCCGCATGGTGTTACAAAGATTCGGACATTTGTGTTAAAAATCGCTGATTGGTCGCTGGCGCTGCCCGCGACCAATCACCGATTTGGGCGCCAAATTTAAATATCGGCCGCAACCAATCACCAATCTTGGCTCCACATTTAAACACCGCTGTGCTGATTGGTCGCCGACGCTGGGCGCGACCAATCACAGATTTTGGCGCCACATTTAAATAGCGTCCGCGACCAATCAGTACAGCGGTGTTTAAATGTGGAGCCAAGATGGATGATTGGTCGCGGCCGATATTTAAATTTGGCGCCCAAATCGGTGATTGGTCGCGGGCAGCGCCTGCGACCAATCAGCGATTTTTAACACAAATGTCCGGACCTTTGTAACACCATGCGGATACTGTGGGGACATCAGCGGCTAGCGTGTGTAGGGAGGACAGGGGAGCGGCGCTGACATCCAATTGGTCGCGGCCGCTATTTAAATGTGCCGCACAAATCGGTGATTGGTCGCCGTCTTGACCGCGACCAATCACTGATCTTGCCGCCAAAGTTAAACACTACTATGCTGATTGGTCGCGGACGCTGCCCGCGACCAATCACAGATTTGTGCGCCAAATTTAAATATCGGCCGCGACCAATCACCGATCTTGGATCCACATTTAAACAACGCTGTGCTGATTGGTCGCGGCCGATATTTAAATGTGGCGCCCAAATCGGTGATTGGTCGCGGTCTTGGCGCGCGACCAATCACTGATCTTGCCGCCAAAGTTAAACACTACTGTGCTGATTGGTCGCGGACGCTGCCCGCGACCAATCACCGATTTGTGCGCCAAATTTAAATATCAGCCTCATGCACGTCACTGACAGCGTGGGAAAATTCTCCTGCACTCAGCGCTTCAGCGTGAGAATTCTCCCACGCTGTCAGTGACGTACATGAGGTGAGCTGAGTTCATTGGACATGAACTCGTCTCATCTTTATGCCGTCACAGCGAGACACTGAGGAGCGCAAGCATGCCTGCGCTTCTCAGTGTCTGCGGCATGGCAAGCTGGATGGCAGCATTCTGCTGCGGTCCAGCCTGTCATCTCGATGTAGCAGAGCTGAAGCTGTCGTGGGAACCATGGAAAGGTAAGGATGAGGTTGCTTTATTATTTTTCTTTTATTGCAGGAGATCCTTGGCTTCAGCTGGAATGGTTGTGACGGTAAGTATGGTTTAATTTAGAACAATAAAGAATTGTGTCTTTATTTCAATTAAAGGACTTTATTCTGGGTGTTTGTGTTTTTTTTTTAACTTTGACTATGGGGTTAGTAATGGGGGTGTCTTATAGACGCCTCTCCATTACTAACCTGGGCTTGATGACAGCTGGCATTATAAGCTGACATCAACCCCAGCCCTATTACCCCACTGCCACCGCTACAGGGCAGTGGGAAGAGCGAGGCTAAGTGCCAGAATAGGCGCATCCTATGGATGCGCTATTTCTGGGGCGGCTGACGGCTGGTGTTTCTAGCCTGGGAGGGGGCCAATATTCATGGCACCCTTCCTGGGCTATTAATATCAGCCCCCAGCTGTCTGCCTAGCCTTTGCTAGCTATTAAAATAGGGGGGACCCCACGTCATTTTTTTGGCGGGGTCCCCCATTTTAATAGCTAGTAAAGGCTAGGTATTCAGCTGGGGGCTGATATTAGTAGCCTGGGAAGCTCCGTGGGTATTACCCCCTTCCCAGGCTTCAAACATCTGCCCCAGCCGTCTGCTTAACCTCCGCTAGAGACTAAAATTATGGGGAACCCCACGCCAATTTTTTTAATAATAAATCCTTTATTTTAACACTAAATGACAAGTACAGTAATCAACACTGTCACTGTACTTCATATATATGTGACTGACATGTTTCTATCTATCTAATCTATGTGTGATGCTCTATCTTTCTGTTCTAAATTGTCGGGTACCGATGCTGAATTGCCGGCCGGCTTTTTTAAAGAGACGGTGCACGAAAACACTATTATTTTTTTTAATAAATCCTTTACACTAAATGACAAGTACAGTAAGCAACACTGTCACTGTGCTTCTTATATGTGTGACTGACATGTTTCTATCTATCTAATCTATGTGTGATGCTCTATTCCTTCTTGTCTAAATTGTCGGGTACCGGTGTATGCCGCTGCTGAATTGCCGGCCGGCTTTTTTAAAGAAAGCGTCTTCTGAGCAGTTTGTCAGCTTTTGGACACCTTTGAAGGTGTTTTCTATGTGTTTCTAAGTGTTTTTGTTTGCCTGCCATTGGTTTTAACGGTGTTCGACGGTGTTCTAAGGTGTTCGACGAACAGTTCCTCGAACATCCCGGTGTTCGACGAACCGAACCGAACCCGAACACTACGGGGTGGCTCAACACTACCTGTAACCCATCATCAATGCCAATCTACACCACTACTGCTGAAGAGGATGTGGAGAAATAACCTGATCCAACAGATTCCTTGGCCAAAATCTCATAAAATGTTAGTAAAAGTATACATTTTTTTCAGTTAAAGTCACAACTCATGTGCAACAATGTGAGTACTGTATATGGTTTTATATATTCTAATTGTCATATCATAAAAACGAACATTGTGTGAATACAGCTTTACATGTATACAACCAAGGAAATGACTAGGGGGATTCAGAGGTAGCAGCCACACTGAGGCCTTGGTGCCCGATGGGCCATAAAAAATAAAACTACGTTTTATTCTGTTTTGCAGCCACTAGTCCATGATGTGGCCAATTTAACATATTCAAACTAATGACATTTCACCAGTTTAAGCATGTTAAAATGTCAGACCCAGCTTTCTCTGTGTGATACATGTAATGACACACAGCCCTGCTCTTCTCACTGATCTCACTGTTGGCAACTACTGTAATTACAAAGTGGGGAAGGGGAGTACAGCAGAGCTGTCTGTCATTACAAGCACTTCTAGATCTGCAGCTCTTATCTCACGGCATTGTGAGTGTGGGGTAGGGAGAATAGAGCAGAGCTGAGTGTCTTTACATCTACATTTGCAGCTCTCACCCCCAGAGTCCTGTCAGTGTGTGACAGTGCTGTAAGATGAGAGCTGCAGATACAGAAGTATTTATAATGACACGCAGCTCTGCTTTACTTTCTCTCCCCCACACTCACAGTGCTATGAGATGAGAGCTGCAGATCTAGAAGTGTTTGTAATGACACACAGCTCTGCTCTACTTCCCTGCCCTGCTTATGATCACAGTAGGTTCTAGCAGTGAGATCAGTGAGAATAGCAGGGCTGTGTGTCATTACATATCTCACACATAGAAAACCAGATCTAAGTCTTGCTGAGGGCATGTTATTTTTTTCCCTTGCATTATGCCTCCTGCTTATGGCTGGTCAATGTCATGCAGGGGAAAAAAGTAAACGTCGCCAAAGAAGTTTCTCTTTATTCAACTCTGCAGCCACTATTCCATGATGTGGTGAAACTGGTGAAAGATCCTTTTTAAAAGTCCCTCTACCAAATATGGGACATAATTTTAATAAATATTACTTGGTATGTAGAGGCCCCATTAAGTATTTTTCGTTGTGGCCAATGAGTTTCAAGTTGCACCTCTGTATGTTCACACAATACTTCTTACAGTCATAAAAATTTAATTAAAAAAACATGTCAAAAATCCAAGGCCGATCCTCATACTTCTGTCTTGTATTTGCAATTTGTTTTCACACATATATGCATGCTGAATGTCAAGCTCACCAGGTGAGGTGGATCCTCATAAACCCTAGGTCCGAGTCGGCATACGTATCCTGTGCATTGATGCAGCAAGCTGGAAGGCATGAGGGCAGCAAGGACTTGACTTGATGTCATTGGTCCACGCTGGGCAACTGGAAAAATCTGATGTGGAGCACAACAAAGGGCAATGGACTGAGGTGAAGGAAGCAGAGCCCGGGATATCCCCGACAGGTGGAATCTCAGGAGCAGCAGGATGGATGAAGTGGAACCCAGCAGAGATGGAAGCAAGTAACGCACATAACGTGGAGCACGCCAAACATAGAGGTCTAGAGACTCAATCCCAAGACACAGGTGTATGTATTAATTGGCCTTAGTTAGGTCTAGGGAGATGTTGTCATTGATTCACGCTGGGCAGCTTGAAAAATCTGACGTGGAGCACAACATAGGGCAATGGACTGAGGTGAAGGAAGCAGAGCCCGGGATATCCCCAACAGGTGTGTAATACTGAGTAGCCCCATTTTAAGTGGTCCTAATGTATGTGTGGCCACTGATCCTGTTTCCGTCCTGAATCGGCACCAAGAAGTGACATGTCCCTTCTTTTGATTCAAATCTGCCCTTGGTAAAAATGTAAACTTTATGAATTGTGGTGCTGATTCTCGTAGATATCAACAGGAGGCGGAGTGCGCGTGGATTTCATCTGGATTTGGAAAAAGAGTACGAGTATATTCCATGCCAAAATTCACATGAAAATCTGTCGTGTGAACATGCCCTAATAGTTTGTCAAATTCCATTTCTTCTCCTGCTCCACTAACAGATTCTGAAGTCAAATGTGAAGCAGCCCGAAGCTGTGTCATCAATGGATCATCTTTATTCGGTCAGCAGCTCCCTTAACAAATTAGTCTGGAATGCTTCCTGATAAATGTCAGCTTCCACCGCAACCCGGGATAGTCACTGCCAATCATTCAGATACAATGAGTTCACTGCTCAATGATTAACACAACGCGCTCTTCCAATAGTAATTCACATCATTGTGCTGCTCTTATATGGACTTTTATAGGAAATTTTATGGCATAACATAAAGAAGGAAAACCATATAATTACTGTATGCTTTGCATAAGAACACTTTTTGTCTGGGAATCTGCGAGATAACTACATTACCTACTGGGAATAAGTGATAAGATTCTATTAAATTCCATCTCGCAGCTCTGCAGGTTACCAAAGTGTAATGAACATATCAATTATATGACATTCTTATGCTCCTTGTTTTAAATGTCTTTATGATAAGAATTCAGCAAACGACATGCTGGGTCTGCATAGGAAAATCTATAACGCATCCTACGGTTTAATAGAAGTATAGGAGAACAAGGTTCCCCATGACATCTTCTACAGCAGCTGTGAATTGATCCTTGAGTATTGAAGATTGACAGGTTCAGCGCATTCTTCATTGCATTAGGTTCTACTATGTCTTCAGGCAGTTACTTGCTAAAAAACCTGGGAGATTGTTGGGTTTACACTTGGTATATGTTTCCTTATTTCTAGGAGTATTTATATATTGGGCAGGGAATATTCTCTGCCAAATTCACCTTAGCATTTCCACCAGTTGAAAAATGCTCAAAATTGCACAACAGGACAGGGTAATGATCACAGAAATGTTATAATGGTGGGATAATGCTCACAGTAATGTTACAATAGTGGCCTTATGCTTACAATTCTGCTAATATACAGTGATTCTGCTCACAGTAATGTTACAATGGTGGGGTAATAGTCACCATAATGTTACAATATGGGGAATGCTCACAGTAATGGTGGGGTAATGCCCGAAGTAATGTTATAAAAGTGTCCAAATGCTAACAATTCTACTAATATAAAGTGATTATTCTCACAGTAATGTTATAATGGTTGGATAATGCTCACAGTAATGTTACAATAGTGAGATAATTCTCATAATTGCCACATTTCTGCTATAGTATGGGAATAATGCTCACAGTAATGTTACAATGGTGGAGGAAAATGCTCACAGTAATGTTACGACGGTGGGGGAAAATGCTCACAGTAATGTTACAATAGTGGCTTATGCTCACAATTCTGCAAAAATACAGTAATTCTGCTCACAGTAATGTTACAATGGTGGGGTAATATTCACCATAATGTTACAATATGGGGAATGCTCACAGTAATGGTGGGGTAATGCCCGAAGTAATGTTATAAAAGTGTCCAAATGCTAACAATTCTACTAATATAAAGTGATTATTCTCACAGTAATGTTATAATGGTTGGATAATGCTCACAGTAATGTTACAATAGTGAGATAATTCTCATAATTGCCACATTTCTGCTATAGTATGGGAATAATGCTCACAGTAATGTTACAATGGTGGGGGAAAATGCTCACAGTAATGTTACGACGGTGGGGGAAAATGCTCACAGTAGTGTTACAATAGTGGCTTATGCTCACAATTCTGCTAAAATACAGTAATTCTGCTCACAGTAATGTTACAATGGTGGGATAATATTCACCATAATGTTACAATATGGGGAATGCTCACAGTAATGTTACAATAGTGCAATAATTCTCAAAATTGCCACATTTCTGCTATAGTATGGGAATTATGCTCATAGCAATGTTACAATGGTGGGGAAAATGCTCACAGTAATGTTACAATGGTGGGATAATGTTCACCATAACGTTACAATGTGGGGATATGCTCACAGTAATATTACAATAGTGTGATAATTCTCACATTTCTCACATTTCTGCTACAGTATGGGGATTTTGCTCACAGGAATGTTACAATAGTGAAAAAGTGCTCACAGTAATATTACAATAGTAGGATAATACTCAAAATGAGATTACAGCACAAGTATAATGAGCACAATGATGTCACAGTACAGGTATAATCTAATCACTGAGGTTACAGCATAAGCATATGTCACGTACAGCGAAATAATAATGTAGGAATAATGTTCACCCCGTACATAGTGCCACCAGAATACAAGAAAATATATTTTAAGATTTTAGAACGACGTCACAATTGTGACAGAGGGCACAAAATAAATGTAACATGGCAGAGAAATTACAAATGTAAAAAAGCCAGGATAGACGCTAAACGCCAATTCCCCTATGAATTAGCCACTCAAAGACTGATGTAATTATTACAGAATAATGTAATATTGAAGAATCCAGACTGGCTGTCTCTAGGCCTGTTCCTGCTTACTTTATTCACTCAAGTATTACATTAGCCGTTCTTAACTCATGACAAACTGCACTGAAGTTTAGATTTCTTATCTTCCTTTTTAATATTCCATCCTCTTTATAAAGATATTGTGCATTTTCTCTATGTAATTGGCTAACGATGTGCAATGGGGGGAGTTTGTAGGGGCAGAAAAGAGGTATCTGCTCCAGACAGACTAGAAAAAGAAAGTTAACATCCCCATTCACATTATGTAATTTGATAAAAGAGATTGGTCGACCATCTAATGTGTATGGTGGCCTCCTGACTTTCCCCTTACACATTATGTTGGGGGAGATATGGATCAGGCTCTTGGGATTGCCCAATATTTTTCTTTTGGGAGATGATTCTTTGGGTTACTCCACTCTCCCCATAGAGAAATCAAGAAGAGCTATTCTGTGCATTTGGTCAACAGTTATCCAATATGTACTGTATGGCCAGTTTTAGCTCCTACGGATGTCTAGATTGCTGACGTAGGCTTAGAGAGTATGGGGGCACTGACAAAGAAGGAGGCACAAAAAATCACGGTACATTGCTTTTGTAAAAAACTGACTATTATGAAGAATCTATGGCTGGAACCCCAAAAAATGTGGGAACTTATGGGGTATTGGAGACTGGCACATTAACACCAGGCATAGCTTCTGGCTTTGAAGGCCAATGGCATTAGTTCTGTATAGACCTGGTCGTTGGACCAATTCATCGGTTGTTGGTTGATCACTTTGTTCTCAGACTAAACATAAAGTAGATCAAACATCAAAACTCTCCGATCTCTGTGTGAATTAGTAACCAAAATCTATAGATTTAGTTATGTCTTCAAGGAAAGACCGAGCTTCTCAAGCCTTTGTCTTGACTTTCATTAATACCTGATTTGAAAAATGTCTAGGAACTGTACAAATGTAAAGTTCCTACAGAAATATTAAGGTCACATATACAGTAGGTCATCTTTTGAAGTTGGAGTCTTCATACTTGTGAATGGCTCATAGATTACAGATTGTGTCATAGAGCCCTGCTCATTAATATATATGCAAGAACAAGTCTATATTATGTAATTAAACCCCAAACCCCGTCCTGTGGTGAGTTCTGGAGGGTAAATTAAACCCCATTCTATGTCATTATTAGACTCCAAAAATAGTTGCAAATTCCAAGGTCTTTAAGGCAAAACTTGAAGCCTTTGAGCCCCAATGCAAAGTCTGTAGCGGGGATCCCGACCTACCATTCATAACTGGATGGGACAGTGGCTCAGTGGTTAGCGCTGGGGTCCTGGGTTCACATCCAACCAAGAACAACATCATGACATATCACCAAAGTCACAAAATAAGTCAGCCACATTTTAAGTTGTTGTCCACTACTCGGGCATCCCCTTTTTAATTACTATATTATAAAATAAAACCAGCCTGTACTCCGGTAATGGCACTGTTCCAGCAATGATAGTGTCGGGTCTCCCAGGTCTCGCGTGACATTATTATGTCACATGAGCTACTCAGTGTCCACCCATAGGCCACCACTTCCCTCTCACCCATAGGCCACCACTTCCCTCTTCCCTCTCACTTCTTTCAGACAAAACTAAAGCAGCAGAAGTTGTGACTTCCTCCAGATGTCAGTTTCGTCAGAAGGAAGTGAGCGTGAAGAACTCCATTAGTGGCCGCTGATTAGGTACAGGGTTTATTAGTCATAAGAATGTCATGTGAATCCCGGGAGACCCAGCGCTGACATTGCTGGAATGGCCCAAGAGATGAGTACAGGCTGATTTTATTTTACGTGGCAGTATGGCTTAGTTGAGAAGGGGTTGTCCAAGTAGTGGACAACCCCTTTAAGTTTTTTGTCTCATAGTTGGATGAACATTTATTCCTTTAAAGAACTTTCTCATTCATGTTCAATTCTTCAATTTCTTCACCTGTTGTCACTTAAGATCCATGTCAATGTTGAGTGTCTATAACTACCAATATATATGAATGGCCATGTCAGCAAAACGATTGTTCATCATACGATTGTTCAACCAACAGTTCAACTTCAACATGTTCAACCTGCTGTACTTCCATCTAGTGCACACATGTCAAACTCCGGCCCGTGGGCCAAATCTGGCCCACGGGGTGGTTACACTATACTGTATGGAGGACTATGTGGGGCCATTATACTGTATTGAGGACTATGTGGGGCCCATTATACTGTATGGAGCACTATGTGGGGCCCATTATACTGTATGGAGCACTATGTGGGCCCATTATTCAGTATGAAGGACTATGTGGGGCCATTATTCTGTATGAAGGACTATGTGGGGCCCATTATACTGTATGGAGGACTATGTGGGGCCCATTATACTGTATGGAGGACTATGTGGGGCCCATTATACTGTATGGAGGACTATGTGGGGCCCATTATACTGTATGGAGGACTATGTGGGGCCATTATGCTGTATGGAGGACTATGTGGGGCCCATTATACTGTATGGAGGACTATGTGGGGGCCATTATACTGTATGGAGGACCATGTGGGGCCCATTATACAGTAGGGAGGACCATGTGGGGCCCATTATTCTGTATGGAAGACTATGTGGGGACCATTATACTGTATACTGGTTGACCAACGACTTTGATGCTTTTCATTTTGGCCCTCTGTGTGTTTAAGTTTGACATCCCTGATCTAGTGTGATAGCCACCAGCTCAACAACCTCTATCCTATACTTCTTGTGGGCTTCTACTTGGAACATGGGGCAATAAGACTCATTATTGCTTCCTTTCACAGCTTCTCAACACATAGAAATACTGTGACAGCAGCTGTGTGTTTTGCTAAATATTTGTTATCATGTCTCATATCAAAATATTAATAGGGGCATAAAGAACAAAATTACTTGCTTATGGGTGTGGTTGGTAAACAGGGCAAAAACTAAACCGTACCAATATTAACACTGATACTAATACTAATACAATACTGGTTCAGTTAGCATTATGTGATTACCCTTTTTATTACATTGATGGCTGACAGTACAATACAAGCAATTTTTACCATCCACCTTTCGTGTCTCCCCCATTTCCTCATAGATTGTAGCTTGCGAGCAGGGCCCTCTCCTCCTTCTGGTATCTATTGATTTATGTGATTATTGTTATTCTGTAATGTCTTTATTGTCTGTACAAGTCCCCTCCAAAATGTAAAGTGCTGCGGAATATGTTGGTGCTATAGAAATAAAAATTATTATTATTACTAAGGGTTTTTAGATTCTACCAATGGCTTAAATGCCATAGAGGTTGCCCATGTACAGTAGTTGTTTTTGAGTCCTGGAGGGAAGACCTAGCCAAAGTTGGTTGCATCCTTTTTACTATTGGATGATGAGAACCCTTTAAGGTTTCTCTTCTGCGACAAGGACGATTAGAGAGAAGATCTATCCAGTAATTGGATGACTTCAAACCATTAAGGTCTCTGTTCAACCACAATGGTGAGGGTATCTGGCTTATTTATCATGAAACATAGATAGAGAGGGCAAAACAAACACCAAGCCAATCTGTGGCAGTTATTATTACCCTTCATTGTTAGAATTGGCCCCATCCCTGCTATGGGCCCCTCTTTCCTTATTGCATAGAGCATTTCTGTAGAACCTCTAATATAATTTATCGTCTTCAGCCAACATTAGTTCCTGCGCACCCACAATCCATTTCACCCCAGAGAATCCTCATATAAAATTTCTTGGTTGCATGGCTGGTACGATGAGCCTTACAGCCTTCTCCTAAACCATTTCTTTCCTTGTGATTGCACAGAAGCCAAGTTCAATGTATAAGAAGCGACATGGTCTGTAACTATAAATGTATTTTAGCAATTAGCGCAAAGCTAAAATGACTCAGTGTTCCGATTTTTTTCTCTCCCTGGTTCCCTCCTCCTCCTCCTCTTTTGAAAGGACTGTCTGCACCATGAAAAATCTTAATTCTGTTATTTTCCTCCCATAATAGGTTTTCACAGCTAATAATTTCAGAGAATGCATTGTCTCTCCACTTGTAGCTGCTTTTCATGTGATATTACAAGGTTTAGAAAGGACTTCATCGTGGTCTGATCTGCCAGCTTCTCTTTATACGGAACATTTTATGCAGCACTACGTTCTCTATTCTTCTCGGGTCCATTGTTTTTCTACTATTCAGCTCTAATTCTCTATTTTTTTCCCCATTTCTATCCTTACCCACTTGAATGTTTCCTTTTTTCTCCCTCTCACACCCCTTTCACTCTTTTTCTTTATTTCACACCATGGTTTGCTTTTTTAGAACGTGCAAGTTCTTTCATTCGTTTGCTCCCACGCTTTGTCACTTCTCACCGCCATGCATATGTAAGTATAGACACATTCTTAATTTCCCCGTTACTTCTTGCTAACGCTGCTCTTGGCTAGTCACCTATATCTGCTTTATTATTATTATTATTATTATGATTATTACCAGTATTTTCCTATCCCTATAGGAGCCCATGATGTTATTTTATCTACTATGCTACACATATGATGTCTTATAAGTTTGTACGTGGCAGAGCAACTGGGCAGAAAGGCCATGTCCAAGAGCTCAAAAACTAATAATGTCTATGACATTGCCTTCTGCCTCACATGGAATAGATCCATTTATTCTGGACTGATTTGCCAGGAGATCAACTTGAGTATCTCCCCTTAAAGTCTTTGTGCACCTATATACAGATTATTTGAAATAGTTAATTTGCTTCCTTAATAAAAAGTTTAGCAACTTTCCAAATAGTCATTAAAAATTCTCTACCCTCTTGCTTTTCTCTCGTCAGAGTGTCCCTTTCAGTAATATAGGCTGGATGCAAGCTTTGTCTGTTTCCAGGATAATGCTGTGTTCACTTGTTTTTATGTATCAGCACAACCCCTGCACTTATTTCCCCCCTATGTGCTTTCAAACTTATCTATAGCCTGTATTCACTTTTGGATTTGTTTTGTTTTTATTTGGAAAGTTTAGCAACTTTCCAAATAGTCATTAAAATTATTAAACATTTTGCTTTTCTCTCCTCAGAGTGTCCCTTCCAGTAATATAGGCTGAATGGAAGCTTTGTCTGTTTGCAGGATACTGCATGTGCCTTCAAACTTGTTCATAGCCTGTTTTCACTGTCAGGTTTGTATTTTTTTCCAGATTACTCTGCTAGATATAGATTATAGATTGTCTATAAATTGAGTTCCTATATTTAGCAGATACAAATCTGTTAGTGAAAACAGGACAAGTTGGATTGCAGATGGGGAGGAAATAAGTGAAGGGTCTGTGCTGATACATGAAAGCAAGTGAACACAGCAGTAACTTGGAAACAAACAAAGCTTGCATCCAGCCTATATTACTGGGAGGGACACTCTGAGAAGATAAAAATCTGAAACTTGTATCAGGCTGCAAACTGCATATTAGGGAGTCTAAAAATAAATGAATGAAGATTGCAGACCGAAACTTTTAATTTTGCAATTTTATTAAGTAAAGGTAACCACTAACATAAGTAAAATTCATTTTTCCTTGTCAAAAGTGTCCATGGCCTTTAAGTACCATTCAAGAATGGTGGTGACAATTAACACCAAATACAATGGCCCTATAAGTAAAAGATTTTTTTTGCTTCATCCAGTGCATAATCCATATCCATGAATATTCATTACTTCTTCACAGATATAATAAGATTTTATAAAGAGGTATTCAACAAGTTATTACCTATTCATTGGAGACCACTATAAGCGCTGATATAGTATCAGGTATCCCTGGTTTAGTCTTACATTGGATTACTTAAGCGCCCCTCCTTTTTGGTGTATTCACAGTCAGTGTACAAAAATCTATGTTTAGAGAGGTGCCAGTAATTCCTTCTCTGTTAATGATGGCAAATAAGTGACTGAACCCCACCGATCCTGAGAATTGGAAAGGAGCCATAGCTCTGTGCCCCTGTGCTTTTTTTCCCTATAGCTATCCGCACCATATAGTATGCTGCTCAAACAGCAGCACCATACATTGGCCAATTACTGTTTCCATATACTTTGCCATAATCGTCACATACTGCCAAAATAATATACTATTGCAATGACAGTCAATCCCTAAGTATGCACCGATATACGAAGCTTAAAGGGAATCTGTCAGTAGGTTTTTACTATTTAATCTGACAGCTGCATAATGTAGGGTCAGAGAGCCTGATTTCAGGGATGTGTCACTTGCTCAGCAGCTTGCTGTAATTTCATTACAATAAGTGTTATATTATCAGGAAATTATCACTACAGGACTAGGTGTCTTGTGCCAGGCAGTCCAGCTAATCTGTGTAACCCCGCCCCCACCGCTGATTGGAAGCTTGCTCACAGTGTAGGCTGGAAGCTGCCAATCAGGGATGTGGGCGGGGCTATGCACAGCTCAGCATTCTGATCACGGCTACATCTACAGCAGAGAAAACAGGGATTTTAGAAAAACAGCGCCAAAAAGCCCAGTAAGTGATACATCATCGGTATCAGGGTCTCTGCCCCTATATCATTTCGCCTTCAGATTACATATCAAAAACCTGATGACAGATTCCCTTTAAAAGGAACCTGTCAATTGATTCATGCTGCTCAAACCACGGGCAGCATGAATAAGCCTGGATGAATTATTGCAGCCAGATATATTTTTTACTGAAACGCCAGGGATCATGGGCAGAGACGAGACTAATCCAGCGCTGCCCACGTCCATATTTTCCCCGCACAGCTCTAGTTGACTCTTACATGAGAGAGACCTGTCAATCAACAGGTAGAAGCCGGACTGGTCTCGTCTCTTCCAGCGGTCCCTGGCCGGACCTTTAAACTATATTTTCTCTGAAACGCCACAGTGTGCAGCACGCCGTGACGGCACAATTGTGAAGCCGGACTCTGATTCATGCTGCCCGTGGATTGGGCAGCATGTATTGACCGACAGTTGCCCTTTAAATAATGGCAATATTGACCAAATAAAATAATCTATGAAAAGGGGCTATACTATACCTAATAGCTCCATACAATTAGCAAGCCAGCAGGAACAGGTGGTGTACTCCGTCTGACTGCACTGGTTGCGCACCCCTAAGGCCAGCAATGAATATCCGCGTAGACACTTAACTTAACAAGCTACAGGTCAGTGACTTGAGACTCAAAAGATAAGTAATCATTCTGTCATTCTGTCTATTTAAATCTGCACTAGAGCCAGATTTTAAGTATAAGCCTCTTTATGTATGTGGGAATCCCACCAGCAATAAGCGAGTGGGGATGGTGGGCAGCAGATGGTTGGTTACCTCCAGTGCAGCTCCCTGTAAGTACAGCTTCTAAGGCATAAAATGAAGCACGTCCATGACTAATTGGCATGACATAACTCTGTAATGATAATACCTAGTGTGCATTTTCCATAGTTTTCCATTCGTATTGTTCCTTGGGGACTCGTGCACTCAAATGGACGATTGCATTACCCAAAAAAAGCATCGCATTTCTCATTTCTCAGCAGTTAACTCATTATCCCCCCCAAAAAAATATTCTGCCCGCTTAACAATTTACCATTAATAACATGTTTTTTTATGCATTTTGCTTAATTACTATGATGAGGTATAAATTACCATAAAATATTCCATGTATCAGTCATTTAGTGCCAATTAGGCTGCTCCTAGGATAGTGGAACACAGAGAGGATAATTGCATGTAACAAAGGTTATAAATACCGCGCTGTATATGAATTGCACTTGACGAAAGAAAGGAAGTGTTTAAGTCTGCTCGCTGCCTAGTACATTTAATAGTTTCGATATATTTAGCTTACATAGTTATACAGACATTAAGAAATAGACAATAAGGTTCCAAAAAGACAAAGTTCATGTTGTCTCTGAGAATGCCCTTATATAAGGTGATCAAAACTCCTTCCTAACACCGTAAGAGATTGGGATAAAACCTTCGATCAATCACCCATCTCAAGCAATATTGTAAGGCTTAATCACCATCATCAAGGATTTTTTTGTACTAAAAATGCCCAAGGATGCAAGGATATGTCATCAGCTAATGATTACTAGGGATCTCTTTGATCCTTCGAATGAAGAGACTGAAGCTTCGCTTCAGAGATAAATCCCATTTTCCCATGCACATTGGAACCCCAGAAGAAGCCAAAATTGTGTGCGAAACTCTGGGTCAGACTTATCAATCACCTTGGCCCTGGTTTTGGCGAGTGGGATATGCTTTACCCTTTTCTTTATTGTGAATATATTGCGTTGTAGCACAGTGGTTTTCTTTTACCTTTTTGTTTGTTGCAGGGATGCAGGGCTTACCATTTTTTTAAACTGATGTTGCTCTGCTGAACTATGATATCCATATCATATTACATTGGTGGTCACAGCAACCTAGCTGTGCAGGGAGTTGTAGACACAATCATTCATTTAAATGGAGGTGCAGCGGATAGCCAGGAACATCCCTGGACAAACTGTGGCCCCAGGGACAATAGAGATCAAGCCCTCGTTGATCGTTAAACTATGCCCTAGCCTAGCGATATACCATCATCTCACACATGGTCAATAGACAAGAGTAGTACTGTATCTTGGAAAAGAAGCAGACTCTTTCCAATCCCTGACAAACCCAATGATATGTAGCCTAAGTCTTAAATGGAAGCCAAAACTAAGGCTATGTGTTACGCACCTTTCCCAGATCCATGCTTTGCTTCCCTCACCCAGTCTGCTAGATATTCTTGTGCTCCACGTTGAGGTTTGCAATTAGCCCAGCGTGCTTCTTTGTGTTGTATTTTCTAGGCCTATATAAGGCCTTTCATGACACACACCTGGGTCTTGCTATTAAGACTTGCTAGTAACTCTTTTAGTTGTTTATGCACAATACCTGTCAGTGGCTTCCTGGACTTCACCTGTTTGTCTGCGGCTTCCAGTAAACCTGCTATCTGTCAGTAGTCTCCAGGACTTCACCTGTTTGTCTATGGCTTCCAATAACCCTGCTAGCTGTCAATGGTCTCCAGGACTTCACCTGTTTGTCTGAAAGTAACCCCTCTAGCTGTCAGTAGTTTCCAGGACTTCACCTGTTTGTCTGCAGCTTCCAGTAAACCTGCTACCTGTCAGTGGTCTCCAGGATTTCACCTGTTTTTCTGCAGCTTCCTGTAAGCCTGCTACCTGTAAGTGGGTTCCTGGACTTCACCTGTTTGTCTGCAGCTTCCAATAACCCCGCTAGCTGTCATTGGTCTCCAGGACTTCACCTGTTTGTCTGCAACTTCCAGTAAACCTGCTACCTGTAAGTGGGTTCCTGGACTTCACCTGTTTGTTTGTGGCTTTCAATAACCCCGCTAGCTATCAGTGGTCTCCAGAACTTCACCTGTTTGTCTGCAGCTTCCAGTAAACCTGCTACCTGTCAGTGGTCTCCAGGATTTCACCTGTTTGTCTGCAGCTTCCAGTAAACCTGCTGCCTGTAAGTGGGTTCCTGGACTTCACCTGTTTGTCTGTGGCTTCCAATAACCCTGCTAGCTGTCAGTGGTCTCCAGGATTTCACCTGTTTGTCTGCAGGTTCCAGTAAACCTGCTACCTGTAAGTGGGTTCCTGGACTTCACCTGTTTGTCTGCGGCTTCCAATAACCCCGCTAGCTGTCATTGGTCTCTAGGACTTCACCTGTTTGTCTGCAGCTTCCAGTAAACCTGCTACCTGTAAGTGGGTTCCTGGACTTCACCTGTTTGTCTGTGGCTTTCAATAACCCCGCTAGCTATCAGTGGTCTCCTGAACTTCACCTGTTTGTCTGCAGCTTCCAGTAAACCTGCTACCTGTCAGTGGTCTCCAGGATTTCACCTGTTTGTCTGCAGCTTCCAGTAAACCTGCTACCTGTAAGTGGGTTCCTGGACTTCACCTGTTTGTCTGCAGCTTCCAATAACCCCGCTAGCTGTCATTGTCTCCAGGACTTCACCTGTTTGTCTGCAACTTCCAGTAAACCTGCTACCTGTAAGTGGGTTCCTGGACTTCACCTGTTTGTTTGTGGCTTTCAATAACCCCGCTAGCTATCAGTGGTCTCCAGAACTTCACCTGTTTGTCTGCGGCTTCCAATAACCCCGCTAGCTGTCATTGGTCTCCAGGACTTCACCTGTTTGTCTGCAGCTTCCAGTAAACCTGCTACCTGTAAGTGGGTTCCTGGACTTCACCTGTTTGTCTGTGGCTTTCAATAACCCCGCTAGCTATCAGTGGTCTCCAGAACTTCACCTGTTTGTCTGCAGCTTCCAGTACACCTGCTACCTGTCAGTGGTCTCCAGGATTTCACCTGTTTGTCTGCAGTTTCCAGTAAACCTGCTACCTGTAAGTGGGTTCCTGGACTTCACCTGTTTGTCTGTGGCTTCCAATAACCCTGCTAGCTGTCAGTGGTCTCCAGGACTTCACCTGTTTGTCTGCAGCTTCCAGTAAACCTGCTACCTGTAAGTGGGTTCCTGGACTTCACCTGTTTGTCTGTGGCTTCCAATAACCCTGCTAGCTGTCAGTGGTCTCCAGGGCTTCACCTGTTTGTCTGCAGCTTCCAGTAAACCAGCTACCTGTAAGTGGGCTCCTGGACTTCACCTGTTTGTCTGTGGCTTCCAATAACCCCGCTAGCAGTCAGTGGTCTCCAGGACTTCATCTGTTTGTGGCTTCCTGTAACCCTGTTTCATGTCTGCCTGTGGCTTCCTGTACTTCTACTGTCTGCTTGCGGCAGCCAGTACTTTATTAACACTTTTAGTTTGCCTTTGCTATGTGTCCACCTGCAGCTTCCAGGTCATCTCCTGTTTGCTTCTGGCTTCCCGGACTTTATTAACACTTTTTAGTTTGCCTTTGCTATGTGATTTTTTTATTAGCCATTCTCTTGCTATGGCCAATTACCAGCTCATTTTTAATAGCTGATTAACGGTGGAATTCTAATCTCCTCTCCTTCCCACAGGATTGTTTCCAATGTCTACTATTTCCTCTTCACGTTTATTCCTAATCACATTTATTCTATTTGCCTCCTTGTATTCTCCCATTTTCTTCTTCACATTTGTGATTTTTTTTGTATTTTTTGCAATGGGAAGGCTGTTCTCATTCTGAAAAAGTTACCGTAACCCACGGTTTTCTATCATGAGCTCTCTATCAAGGTGTGGACATATCATTGATGCAACTTGTGGAGAAACACAGGGGCCCAAGAGGTCAGGGGGCCCATTTTCTACCTCTAAAACAGGTGGAATTGAGCATTTTGATGAGCTATAGGATGTCAAAGGGTCCAAGTACTGTTTTTGCACAAGGGACCTTTTCTGTTTGGGTCCACCAGTGATCCCCATACTCAGCTGATGAGGCAAAATAACAACTAAAAGGATCAAAAAGTAGAAGAACCGCACATGTGCTACATAGGATTGTGGAAACTTCACACTAGACCTCAAGCAGTTTGGATTGTGGCCTCTCCACTCTTCCTCCAGACTCTGGGACCTTGTGGAGTGTGTCAGTGACTGCCTTCTGGACATCTGTCAAGTCAGAAGTCTTCCCCATGATTGTGGAGCCTACTGAAACAGACTAAGGGACCTTTTTGAATGCTTAGGAAGCCTTTGCAGGTGTCTTTTTTTCTAATTATTTTAATTTACTGAGATAATGACTTTTGTGTTTTCATTGGCTGTAAGCCATAATCATCAACATTAACAGAAATAAACACTTGAAATAGATCACTCTGTTTGTAATGACTCTATATAATATATGAGTTTCACCTTTTGTATTGAAGAAGTGAAATAAATTAACTTTTTGATGATATTCTAATTTAGTGAGATGCACCTGTATATTCATTTTCTTCCGAATGACAGCTACACATTAGGGACAAAAAAGGTATAAATAAAATGCAAAAAGAATGCCAAAGCCCCACATCAAATACTTCTAGACTACTTAATTACTGTTAATTAACAACGTAAATCCTTCTCATTACCCTCTGTTTAACGGAATTATTGCTGATTTCGCGAGTCGTTATGGCGAGCAGCTGTATCAGTCAGTAGACACCATTCATAGTATGGAAAAAATAGAGCCCAAATTCAAAGTTAAAGCTTCCCTTGGCTGGTGTTCATGGTTTGGGGCTTGGGCCTTTTGTCAGCCCTTAGTCACACAGAGGTCAACTTTGACATATGGTAAGGTTTTTAATATTAGACAGTGTAGGGCTATCCCAAACGGGTTCACCTTGTCGTGGTGGGATAGCTTTTATACTATTTTTGATCAAAAACAGTGTTACTAAGAACCCTTTTATTTAAATGCACTTGCTTTTTATTTATTTACAGCAGGGTTTTTGTTCATTTTGATTCTTGTTGGTTTTTCTGATTCGTGGCCATTGTGAAACATGCATTTATGTGCTGCATGTATACCATCTTAAACCAAGCTCAAATTGTGTTTATTTATTTTTCTTTATATTTTTTGCATTCTGTGCAAACCTGGGTGTGGCCTCCCTTCCTAGACCTGGATAATACATTTAAAAAGCTTCCCTTGGCTGGGTGTTCATAGTTTGGGGCTTGGGCCTTTGTCTGCCCTTATTCACACTGAGGTCAACTTTAACACATGGTAAGATTTTTAATATTAGACAGTGTAGGTCTATCCCAAACTGGGTCACCTTGTCGTGGTGGGATAGCTTTTATACTATTTTTGATTAAAAACAGTGTTACTAAGAACCCTTTTATTTAAATGCACTTGCTTTTTTATTTATTTACAGCAGGGTTTTTGTTCATTTTGCTTCCTGTAGGTTTTTCAAATTCAAAGTAATGTCCGTAATAAATGCTACAACTGTGTTTAAACAACCTAAAAGTTTAGAAATAAAAGGGTCATAATGGTTATTATGTCCTCAGCAATATTGCTTTTTTAAATCCACAGCTCTGGAGAAAGAAATCACAGGCAAAAAAGTGGAATGTGTATTTCAATTGCTGCATGACCTGGAAATGTGAAGACTATTGTTACCCTTTGATCCCAAGCTATGCTAACATAATACAAGCGCTGTAGCTGCAGTGGGGTCCAGTACTGGAATGGGATACAAATGGTATTCTGCTCACACAATACGCTCTGCAGGGCTGCAATGAACAGGTAGCTTTCACCGCAATGGGAAAAAGATTGTTCATGCCAGCTTTACTTTATTCCTTTGGTAGCTGCATGGAGTGAAGGCTATATATAGTGCTGTCTGGGATTACCAAAAGTAAATCCTTCTCTTTAACAGCCAGTTGAACTGAAGGGCCAACAACACAGGTAGATAGGCAGCTCGGTTCACCCACAGTACCCTTTATCCATACGGACAGCATAAGTGGTTGCTGGGTTGGGCAGAGGTACCCTGTACTTAAAAAATGTCAGTCCATCTCCAACTCACACAACTTAAAGAAGCACTCCTTCTCTCAAAGTTTTTATCCTTTTAATATATTGCACTCATCATATTATATAGCACTGTGTACTTACAATTGCTCATTTTGCCTTTCTACCCAGCTAATTCTTCTCTTTTCCAGGAAGTCTATTTTCCCTGCATGAGTTATTCCCTTCTTCAACTACTGACCCACCTGCTCTGCTTCTCTCCCCGCCAGGGGCTTTGTAATTGTAGTTCTAATGATGACTCATACAGGGAAAAAAGACTTCCTATTTCTACATAGAGCTTAGAAGGATTCAGCGAGTCTGTTTTTAATCAGGTGATGTCATAGACCTAATGGAAAAGAGAAGAATTAGCGCTGGGTAGAAGGGCAACATCAGCAATTGTAAGTACACAGTGCTATATAATATGATGATTGCAAATTATTAAGAGGATAAAAACGATGATGAGAGTGCTTCTTTAAAAGGGTTAATAACGGCAAAGAAATGGAGTCCCCCGACTAGCGACATGCTTAAAGGGGGCTGGATATTTCCGTTCATTAACAAAGCCAATTCACGTCTCTTTATTACCAGTGATAGAGAAGGTGGCTGGTTTAGCTTTAAAAGGCGACAGCCCCCTTCAACGAAGTCAGTGGTCAGGCGCCGACATGGAGAATGGGAGTCTTTCTGTTATGGAATGGATCCAAAAAGTGGGAAAGGCCAGGGCCAAAATCATGACATCAGGAAAGCTATCATAATGAAATATATTCAAACCAAACAGGAAAAAGAGCGCTGATTCCCGTGTGCTGCCACAAAATGAAGACAAGCGTGTATGATCTCTGGATCTTTATTTATACAACATGTTTCGAAGTTGGGCTGACTCCTTCATCAGATATGAAGACAAGGGTGTATGTTCTCTGGATCTTTATTCAAACAGTGTGTTTCGAAGTTGGACTGACTCCTTCATCAGATATGAAGACAAGTGTGTATGTTCTCTGGATCTTTATTCAAACAACAAGTTTTGAAGTCCGGTTTGCTCCTTCATCAGGTACCTGATGAAGAAGTCAACCCGACTTCAAAACACATTTTATGAATAAAGATCCAGAGAACATACACACTTGTCTTGTATTCATACAACACATTTTGAAGTTGGGTTGCCTCCTTCATCTGACATGAAGACAGGGTGTATGTTCTCTGGATCTTTATTCATATAATGTGTTTTGAAGTTGGGTTGACTCCTTCATCAGGTATACATGATGAAGGAGTCAACTCGACTTCGAAACGTGTTGTATGAATGAAGATACAGATAACACACACCCTGTGGCAGCACCCGGGAATCACAACACTTTTTCCTGTTTGGTTTGAATACGATTCTTCCCACCGGTGTGTGGGTCAGAGGTCAGAGCAGTAGCCCTTCATTCTTACAAGTACGGAGTTGTGCCATATCCTAGGCAGGTGAGTATATACAATCCCTTGCTTGCAGTGTCTTATATACACACTTGGAGCGTCTTTTCTCTTTTTCTTTTCAGTGTAAAAAAACTTCAGTAAGTTTTTATCTAAGTTTTTAACTCTTTATCTAGCTGATCAGACCCATTTTGCCACTAGGTTGCTCAGTTGATGAATTCATTTTCTAAGTCCTGGCTCCTACATGGTTTTTGGTAATATTCATGTACTAGTATTATGAGGAGTGGGCAGGAGCTGCCTCTGCCTCATCGAGGTGTCAAAATGGGGTGATAACCCTATAATCCATTCCATCATTTTGTCCCCTGCATAAAACAATGGAATATATGTGGTCAATTGTAAACACCTGATTACATTTGACTCTTGCACTACCTGAGATCTGCATGAAACATAGATATAATCAGTTATTCAGTGAGAATCTGTCATCTCTGATGATCTAAATGTATCCCTACATGCCCTCTGACAATTTCAGGATGAGCCTAATTACTTATGAATTTCAAAGCCAGTGGACATACTAGTCTTCCTCGGATGCCGATTCCTATTATGCTTAGGGACATCTCCTTGGACATGGTGTTGATTCTTTCAGACAAAACCCAATGAATGGATTCAGGCCAGTAGTTGCACTAAGAGACAATGTATTTTTATGTTATTTCCAGTCCATTGTAAAACTACTTTCTATTTTTTCATTGTGAAGCATGGAGAGCAATCAGGTTATGGGTTCTGTCCAAGGTTGGAGAAGGGATACAGAAAAGTCAAGATTTCCCCCATCTTCCCGTCTCTGGGTGCTACTTTGCAAACCTTTATCTCCCTACTCTCATCTGCTCCCTCAGCCAATTTTGTATTTGAAGATTAATGCCTAGTGTTCAGAGTTCTGTCTTTCTTGCAAGAAACTGATCTGTATTATGATGGACATGAACAGCTCTAGCAATAATGGGGTCTGTTTGGTTTCACTTATGGTGTGCGTCATATTAATGGAAAAAATAGTGCAGGAAACTTCAATGCAAGTGAGGACCTAAATGGTCCACCATTATAAGCTATGTAGACTCCAATATTATCTTTCTATAGCAGGTACACCATTGATTGCCATTAGTTCCAGTTTTGGACATTATATAACCAAATATCTATCTTTATCAGTATCGAACAGCAGAAACAACATTTCCTGAATGATTATATAGCTCCAGAAAGGGGTCAAAAAGTTAAAATAGCAAAATCCCTCTAGATCTTCCACCTTCCAGTCATTCTTCCATCTTTGAGTCTGAACTTTCCTCCTGAACACTCCCTACATCTTGCGCCCTGTACTGTATGTTAATCAGTCAGATCTATAGAGATATCGGAGATGAGGAAGAGGCCTTTTAATTTCACAGTATAAAATAATGAAATATCATGATCTATAAAGAAATTTCTAAAATATGCAGCTTTACCCAAAGTTGGGACACAATGATAAGAACTAGGCTGCTAATTTATGTGATATTTTCCACTTTAGGGTCAACCAGTAGCAGGAAACCCGTATAGTCTAAAGAAGTCTAAATAGAGAGAGGTTTCTCCGAAATGTCTTCATTGGATTTTGAGTGTTGTATTAATATTGCAGAGTGTCCCTGACCCTGGATGTAACCCCCTAAGGGTCTCTATTATGGGTCTGCATGCCTTCGGGCTACTGCTGTATGATGCTTTTAATGAACATTAAGGCTCCCATACAAATTAGACTATTGTTAGCGGAACTCGCCGATATCGGTGGCTTTCGGCCGACGGTCTAATGTGCATTGGGGCACCATCCAACTGATGGTCGCTGGAGAAGTTGATCACGCATGTCCGATCTGGACTGACATCACATTGTTCTCCCTGAGATAAGCTGCCAGCTGGTTTCAGCTGATGTCTTTCTCATAGAGAACATAAGTGCTCGGGTGAATGAGCGCTCCTATGTATGGGAGAGTCGGCTGAGATGGCTGTCAGCTGGACGTTCGGCTGAAGAATCATTTGGCCAACAGCCATCTAACGTGTACAATTTAGATTGGACATCAAGGCTGCTAGGAGAAAAGAAAAACGCCAGACACGAACATGCAACCAGAGAACATACTAATGAAAGATATGAAGTGCGACAAAGAAGGTCCAAGACAAGATACTTGGAAGGGAGGTAAGGAAATTTCTAATACAATCCACAGGGAGAAGATTGGAACAAAACAAAATCGTGTAAACTGCGTGCTAGCAAATGCCAGGAGCCTGACAAACAAGATGGATGAACTGGAAGCAGAAATATCTACAGGTAACTATGACATAGTGGGAATAACCGAGACATGGTTAGATGAAAGCTATGACTGAGCAGTTAACTTACAGGGTTACAGTCTGTTTAGAAGGGATCGAATAAGTCGGAAAGGGGGTGGAGTCTGTCTATATGTAAAGACATGTCTAAAGCCTACAATACGGGAGGATGTATGGGAGGGAAATGAGGAGGTCGAGTCCTTATGGGAGGAAATACATGGGGCAAAAAACAATAATAAAATTATCATAGGAGTCTGCTATAAACCACCAAATATAGCAGAAGCCACGGAAAGTCTATTAATGAGACAAATAGACGAAGTAGCAAAAAATAACGAGGTGATTATTATGGGGGACTTCAACTACCCCGATATAGACTGGGAAACCGAAAGCTGTAGATCTCAGAAAGGAAACAGGTTTCTGTCAATTATCAAAGACAATTATTTGTCACAACTTGTGCAGGAACCAACTAGAGGGACGGCCCTTTTAGACTTAATATTAACTAACAGGCCAGACAGAATAACTGAGGTGCAGGTCGGGGGGCACCTGGGAAATAGTGACCACAACATTATACAATTCCACATGTGCTTCAGTAGGGTGCCCAGCAAGGGAGTCACAAAAACACTGAACTTCAGGAGGGCAAAGTTTGATCAGCTAAGAGATGCCCTTCACCTTATAGACTGGGATAGTATCTTTAGTAATAGGAGCATGGATAGAAAATGGGAAATTTTCAAAACAGTCCTACATAGTCACTGTAGAAGGTACATACCTTATGGGAATAAAAGGTCTAGGAATAGGAGGAAGCCAATGTGGCTAAATAAGGAAGTCAAGAGGGCAATGAAAAACAAAAAAAGGGCTTTCGGTAAACTTAAACAAGAAGGCAGTGAGGAAGCGCTAATATCTTATAGGGAAAAAAACAAAATCTGTAAGAAACAAATAAGAATAGCAAAAGAGGAGACAGAGAGACTAATTGCCAAAGAAAGTAAAACGAATCCCAAACTGTTCTTTAACTATATAAACAGTAAAAGGATTAAAACTGATGGCTTTGGCCCATTGAAAAATAACCTGGGTAAAATCATAGAGGGCGATGAGGGTAAAGCAAACCTGCTCAATAGCTTCTTCTCCACTGTTTTCACAAAAGAAAACAATTTATCGGAGGAAATGCAGAGTGATAAAGTAAACCCTCCGCTAAATATCACCCACCTAACCCAGGAGGAAGTTCAGAAACGCCTAAATAATATCAAAATAGACAAGTCACCAGGCCCAGATGGCATACACCCCCGGGTACTAAAAGAATTAAGTAATGTGATAGACAGACCGCTGTATCTTATATTCAAGCACTCTTTATGGACAGGGTCTGTCCCACTAGACTGGCGCCAAGCAAATGTGGTACCAATATTCAAAAAGGGGTCTAAAAGTGACCCTGGGAACTATAGACCAGTAAGCTTAACGTCTGTTGTGGGTAAATTGTTTGAAGGATTTCTTAGAGATGCTATTGTAGAATATCTTAATGATAATAACTGTCTAACTCCATATCAACATGGATTCATGAGGGATCGCTTCTGCCAAACAAACCTGATCGCCTTCTACGAGGAGGTGAGCTCACAGCTGGACCGGGGAGAGTCAGTGGATGTTGTATACCTTGACTTCTCCAAAGCGTTTGATACCGTGCCACACAAAAGGTTGGTATATAAAATGAGAATGCTTGGTCTGGGGGATAATGTGTGCAAGTGGGTAAATAGCTGGCTGAGTGATAGAAAGCAGAGGGTGGTTATCAATGGAGTAAGCTCAGGGTGTGTCAGGGTTACTAGCGGGGTGCCTCAAGGGTCTGTCTTGGGCCCTGTATTATTTAATATATTTATTAATGATCTAGTGGAAGGGTTGCATAGTAAAATAGCAATATTTGCAGATGATACTAAACTTTGTAAAGTAGTTAATACAGATGAGGGTAGGGCACAGCTACAGGAGGATTTAGATAAATTGGGGAGTTGGGCCAAAAAATGGCAAATGGGGTTCAATGCCGATAAATGTAAGGTCATGCACATGGGAAAGAAAAACAGCAGTCACCCATACATATTAAATGGGAAACCGTTGGGGAAATCTGACATGGAGAAGGACCTGGGCGTCTTGGTTAATAGCAAATTAAATTGGAGTGCCCAGTGTCAGGCAGCAGCTGCGAAGGCAAATAGAGTCATGGCATGCATCAGAAGAGGAATAGGGGCATATGATGAGAACATTGTTCTTCCTCTGTATAAAGCGCTGGTAAGGCCGCACTTAGAATATTGTGCACAGTTCTGGGCTCCGGTGCTCAGGAAAGACATATTGGAGCTAGAGAGGGTACAAAGGAGGGCGACTAAGGTAATAAAGGGAATGGAGGGACTAGAATACCCAGAGAGGTTGTCAAAATTAGGCCTATTTACGTTGGAAAAGAGAAGGCTTAGGGGAGACCTCATAAACATGTATAAATACATCAGGGGGCAGTACAGAGATCTCTCCCATGACCTGTTTATACCAAGGATGGTGACAAAGACGAGGGGGCACACTATGCGTCTGGAGGAAAGGAGGTTCCTGCACCAGCATAGAAGGGGATTCTTTACGGTCAGAGCCGTGAGACTCTGGAACTCTCTGGGAGAGGAAGTGGTGATGTCCAACTCACTTAACGAGTTCAAGAGAGGCCTGGACGCCTTTCTTGAGAACAATAAAATTACATCTTATGCTTAGTTAATTAATCCAGGGATTTAATCTGACTGCCAGATTGGTGTCGGGAAGTGAATTTTTCCTCAATGATGTAAATTGGCCTATACCGCATGTTTTTTTGTTGCCTTCCCCTGGATCAACGCTGCGGAATAGCTGCAGTGCACAAGAAATAGGCTGAACTGGATGGACGATTGTCTTTTTTCGGCCTTATAAACTATGAAACTATGAAACTAGCAGAGAATAGCTTATAAAATTCATGGATTAATATGGACACAGGCCTCTGCATATCATACAGAGAGCCCATACTGGGTTTGAGCGTATGACCCAGGTCCTTAGTTTCCTTCAGCCTCATCGTCTGTATTAAATAATAGTAGAAGTAGAAAAAAAATCAGGTCTCGTTGCTTAGTACTGACCGTTCCCTATTGCCCATGACTGCTCCATAGCCCCCGCTATAAGTCACAGCAATGAGCAGCTAACATGAAGCTTGTTCTGGAGGGTCTGGTCCAGTCAAGCATTTCCGCCATAACCTTCATTGACAATGGCTGCAGTTTACAATGGCTTCACCTGTTGATGAGACAATCCCTTGCAAATACTACAAAAAAATCAGAACCTTGTTTTTGTTATGGATAATGGAAGAATGACCCTGGAAGTCCAAATGGCCAGCTACAATCATTTCCAGTAGTGAAATATAAAATGCCACACACTTCTGTTTATGGATTCAGGCAAACAATTTCAGTACATAGCAATATACTGTTCTGCAGACGTGCGCTAGTTGGAATGTTTTTCCTATTGATTTCCTTGGGATTCTCATAATCCCCTCATGGATGTCTGCAAAAACAGTAACCAAATACTCCCAACCATTTCCGCACCAAACCACGTATACTGTTTTTTTACTGGAACGTTAGGGTCTGTGCATTGACGAGTAGAACAGTCATGTGTTCCTGTGAATAAACTGGGGGTACATATATGCCCCAATATCCCAATTCTTTGTTGCATCATATACGGCATGTTGGACACTTGCACACACCACTGTCCTCCACATAGGACAACTGGTCTAACCGGGAAGGATACGATAGTATTAATTTTTTTTTTTATACTGTTCTAGTAAAATAAACCTTAACTCTGTTTCCTGTGGACCACAAAGACATTTTTCACTGTAGGACGGTTCTGATGAACAGAGGCGGGAGGTTTTCTTGTCCCAACTGCTTAATTAACATGACATGCCATTTTGTATTATTTTCCTTAAAGCGGTTATCCGGCCTTAAGCTACAAGTCTTCAGTTTTGAAGGATTCACAATTTTTCAACCACGGCTATTTTTGCATACGACAATGACTTGGATTGGAGTTCTCCATTGTCCTGTATCTGTGTGACAACAAAATTTTCTCCACTGTCCTGTATCTGTGTAGCAACACCATTTTCTCCACTGTCCTGTATCTGTGTAGCAACACAATTTTCTCCACTGTCCTGTATCTGTGTAATAACACCATTTTCTCCACTGTCCTGTATCTGTGTGACAACACCATTTTCTCCACTGTCCTGTATCTGTGTGACAACACCATTTTCTCCACTGTCCTGTATCTGTGTGACAACACCATTTTCTCCACTGTCCTGTATCTGTGTGACAACACCATTTTCTCCACTGTCCTGTATCTGTGTGACAACACCATTTTCTCCACTGTCCTGTATCTGTGTAATAACACTATTTGATTGCCCAATAATGTCACCAATTAGCAGGTGTTTAAGACTTAAAAAAATAAATAAAAGTAAGCCCTAAAAGTAATTCATATTCCGCTCATTCACTCAAACTATAAAATGCTGCTGTTTTCTAACGTTGTGCCACTGAGCGTCCTACCTATTTACAGGCTTCCTGCTATTTTATGATAGAGGAAAAGTCTTTGTCTCTTTACAGTTTCTGCTCCCTGACATTTAATTGAAAATTGGCACACTAAGTGCTATGAGTTGTTCCTGCCATTTCACCGCACGCCACTTACCGATAGAAGTAAGTCTTTTGACAGGGTCCCTGCTATTTCATTGCAGACAAGCCCCACGAATACCTGGCTCCAGCAATTTGATGTTTTTTTTCTGCATGATATTTTGCAGAGCCTCTGTTAGTTTATTGCAGGATGTGCTGCGGTTAGAGGGACACAATAGCTGGAAATCCGTAGTAATAACAGATTTCATATAGAGGACTTACTTCGCCACACCCATACACCCACTCACTGTTTGCTAAGTCCCATCCATCACCCAAGTTAGGAAATTAGATCAAGAGAAAAGGATGGATTATCCCCCAGGCCTGATGGAAACACTGCACAGCTGGGTCTTTGTTGTTGTGATTTTTTTTCTGTTATCAGTGCATTAGAGAAATAAGCCTATGTGCTATATTGAAGCTTATTTTGTAGACAAGCATGTGAGCTCATATAAGCAATACAGCAGAAATAATCTCAGTGACTGGGATATGTAGTCTTTAGTACCAAATCAGCGTCTAAACTACTCCTTCTCACAGGAGGCAGCTATACCCGCTGGTAGCTGTGTGTCATGCTAGGTATGGGAAGAACCCAGCGTACGACGATGGGAAAAGGAGGGAAAGCCCAGTAACTAGGGAAAGGGAGAGTGGAGACCCCTAAGCAGATCTAACAACTCCCTGACTCCTCTATCATCCCTAAATAGGTTCCGCACCTATCGCTGAGCAGGATACCTTAGCCCTGGCTGACCCTGGAGCTAGGCCCTAAGTAGGGAGGGGGAGGGGTGAGCACTAGTCAGCCCCACTGCAACTAAAGACAAACAAGGGAAACAGACAGGGGGATACACTTAGCTTTGAGAAGACACCAGAGAGATGATCACTACAATCCACAAAGGAACTCCAAGGAGAATCTAGCCGACTGCTAGAATACCAGGGCTGAACAGAGGAATTTACTCTATCACCAGCAAGTCTCTGGAGAAACTGAGTGCATTTAGAGATCCAGCAAGGGTGTGTCAATTAGCAGTAGAAGGTGGAGATCACTGCTGGGTCCTAGAGAGGGAGGGATGATGAAAGGATCAAGAAGGCGTCTGCAAGGCCAAGTGTAGCGACCTTCTACAGCCGGATCCAGAATGACTGTCTGTCAAACCTGACACAGCCGTGACACTGTGCCTCAGTAATCAGTACATTGGAGTAATCTGAACCCACAAATAATATTTGGCGAACTGTCAGCACTTACTAGAGCATTACACATCAGTTTTTCATGTTCCATCTACAGACCGACGTAGAATCTCATAACCTTAAAGAAGTTGTCCACTACTTGAGCAACTCCTTGTCAACCCCACGCTTGGCCCCGATAAAATAAAAAGCCTATACTCACCTCCCGTGCCGGCACTCTACCAGTGGTGTTGGCACTCTCGGTCCAGGGGCACACGTGCGGTTGTTGTGACACGTTAGCCAGGCGTCCAATCAGCACTGGCGTCAAAGTCCCCGCCTTTGGACAAATTGAACACAAAGAGGAAGTCAGATATCAGCTGCAGCCCGGACTTCCTGTTCATATTAAATTCGAAATAAGGCGAGGACAGTGACGCCAGCAATGATTGAGCACCTGGTTCACATGTCACAACAACTGCACGGGAGCCCCGGGACCGCGAGTGCCGACACCAGCACGGGAGGGGAGTATAAGCTTTATTTTATTTTATCGGGGCCTAACATTTAGATCAATCAGGGTTTGTCCTAGTAGTGCACAACCCTTTTATGAATATTAGTTCAGAGCCGGAGACCCATTATGATCAGGACATAGTGATCCCTACATAGATGTGTGAATTCAGCCTAAGAGCAAACAGACCACAGAAGGGAGGTTAAACTGCTTACTTTAAGTTGGTTTAACACAGAGAGTTTTTGGGAAAATGCCATTGCAATTTTTAATGCAGAATTTTGAGCCAAAGCCAAAAGTGGATCCAGCAAGAAGTATAAAGCTGCATTCATAATTCTGTTTGGACATTGCATTTGTCTGTTTAGTATGGACAAATAGAGTCTTGATCAATAAGTGGCTTGTGACCAAGGTGAGTTAAAACAGGAGTTGTTGCTGCTGAGTGGGAATCTGTGAACTGGTTGAGTGTTGTGTTCCCTTTAGCAATGTTTTGTTTTGGCCAGCTTTGTGCAGCCTGTGTTATAATTACTCACACAATTTAAAAAAAAACTTTATTCCTGTGTGATGTGTGCCTAAATAGGAGGAAGAGTTACTTGTTCTCAGGTGCTTAAAGGGAATCTGTCAGCAGGAATAGAGCTGGAGTGACACAGGCTTCAGATTTGCAGCCTCAATTGCATATCTATTCAAACACTGATTTCTTAGAAATTGAGGGACATGTGAAGGTATTGCTGAAATCATCTTTGAAAGAGCTACATACACATAGAAATACTTTGGGGTGTGAAATCCTGTTGACAGATTCCTTTTAAATTACACCAGAGGACTGAGTCTGAGGCTTGATCACTAAGTTATAGCTCCCAACTGTCCCGGATTCAGCGGGGCTGTACCGATTTGAGGGCTCAGTCCCAACTTCTAATGCCTCTTTCTGATGTCGTCATCGCCCCGTGACTCCTCCTCGGTGGTTGGGGCCACATCTCTCTGCTCTGACATAAACTAAATAAACAATTTTCTCCTCTGGTCTCCTTGAAACTAGAACTTGCAACAGCGAGGCAGCAGCTCTAGCTATGAAGTACAGGCCACAATGGTAAACATAGGGGGATTTGGTAATCTTGAGCTGCTCAGGCAGTGAACCCAGAAGCAGATTATATAGTTACATAGAGACACATCTGTACATAGAAGTGTATCTCCATGTCTCTGTATTCTAGAAGTGAAGAAAAAGACAGATTTTTTTTGTTCCTATAAAACTACTAAAAATAATAAAAAAACAATTACAAAAATGTAATTTTCTCTTTTATTGTGAGTCTGGGACTTGAACCCACAACCTCTATAATTGCAGACAACAGCTAAAGCCAGGAGCCACAGGCTCCAGTGATGTTACTGGGAGAATTTTCTATACTTGATCTGCAGCCACTAACCCCACAAGCAGATAATACTGATACATAGAGATACATTGTATGTAACAGTTTGTTTCTATGCCCCTGGATTCTAGAGGGAGAATAAAATAGATTTTTTTCTTCCCATAAAATTACTAAAACATAATGATAAACACTTACTATAATTTCATTTTTAATGCACTTTTTTTTTTCTTAAAATAATCAACATCACAAATCAGGAAATAACAGACATATTGTCCCTGTAATTGCAATGACCCGCTCAACACAGCAATCAGAATATTTACGAAATTCGTTAAATGGTGTAAAAAAAAATTGATATTTTTTCTCTATTAAACCCCAAAAAAGTAACAAAAATGTAACGCTACTTTCTGTTCTTCTTCAATGCCTGGACCACCAACACTAACTGATTACCTAGTAACTGTGTCTAAACCTACCCATGCCACAATCGGTTTTAAAACCTGGAACCTCCAACACTTTTGGGGGCCACTTTTCACAATTTTCTTTGGGAGACTCTTAACGTTTCTTAGAGCAGATGGATGAAAAAAGGACTGGCAGCATCAAAAGTTGGATTCTTTCCGCTTGATCAGATAGATTAATATTAGGAAATTATGGGCACTTTGGAAACGATCCTGTCTAAGTAAATAATGGGGGCCACAATGAATTATCTTCAGGGGTTTACACATACAAAACAAGGAAACGAAAGTCAGACAGGTTCTCTCATTTCCTCTCGTTGATAAGCTTTTTTTTTTCTAATTGTCTTAATTTCTCTGCATTAGATACAATTAGGCAAACAACATTTTAATGTTTCTAGATGGCTTTTAAATTATATTAATCCCAATGGAGTAGAAGAACGAAAATTTAGCACAGTAAAAACTGGACAGAGGTGAATATTTTACATCCTCCCAGAACCAATGGTGAATCATAATTAAAGGATTTTTCTCTTTTTGGAAACCCATTTTCCCCAGTTGCAACAGGTCTTTACTCACCCTCCCCAGGTCCAGCAATGAGTTACTACCACTGCTTATAGTATCTGCTACTGTCTGCAGCGCTGACATCACGTCAATATCACTGCAGTCAATCAGTGAGGTCAGCGGCTCTGAGCTTCTTGTGCTGTCAATTCGGTCAATTCTTGTCAATGTGAGCAGCAGCAGAGACTCAGTGTGGGACCAGGGGAGGGTGAGTAAAGACAACAATTTATTTATACATACTACATCAAGGGGGCAGGAACTTTTTGAAAACAGAAAACCCCTTTAAATAGCCGTCTTAATATGAATTCCTTGGGGTTTAGGTGCAGTAGCTATTTTCACGCATGTTGTCTTGTAATAATATTTGTGTATTGGTTGCAGTACATAATTAGAAATATGTTTTAGTCTGTCTTCACAACCTGCCCATTTACGGGGTAACTATATGATTTTCGGCCCCCACCCCACGATCGCCAGTATGTAGGTACTGAATTCCCATTATGGACAGGTCTGGATCAGTGAAATCAAATCATCCAATCAGATAGTGCCCAATCCACCGATATCAGAGGGTTCAGCCAACTTGCATCTAGTGAGTATGGAGGGCCTTAAAGGGAATCTGTTGTCAGGCTTTTGCTACTCCATCTAATATAAAGGAAGAGACCTTGATTCCAGTGATGTATCACTTATTGGGCTGCTTGATGTCCTTTTGATGAAGTCACTGTTTTATCTACTGCAGATCTCCTAGTTCTCTGAGTGCTGAGCTCTATATAACCCTGCCCACATCAATGATTGACAGCTTTCTCTATTCACTGTGCATAGGCAGAAAGCTGCAAATCAGTGGTGGGGGGCAGGGTTATACAGACTTTATGTATATGGAGGTCTACCTGGCAGCAGGTCTACTAGTCCATTAGTGATAATCACCTGCTGATAAAACAGTGACTACACCAAGCAGCCCAGTAAGTCACACATCGCTGGATTCAGGATTCCTGCCTCTACATTATGCTGCTCCCAGATTAGATGGCAAAAAACTCGTGACAGAGTCTCTTTAAAAAAAATTTGAGAAGCCACTCCTCAAAGGAACAATCTGGGCAGTGGTGGACCTTGACACTTGAGGCCCAATGCAAAATCTCCAACACCTTCCCCAACTAATCTAGTTCTTTAATAGTAGTAGTAGTAGTCTTTTCATATGGGGCTAAAGGACCTTTTGGACCCCCCTAGTCTCCAGGGACCGGGTGGGATTGCAACTCATGCACCTATTGTAATTACGCCTGTGAATCTGGGTAAAAAGGACACACTGTGTTCTTCTTTCTCTGGTGTCTTTTAGGCTACAAGGCGACTTTGGCCACTAAACAAGTCACGTGGCCAACGTCTTCTAGGTGTTTCTGCGACATCGCAGCACAATGCTAATCACTAGGGTTGCACTGCTGCCCAGAGGGTATTGCAACCACAACAATAACTCTTATATACAGACTTCTGTCAACTTCCTGATACATGCTGGATCTGCTCACAACTCTGCCACCATTAGGGCCGTCCCGGAGGGACAGTTCCTAAGGATGAGATAGAATTGCTCCTCGGACGACAAGTTTGAGATGCAGGCTAATGATCTTAAGACAAGGTTCTAGTACAGCCACAGGTGCATTAAACATGGGTACAATAGGGCAAAGGCAACCCCCCAAAGCCGATTGCTGTATCACAATAGTAAAAGGAGTAAAAACGATAAGATTTGATTTATTTCTGCATACAATCACGAGTGCATAAACATGAGAGCCATTCTTGCGTACTCATTGAGATATACAGGTGCATCTCACTAAATTAGAATATCATCAAAAAGTTAATTTATTTCAGTTCTTCAATACAAAAAGTGAAACTCCTATATTATATAGAGTCATTACAAACAGAGTGATCTATTTCAAGTGTTTATTTCTATTAATGTTGATGATTATGGCTTACATCCAATGAAAACGCAAAAGTCATTATCTCAGTAAATTAGAATAATTAACAAAAAACACCTGCAAAGGTTTCCTAAGTGTTTTAAAAGGTCCCTTAGTCTGTTTCAGTAGGTTCCACAATCCTGGGGAAGACTGCTGACTTGACAGATGTCCAGAAGGCAGTTATTGACACACTCCACAAGGTCCCAGAGTCTGGAGGAAGAGTGGAGAGGCCACAATCCAAGCTGCTTGAGGTCTAGTGTGAAGTTTCCACAATCAGTGATGGTTTGGGGAGCCATGTCATCTGCTGGTGTAGGTCCACTGTGTTTTATCAAGACCAAAGTCAGCGCAGCCATCTACCAGGAAATTTTAGAGCACTTCATGCTTCCCTCTGCCGACAAGCTTTTTGGAGATGGAAATGTCATTCTCCAGCAGGACTTGGCACCTGTCCACACTGCCAAAAGTACCAATACCTGGTTTACTAACAACAGTATCACTGTGCTTGATTGGCCAGAAAACCCGCCTGACATTAACCCCATAGAGAATCTATTATAGAGAATCTATGGGGTATTGTCAAGAGGAAGATGAGGGACCCCAGACCCAGCAATGCAGACGAGCTGAAGGCTGCTATCAAAGCCACCTGGGCTTCCATAACACCTCAGCAGTGCCACAGGCTGATCGCCTCCATGCCACACCGCATTGATGCAGTAATTGATGCTAAAGGAGCCCCGACCAAGTATTGAGGGCATTTACTGAACATACATTTCAGTAGGATAACATTTCGGATTTTACAATATTTTTTCAAGCTGTTGTTATAAAGTATTCTAATTTACTGAGATAATGACTTTTGTGTTTTCATTGGCTGTAAGCCATAATCATCAACATTAACAGAAATAATCACTTGAAATAGATCACTCTGTGTGTAATGACTCTATATAATATAAGAGTTTCACTTTTTGTATTGAAGAACTGAAATAAATTAACTTTTTGATGATTTTCTAATTTAGTGAGAAGCACCTGTAGATTGTCCTTGACAGAGCAACTTTACTATTATATTACACCATCAGGGATATAACTATATGGCCTCTATAGACTAAGATCCAAAAAGTCCTTCTGTCCCAGAAGAGAGAAGCCTTGAATCTTAAGGGGTATGTGCACATAGGCAAATTTTTCATCTGGATTATTTAGGTAGAAAATATGTTGCATATTACAGAACCAGCAATTGTGGATACATTTCTCTATAATCTTATGCACTCCCGGTTTTAGCGTAAATTAACCTGTTGATTGACCATGTTAATTTACCTTCCGATTATCACTATGGGTTTCATCTTTTGCAATTCAACTGTGCAACATTCCTTCAAAAGAAAGAATCGGCACAATTCGGTGTTGATTTTTCAGCGGATTCTCGGCAATGGATACGTCTGGTGTGCATATAACCTAAATCACATGTGATCATATGTTGTAAATTTTGCATTGGGTTCTCGAATCTAAGGGATAACCTTTCTCCTTGTGGAGAGTTGTGGAGGCCTGGCATGTCAGAGTGAGGAGACTTATAAGCCATGCAATGCTCCTCTGGGAAATTAAATATGCAAATTGCCTCTTCAGAGAGGAAGAGGACTAGTACTCTAGCGCCACCTATTGGAAGCAGCGATCACATTGGGCTCTTGAAACTTCAACATGTGCTAATGACTATCAAGAATATATGGAAATTAAATGTGACGTACAAAAGAAAACTACAAGAAGTCAGCAAGCCAAGTGTATTAATTAATTACAATTTTTTATATAAAAAAGGTAATAAAGCAGGAATTTTTGTTCTAAAACACTAAAGGTAATGGCTGTAGAAATACACAGCAGACAATAATGGGGCTGAGATTTGAATAGATGTCGAGCGCTATTACAGTATATGGAATTAAGAACCTTCCAGTCATTACTGTATGAATCATGCACAAATACAGTTTAGTGAGAGTCCCAGTAATTGCATATAGATATTGAATGTCTCCGCCAGTCATCTTCCAGCTGTTGCTTGCTGCTAGAGATTAAGGCTATTTTAGGTGCTACAAGGAACTAGCGCATCAGATTCCCATTTAAGTGGCAGTTATTACAGGCGACAGAAGGCAGACCATCATATCCCGGCACACTGAGATTGAAGCAGAAGATTTCTAGCCCCTTGTAAATCTGTGACTTCATGGCAACAGAAATAAGATGAAATTTGCAGTGCAGTTCATTATATGGAAAACCTAGTTACATGAGCAAATGGAGGAGGAGTAGTTATGTTGCCATATTCTATCCTCTGTATGTATTTATCTAGATGTACTTGTATGTTAATGGAAATTAAGGAAAATTGAAAGGATGCAGTCCTTAAAGGGAAACTGTTACCCCCCAAACTATATATATGAACATGTAGCTCTTTCAAAGACAAGTCCAGCAATACCTTTCCATGGCCAATCCATTCCTCCATTACTGAGAAATCAGCGTTTGAATTTACACGCAAATGAGATTGAAGAGCTATGATAGATCTAAAGCCTCTGTCACTCCAGCTCTATTCCCTGCCTCCTGCTTGAATGACAGCCTCTATGCTGTGTGACTTCAGCAGTCAGTCAAGCAGGAGGCAGCGCTGGGTGGGGAACAGAGCTGGAGTAACAGAAACTTCAGATCTACCATAGCTCTTCAGCCTCATTTGAATTTCACTTTAAGTGCTGATTTTTCAGCTACGGAGGAATGGACTCTGAATCATGTAAAGGTATTTGAAAGAGATACATGTGTATATAAATAGTTTGGGTTGTCAAATCTGCCTTTTAAATGAAATCAGAGGACTCCGTATGAGGCTTGATCACTAAATGGCTCGTGAACAAGTGGAGTTGAAAAACAGAAGTTGGAAAAAAAGAGTTCAAGGCTTATAAGTACAGTCATGGCCAAAAGTTTTGAGAATGACACCAAAATTATATTTTCACATGATCTGCTGGCCTCTGGTTTTTATTAGTGTTTGTCTGATGTTTATATCACATACAGAAATATAATTGCAATCATATTATGAGTACCAATAGGTTATATTGACAGTTAGAATGAGTTAATGCAGCAAGTCAATATTTGCAGTGTTGCCCCTTCTTCTTCAAGACCTCTGTAATTCTCCCTGGCATGCTCTCAATCAACTTTTGGACCAAATCCTGACTGATAGCAGTCCATTCTTGCATAATCAATGCTTGCATTTTGCCAGAATTTGTTGGTTTTTGTTTGTCCACCTGTCTCTTGATGATTGACCACAAGTTCTCAATGGGATTAAGATCTGGGGAGTTTCCAGGCCATGGACCCAAAATCTCTATGTTTTGTTCCATGAGCCATTTAGTTATCACCTTTGCTTTATGGCAAGGTGCTCCATCATGCTGGAAAAGGCATTGTTGGGCGCCAAACTGCTCTTGGACGGTTGGGAGAAGTTGCTCTTGGAGGACATTCTGGTACCATTCTTTATTCATGGCTGTGTTTTTAGGCAAGACTGTGAGTGAGCCGATTCCCTTGGCTGAGAAGCAACCCCACACATGAATGGTTTCAGGATGCTTTACAGTTGGCATGAGACAAGACTGGTGGTAGCGCTCACCTCTTCTTCTCCGAATAAACTGTTTTCCAGATGTCCCAAACAATCGAAAAGAGGATTCATCAGAGAAAATGACTTTGCCCCAGTCCTCAGCAGTCCACTCCCTGTACCTTTTGCAGAATATCAGTCGGTCCCTGATGTTTTTTTCTGGAGAGAAGTGGCTTCTTTGCTGCCCTCCTTGAAACCAGCCCTTGCTCAAAGAGTCTCCGCCTCACAGTGCGTGCAGAAGCACTCACACCAGCCTGCTGCCATTCCTGAGCAAGCTCGGCACTGCTGGTAGTCCGATCCCGCAGCTGAAACAGTTTTAAGATACGGTCCTGGCGCTTGCTGGTCTTTCTTGGGCGCCCTGGAGCCTTTTTGACAACAATGGAAGCTCTCTCCTTGAAGTTCTTGATGATGCGATAGATTGTTGACTGAGGTGCAATCTTTGTAGCTGCGATACTCTTCCCTGTTAGGCCATTTTTGTGCAGTGCAATGATGGCTGCACGTGTTTCTTTAGAGATAACCATGGTTAACTGAAGAGAAACAATGATACCAAGAAGCAGCCTCCTTTTAAAGTGTCCAGTGATGTCACTCTTACTTAATCATGACTGATTGATCGCCAGCCCTGTCCTCATCAACACCCACACCTGTGTTAATGGATCAATCACTAAAACGATGTTAGCTGCTCCTTTTAAGGCAGGACTGCAATGATGTTGAAATGTGTTTTGGGGGTTAAAGTTCATTTTCTGGGCAAATATTGACTTTGCAAGTACAGTAATTGCTGTTAAGCTGATCACTCTTTGACATTCAGGAGTATATGCAAATTGCCATTACAAAAAATGAAGCAGTAAACTTTGGAAAAATTACTATTTGTCTCATTCTCAATACTTTTGGCCATGACTGTACAACATTTTTCCCTACTTTGAATTATTCTTTAGTTTGGGTGGTGAAATCATGCTGATGGATTCCCTTGAAGACCCAGACTTTGCTAATTCCTGACCATTTGCTACTCTGTGTTGAGAACCAGGGCACGACCCCTTTATAAGAGGTGCTCATTATCAATAAACATGGGGTAGCAAATTATTCTAAAGGTTCTTTCAGAAGTCAGTTTTTTTGTACTTGCGTTATCCATTACTTTTACTACTTTTACCGATAGCTCACGGACCTATTACAATAAATGTGTCTTTTCATGGTTGTCAGCAAAGAAAAAAAAAAAATTGGACATATGACTTCCAGTACTTTAATCCGTGTTGTGGATCATACCTGCTAATACAAGTCAATGGCGCCGTGAAAAAAATTAACAATGCAGCTGGCATAGTATTATGTATATTCTGCATTGCAGGCACAATAGTATGAGGGGAATCATATGTTGGTTTCTATGCTATTAAAGGGAATCTGTCATCAGATTTTGCTATGTAATCTGACAGCAGCATGACATAGGGGCTGAGATCCTGATTCCAGCAATGTATCCCTTAGTTTACTGAGTGCAGCAGTTGTGATAGAATCACAGTTTTCTCTGCTGCAGATCTCTGAATGCTGATCCCTGTATATCCCCGCCCACACCACTGATTGGCAGTGTTCTGTGCACATTGTTTGCAAGCCACCAATCAGTGCTGGGGGTGTGGTGGGATTAGGAGGCAGGAGACCAGTTGTCCTGTAGTGATAATCTCCTGGTCATAAAACACTGATTGCATTGAAACAGTAAAATACAGCCTAGAAAGTGATACATCGCTGGAATCAGGCTTTCAAGCCCTTACACAATGCTGTTCTTGGATTACATAGCAAAAACCTGCTGACATTCTAATTAAGGTACAAGGCTTATGATGTTTTAAGGGAATAACTGAAAGGTGATCATGGTTTCTCTGTACTCCCCATAATGAATGGACTATCGTATTGTTACCAAGTTATGGCACTATTATATCACTAATAGAAGCTCCACTTTTGGGAAAAACATGGCTTCTTTATGACGCCGCTGCTACTATATATAACACTCTGTGTGCGGCTCATTGACTGCTCCTCCCAGCTTAACGCCGCCTGCCAACAAAAACAACACATTAGTGTGTGATAAATGACTTGTTCTACCGTGGAATCATTTGTTGATTTGATCATAAATGCTTCATTTCTAGGAATACATCTCAAAATGCTAATCTGTCCCCGGGTGCAAGTATGGATATTGGCTCTAAGACAAGAATGAAACCAGTTGAATTATTACTGTGTCAGACCTTGGGCCACCTTAACCATGGGAAAAAAAGTACATTTATTGGAATAAAAACAATCTTGATTGTGAAAAATTGTCCGGAAAATTGTGAAATGAGTTGTAAATTAATTCAAGTTAACCTGCAGTTTACATTGCTTGATCAAGGATCAGAAATACCGATGTTTTCTTAGATGCTTAAATCTCATCAACAGGTTGTTGAATGACCAATATTACAAATTAAAAATACTCTATTTCACTGCAGACTTGTGAATCCTCAGATCGCATGGTGTGCGATGTGAGGATTCTGCAATGCCGGTGCCTGGAGCTGACGCTCATGTGACTACAAGTATGTGATTTGCATATTTCTTGACACATTCGGACTAGACTTATCCGGCCTCGCTCAACATACTTGCATTAGGCAAGACTGTGCACGTCTAGTTGGCACGTGACCGCATGTATGCAAATCACATATTTGTGGTCACGCGCCCGCCGCTCCTGGCGCCGGCACCAGAGAATCCTCACAGTGTTCACAAGTCTGCAGCCACAAAGAGATGATACAAGTCTGCAGTCAAAAATAGGGCAACTCCTTTAACTCCAAGTTTAGCCAGGAACGAAGGATGCCTTTGCAATTTAACACTTTATTAATTGACTGAGTTCCCCAAGTCGCTTATTAGCTGTTACATTTATTGTTATCAATGAGCTGCAGCCGATCAGCGACCGGTGATTGGCAGCAGTGCTCACGTGGCATAGTAATGTCACATGAGCGTCGGGTGACTCGCTAGAACGGAGATTAATATAAACCTCTTATTTTACTCGGGAACTCGAGCATTTAAGAATTCGTTGTCCAAGTGGTGGACAACCCCTTTAAGAAACCAAAGATAATCATGATTGATGAGCAACAAATGAGGGATTTTCGATGATCATAGTATTTTAGAAAAAGGATAACCATACTACTTTACCAAGATTGACAACACAACTTAAATGGGCGCTATTATAAAAGCAAACTTTCACCTATATGTAGGGTGCGTGATGACTTGCTGACCACTGGGCATCCCACCACTGAAACTTACATCGACCCCAAGTTCGAGGCTCATTTTAATGAAGTGATGGTCCCATTTTCTGTTAGTACAATAAACCTCATTTCAAGGCAGAAACATTACTGTGTCCAACAGTTATTACATATATCAAACTGAAATAGCTGTTGCAAAAACAACAATTTTTATAAAACATTAAGCTTAAGATTAATTGGGATGCCCAAACTTTTTCATATAACTGTATTTGGGACACTTGCTCCTTCCTTCGTTGGATTCATCAAGGCAGATACAATGATGATCCCTTTTGAATTTCTTTGTAAAACCCATTGGATAAGGCGAGATGAAGAAGGATTGGTCAAGCTATGAGTGGCAAGCTGTCTTCAGTTCCTTGGACGGGTTACAGATAGCATCTGCCACCCAAAAGAAGTCAATCCCTCTATGAAAGAGGTAGTTCCATGCACCGAGGGAAGTACTCATACAGGCAACTACAGAACTATTAGCAACTTCTAGTGTTATTTGTCTGTTAATTGCCTCTCTCCACTCAATGGTGCCCTAGGCAGCTGCCTCCTCCACCAGTCTCTCTTTCATCCTCGAATAAACATTAAGGTCAAAGATTTTGTAGAAATAACATACCGTATTTTTCGGACTATAAGATGCAACAGACCATAAGATGCAACCCAAATTTAGAGTAAAAAACCATTTTTTAATGTGAAAATGGGGGTCCATCTAGCTTACTGGGGGGGGCGGTGGTGGAGTGGGGTCACGGGAAGCCGGGTCACCACTGCAGAAACTCGGAGAGGCAGGAGTGTGGCGATGCTGTGGGCCCTAGGCTGGGAGGAGTGGGTGTGCCAGTGGTGCGAGGCATAAGCCATGATCTCAGAGTGGTGGGCTTCAGGAAAATGTTGGCGGTGAGAGGCAGGAGCGTAGTCCCTGCTCTGCACATTGACCTCCCGGCGGTGGGCTTCAGGAAAATGGCCGCCGGAGGCAGAGCTTGCGCCGATTGAGTTCACGGCTCATCATTGGGCCAAGATCTCAATCTGTGCATGCGCCAGCATGGTGATGATTTTCCTGAAGCTCATCACCGGGAGATCAATGGCTCCTGCCTCGCACCGCTGGGACACCATCTCCTTTCAGCCCAGAGCCGGCAGCATTGCCCCTCTCCTGCCGCTGCAGGCTTCCTGCAGCAGTGACCCTGCCTCCGATGACCCTGCTCCACTGCCATCCCCTCCCTCAACCCAGTAAGCTACATTCAGACTATAAGACGCACCCCAATTTTCCTTCCAAATTTGGGACAAAAAAAGTGCGTCTTATAGACCAAAATATACAATAACTGATGTTGGCCAGATCAATTGAATCTATAGTAAGAGCTTTTATGCCCTGTGCTCCTTGCCTGGGAGACCGACCATTGCTGATAGATTACAGAAGTGGAAGAAACCTAGCCAACAATTTCCTCTGTTCTAGAGAAAAAAAAATATTTTTAAAAAACACACACACATCAAAGTTTTTATCCTCTTAATATACTGCAATCATCATATTATATAGCACTGTGTACTCAAAATTGCTCATTTTTCCTTTCAACCCAGTTCATTCTTCTCTTTTTTCTGGGCTATGTAGAAACAAGAAGTCTCTTGTCCCTGCATTTATCATTCCCCTCTTCAACTCCTGACCCAGCTGCTCCCTCTTCCCCCTGCCAGGGACTTTTGCAGTGACTTATGACTCATACAGGGAAAATTGACCTCCTGTTTCTACATAGAGCTTAGAAGGATTCAGCTAGTCAGTTTTTAATCATGTGATGTCATAGACCTAATGTAAAAGAGAAGAATTAGCTGGGCAGAAAGGCAAAATGAGCAATTGTAAGTACACAGTGCTATATAATATGATGACTGCAATATAATAGTAAGAGGATAAAAACTTTGATGGGAGGAGGAGGGCTTCTTTAATAACAAGTAAATTGCAAAGTTCCATATTTTTACAAACACATTGCATATTTACAGATTTAATATATTATGAAAATAACCCTTTCGTATAATAAATATCATAAAGCCACTAATTACTAGTTATGGAAAGTAACCCTTCGATAAGTTGTCTCCAAACTGTGAGCCACAGCTGCAGTTTTGCAGACACTGGATGGAGACCACTGACTTAGACATAGATAACTTACTAATACATAAGACAAGAGTTATGTTTTCTGGCTTCATAGCTTATCATGAACTGCAGATGATCCATAATTTCATTATGAAAATCCTTTAATTGGCAGAAGAAGTGTGAAAAGACTTTATTAGATTGCGTTTTACTGAATTACCATCTCTTCAATCCATCAGGACCATTCCCACAGTTATATTTCCTGATAAAGTATACTTTAGACATAGAGAAATGTACAAGATGACTATATGTGCCTGTTCTTTTTCCTTCTCAATGGGATCGAACGTTTGTGCATTAATTCTACATCACCGTCAGTCATTTCCTAATAGTGGGCAGCACTGAAATGTAACATTACAACTCTACAATTCCAAATGACTCACAACTTCATTTATACGGAGCAACCAGAAGCACTTTGGATAATTGCTCCTAAAAGAATCAGCAGGTAGCATTTCAGTCTGTGGCAAAGTGGCAAAAGAATCATTTTTTTTCCCCACTACATGTTTCTTTCAAATGGACTCTAAAACATTGTATTGATTTAGGCTCTCAGAGACTTAACCCCTGTGTGGATTACCGCCATGGCTCGAGAAAAAAAAAAAAGCACTTAGTCACCTATAAAATAAACTTTACTTTTAGTTTATTTGGGATTACGATTGGAAAGTGCGAGTATGTATAGCAATGTATTGATTTTGGGAGCTGTAATGGCAGTCATGCTTTCCAAAGACTCAAAATAAACTAGAAATAATGGAATAAAATGTTAACATGGCAGAGGAAAGAAACTTAGATACTTGTGATTTGCTTAAATTTAGCTTTACAAAAAGTTATAAGGTTACCAAAACCTATGCGTCTTTGGGGAACACGATAATTATCCAGTTTATATGCTTCGGCTTCATTAGAAATGTCAATATCATAAAGACTATTTTACTATGTACACACAGATGTTCATGTAGTCGGTGTAATATCCACAATTCTGTTTTGTATCTGTGACTCTAATGTTATTTGTTGTTCATGTAAATAGAACTACTTTAAAAAATAGCAGAAAATAAAAAGCAAATAAAATATCTATCTGTTGACACAATTAGTGCCATGTTTCTGTTATCTGATAACCCGGGACCAGGGGCCCCTTCCCTGTCCCTAACGCTAGGGGCACACTAGCTACCCCTGCTCCATAGGTTACTTCTGATGGTGAAGATGCTGGGGCCACGTATCTTGATGCACTCCTGATACAGCCCTTATCTGTCCTCTCCCCCACCCAGGGAAGTGGGGAGGAATAGTGTATGTAAATACACAAACCCGACAAATAAGGAAGGACGTACAGGGACAAAATAAAATATCAAACATACAAAATATGCACTCACAGACAACAGAGGGAAACACTGAAGGAATTAGTAAGGTAAACAAAAATAGAAGAGAAAGGGACTATGCACACAGCCAAAACACCAAGCAGCAGTCACATAACAACTCTCCTTAAACGCCTCTATTGAACACTGAATCCTCCACTCCTCACCAGGCAGTACAATCCAGATTGCCAGAGCAGAGACTATATAGGAGAGGGGAGTGGCTGATGCTGCACAGCTGAGAACTTCCAAGAAGGAAGCGCTGAGCAGTTTTACTTCTGTACTGTTGAAAGAAACTAGCACCATTTAATAAGAGGGAGAAGTGCTTCTATTCATTGTGGAGCACGTGAACGTAGACGTTGCGGTCTTCTGGCTCCTTTCTGTCGCGGTAAACCCGTGACAATTGGATTTTATGTTCCAGACTCTGTGAATTGATAGATACAAACTAATACATCACAAATCCAATAAAGTAAAACTTTTGAAAGACCATTCACATGTCTGGATTTCAAATGCAATGGGACATAATGTCATATTGTTTTGTCACTGATCTATGGGGATGTACATAGATGTTTTTTATTTTCTTATGTGTCCAAAGGGAATCCATGATATTAAAAATTGGAGCATGCTTCATTGTATTCTACATCATGGAGGTATTCTCCTGCACAAACATTGTCTTTTGGGGATAATGCCTTATGGAGATGTCAATCAACAGCACAGTGCAAGCCAACATGTCCCTATAATGGATTTGTGAGAATAGAACGCGCTAGCATACAGTGTTTGTGTATACAGTAATGTGTGTAGACTAGTAGACCGTCATACTTTATACAAGAGAAGCTTCTATACCTCAAAAGAATTCTCACTTAATTTATGACAAAAAAAAATTATGGAAAAAAGGACCGGAGAAATCTATCTGATACTGACTGATACAGTGTGTGGATTTCATTGAATAACTTTATGAGCAAAGAGGAAATTAAATCTCACATAGATTGGTATCAGACAGAGGCTGTAGATAAAGTGGACCTAGCTTATACAGTGGTGTGAAAAAGTGTTTGTCAATTTCTGATTTCTTATTCTTTTGCATGTTTGTCACCTTTAGGCCACGGCCCCACCATTAGTATTTAGTCAGTATTCAGTCAGTATTTTTTCTCAGGAGTGGGAGCCAAAACCAGGTGAGGAACAATCAGAGAAAAGGTAGAATAGAAACAAGTCACCAATTCTGTATTTATCACCCACTCCTGGTTTTGTCTCCCACTTCTGAGAAAAAATACTGACCAAATAGTGACCGAAAACTGACCAATTACTGATAGATTCCTCCAGAGCGTTGTAAAAGACTCATTGCCAGTTATCGCAAACGCTTGATTGCAGCTGTTGCTGCTAAGGGTGACCAAACCAGTTATTAGGTTTAGGGAGCAATTACTTCTTCACACAGGGCCCTGTAGGTTTGGATTTCTTTCTCCCTTAATAATGAAGACCTTCATTTAAAAACTGGGTTTTTCTTTACTTATGTTATCTTTGTGTAATATTTCAATTTGTTTTGTGATCTGAAACATTTAAGTGTGACAAACATGGAAAAGAATAAGAAATCAGGAAGGGGGAAAACACTTTTTCACACGACTGTATATGATTGCCGGTATCATACAGATAATAAATAAAAATAAGAAAATCACATTGTATGATTTTTAAACAACGAAATCGCTTTTTATTGCTTGAAATAAGTATTTGATAACCTACCAACCAGCAAGAATTCTGGCTCTCACAGACCTGTTAGTTTTCTTTAAGAAGCCCTCCTACTCTGCACTCATTACCTGTATTAATTGCACTGTTTGAACGCGTTCCCGGTATAAAAGACACCTATCCACACACTCAGTCACACTCCAACCTATCCACCATGGCCAAGTCCAAAGAGCTGTCTAAGGACACCAGGGACAACATTTTAGACCTGCACAAGGCGGGGATGGGAGATCATGTGGTCAGATGAGACCAAAGTAGAACTTTTTGGTATCAACTCCACTCGCCGTGTTTGGAGGAAGAAGAAGGATGAGTACAACCCCAAGAACACCGTCCCAAACATGAAGCATGATGGGGGAAACATCATACTTTGGGGGTGCTATTCTGCAAAGGGGGCAGGACAACTGCACCGTATTGTAGGGAGGATGGATGGGGTCATGTATTGCGAAATTTTGGCCAACAACCTCCTTCCCTCAGTAAGAACATTGAAGATGGGTCGTGGCATGACATGACAATGACACGAAACACACAGCCAGAGTAACTAAGGAGTGGTTCTGTAAGAAACATTTCAAGGTCCTGGAGTGGCCCAGTCAGTCTCCAGAACTGAATCCAATAGAAAATCTTTGAAGGGAGCAGAAATTCAATGTTGCCCAGCGACAGCCCCGAAACCTGAAAGATCTGGAGAGGATCTGTATGGAGGAGTGGGCCAAAATCCCCCCTGCAGTGTGTGCAAACCTGGTCAAGAACTACAGGAAACGTCTGACCTCTGTAATTGCAAACAAAGGTTTCTGTACCGAATATTAAGGTCTGTTTTTCTATTGTATCAAATACTTATTTCATGCAATAAAATGCAAAAGAAGTTATGTAAAAATCATACAATGTGATTTTCTGGATTTTTTTTAGATTCTGTTACACAGGTGAAGTGTACCTACGATAAAAATGACAGATCTCTCCATTCTTTGTAGATGGGAAAATTTGCAAAATCGTCCGTGTATTAAATACTTATTTTTCCCATTGTATGACAGCTGGTATCATACAGAGGACGTAGCAGAAACATCTGATAGCTGGTATCATACAGAGGATGTAGCAGATACACATGATAGCCGGTATCATACAGAGGATGGAGCAGATACATATGATAGCTGGTATCATACAGAGGATGGAGCAGATACATATGATAGCAGGTATCATACAGAGGATGGAGCAGATACATATGATAGCAGGTATCATACAGAGGATGGAGCAGATACATATGATAGCAGGTATCATACAGAGGATGGAGCAGATACATATGATAGCCTGTATTATACAGAGGATGGAGCAGGTACATATGATAGCTGGTATCATACAGCGGATGGAGCAGATACATATGATAGCCGGTATTATACGGAGGATGTAGCAGATACATATGATAGCAGGTATCATACAGAGGATGGAGCAGATACATATGATAGCTGGTATCATACAGAGGATGGAGCAGATACATATGATAGCTGGTATCATACAGCGGATGGAGCAGATACATATGATGGCCGGTATTATATGGAGGATGTAGCAGATACATATGATAGCTGGTATCATACAGAGGATATAGGAGATACATATGATAGCCGGTATCATACAGAGGATATAGGAGATACATATGATAGCCAATATCATACACAGGATGGAGCAGATACATATGATAGCCAGTATCATACAGAGAATGTAGCAGATACATATGATAGCCAGTATCATACAGAGGATGTAGCAGATACATATGATAGCCAGTATCATACAGAGGATGAGGTAGATACATATGATAGCTGGTATCATATAGAGGACGGAGCAGATACATATAATAGCTGGTATCATATAGAGGATGGAGCAGATACATATTATAGCTGGTATCATACAGAGGACGTAGCAGATACATATGATAGCCGATATACAGAGGATGTAGCAGATACATATGATAGCCGGTATCATGCAGAGGATGTAGCAGATACATATAATAGCCAGTATTATACAGAGGATGTAGCAGATACATATGATAGCCGATATACAGAGGATGTTGTAGATACATATGATAGCCGGTATCATACAGAGGACGTAGCAGATACATACGATAGCCGGTATACAGAGGATGTTGTAGATACATATGATAGCCGCTATTATACAGAGGATGTAGCAGATACATATGAAAGCCAGTATCATACAGAGGATGTAGCAGATACATATGATAGCTGGTATCATATAGAAAATGTAGCAGATACATATGATAGCCGGTATTATACAGAGGATGTAGCAGATACATATGATAGCTGGTATCATACAGAGGATGTAGCAGATACATATGATAGCTGGTATCATATAGAGAATGTAGCAGATACATATTATAGCCGGTATTATACAGAGGATGTAGCAGATACATATGAAAGCCAGTATCATACAGAGGATGTAGCAGATACATATGATAGCTGGTATCATATAGAAAATGTAGCAGATACATATGATAGCCGGTATTATACAGAGGATGTAGCAGATACATATGATAGCTGGTATCATACAGAGGATGTAGCAGATACATATGATAGCTGGTATCATATAGAGAATGTAGCAGATACATATTATAGCCGGTATTATACAGAGGATGTAGCAGATACATATGATAGCCGGTATTATACAGAGGATGTAGCAGATACATATGATAGCCGGTATTATACAGAGGATGTGGCAGATACATATGATAGCTGGTATCATACAGAGGATGTAGCAGATACATATGGTAGCTGGTATCATACAGAGGATGGAGTAGATACATATGATAGCCGGTATTATACAGAGGATGTAGCAGATACATATGGTAGCTGGTATCATACAGAGGATGGAGCAGATATAAATGATAGCTGGTATTATACAGAGGATGGAGCAGATACATATGATAGCCGGTATTATACGGAGGATGTAGCAGATACATATGATAGCCGGTATTATACAGAGGATGTAGCAGATACATATGATAACCGGTATTATACAGAGGATGTAGCAGATACATATGGTAGCTGGTATCATACAGAGGATGGAGCAGATACATATGATAGCCGGTATTATACGGAGGATGTAGCAGATACATATGATAGCCGGTATTATACAGAGGATGTAGCAGATACATATTATAGCCGGTATTATACAGAGGATGGAGCAGGTACATATGATAGCCGGTATTATACAGAGGATGTAGCAGATACATATGATAGCCTGTATTATACAGAGGATGGAGCAGGTACATATGATAGCCGGTATTATACAGAGGATGTAGCAGATACATATGATATCCGGTATTATACAGAGGATGTAGCAGATACATATGATAGCTGGTATCATACAGAGGATGGAGCAGATACATATGATAGCTGGTATCATACAGCGGATGTAGCAGATACATATGATAGCCGGTATTATACAGAGGATGTAGCAGATACATATGATAGCCGGTATTATACAGAGGATATAGGAGATACATATGATAGCCGGTATTATACAGAGGATGTAGCAGATACATATGATAGCTGGTATCATACAGAGGATGGAGCAGATACATATGATAGCTGGTATTATACGGAGGATGTAGCAGATACATATGATAGCCGGTATTATACGGAGGATGTAGCAGATACATATGATAGCTGGTATCATACAGAGGGCGGAGCAGATACATATGATAGCCGAAATACAGAGGATGTAGTAGATACATATGATAGCCAGTATCATACAGATTATGTAGTAGATATACATGATTGCCTTTTGGGCCTGTTTTTGTTCACAATAAGCTGATTTGATCGATGAAGGATCTTTGATTGGTACAATTATTTTCGGATCAGTAGGTGGACATTACTAATGTTTGGGCATCATTGAAGCACAAAACTTTCCACAGTTACTGTAATAGACACTCTTTGGGCTCTTCCTGTTTGAGAAACGGTTCCAGTCTCTATGATGGAATCCGGGTTGGCACACTTATTTCTGAGGGATTACCTTGGCAGACTTAGGGCAATGTTTGCTTTTTACTACTATTTTTGGTGACACTGATTACTTACAGGGGTGTTTGGCAGCAGAGCACACAAAATATTATGGATAGTAGCTGGATGACACTGTTAAGACACCAGGATGGGGCGTATTTGTTATTAGTAGGGAGGATGATGGAAAAAAGGGAACTATCTAGGCGAGTTATTGCTGGAATAAGTTATTGACGGTCCAGTGAGTTATTGGATGAAATATCTGTGTATCCTGCCTTCGTCTGCATCGGATCAGTGCTGTCCTGTATGTCATATCCATCCATTCTTCTGAGACAGTGGTGTGACACGTAAACTGTGTATTCTTGGTTGGGAGTGGGAGTGCTTTTGTTCATAATTGATTACAGCCCTACATCTCAATTGTAATCAATTGTGGAAACCAGTAATGAGGACCTTTCACCTGGTGAAAAGCAACCAATTTTTGCCCTTACTTTTTTTCCGCTGCTCCTCTAACTAGTACTTTTTTGTATTTTCTAATATCCCATACAGTCCCATAGATTTAGTACTTTTATTTAGTACTAATTTTGGGGTCTTTATGAAGCGGTCATAGGTCACAGGATAAAGAGTAAAGACACGCCCCAGAGGATCCTGTGAGCCACACCCAACTATAAAGACCATAAAAATTACCACTAAATAAAAAGATCCATATCTATGGAACCGTATGGGATATTAAAAAATGCAAAAAAGTAATAGTCAGGGGAGCAGCGTAAATAGACACCAGGCCTACCGTAGTAACAGTCATTCACAAATGGCATACTCTCTTGTATAATGGCATGACTGAAGCCAGCCACTCTCCATTGGACCATTAGCATGTGAAGTAATATCTTTTTACATCACGTTTAAGGCTTCTGTCGGAGGTGTGTGTCCAAATATATACCACTGACCAAAGCATATGTCTCCCATAGGCTCCTATCATAAAAATAAAGGATACTGAGCAGATAAATACTAGGTATGCCGATGAATACAAGCCAGGTTTTGTCACAACAGGACACACTTTTGGAATGGGGTCTTATGGATACGGTTGTCATAAGCACCAAAGCTTTCCCGATGCATATGCCAAATGTAGATGAAAAACATGCAACCAACCTTAAAAAACAAAATAGTTACTATTTTTTTAAGGTGTTATCCACACATCTTATATTCATGTTGCTTTGCATTTGACCAATAATTACACTGAGACATTTTGTATATATTGTTAATCTTACTAGTAATGATGAGCATTACTCGAGATTTACGAGCATGCTCGGGTGTTTTCCAAGTATCTTCAGCGTGCTCAGGTGTTAAGTTTGAGTCACTCCGTGCTCATGATTTGCGACTGTTTGACAGCTTTAATACATGTGAGGGTTGCCTAAGAAACTGGCATTCCTCACATGTATTAAAGCTGTCAATCAGTCACAAATCATGCACAGGAGAGACTCAAACATAACATCCAAGCACGCTGAAGATACTCAGCGAGCACCCGAGCATGCTCGCTGAAAGGGTTAGCAGAACATGCTTGCTCATCACTACTTACTACATAAAGAGCTTAATGTTGAGGTGAGTCCGAGAAAAACATCAGCTGCAATTACTTCAGTAGGCCAGAGGGGCAGCATACAGAGAGATTTCCACGTGATCTGCCCTGGGCGATTCACTTTTTGAATTGGCGAACGTCTCTGTAATCTTCTAAATTTTATTTTTATTTTCAGTAATGCCATTTACTAATTTATTAATTATGACAACTTTGTTGTTTATCGTGTAAAAAGGCTGAAAGTGAATAGACATGGGTAATTTGAGTTAGTTTTTATTATGTAGAGCACACTTTTCTAGCTTCCGAAACGTATTTGTTTCGGAACTTGGGATGCTAGTATTATGTATACATATATATACAGTCATGGCTGAAAGTGTTGGCACCCTTGATATTGTTCTAGAAAATAAAGTATTTCTCTCATACAATTATTGCAATTGCACATATTTTGTTATACACATGTTTATTTCCTTTGTGTATATTGGAACAACACAAAAAAACATAGAAAAAAAAGACAAATTGGCTATCATTTCACATAAAACTCCAAAATTGGGCCGGATAAAATTGTTGGCACCTTTCCAAAATTGTGGGGAAACAACTTTGTTTCCAGCATGTGATGCTCATTCACACTCACCTGTGGCCAGTAACAGGTGTGGGCAATATGAAAATTACACCTGAAACCAGATAGAAAGGGGAGAAGTTGACTTAATTTTTGCAGCTTAGACAACCACAAAACATGCGGAGATTGCCTGACAAACACGTGTAATCCCCACATGTTTTGTGGCTGTCTAACAGCCGTGAAACATGAGGCTGCAGGTACTCAAATATGTCACTCGAGCTCCCACGATACTGAGTGCATACCCAAGCACCCTAGGTAAACTCAAGTAACGAGCACTTGCACTCATCACTAGTATGTGTGTGCCACACTACGCATGAAGAACAGAAAGAGGAAAAGAGAACTGTCTGAGGACTTGAGAACCAAAATTTTTAAACAATATCAACAATCTCAGGGTTACAAGTCCATCTCCAGAGATCTTGATGTTCCTTTGTCCACGGTGCGCAACATAATCAAGAAGTTTACAACTCATGGCACTGTAGCTAATCTCCCTGGACATGGACAGCAGAGAAAACTTGATATAAGGTTGCAACGTAGGATAGTCCAGATAGTGGATAAGCAGCCCCAATCAAGTTCTAAAGAAATTCAAGCTGTCCTGCAGGCTCAGGGTGCATCAGTGTCGGGCAAACTATCCAACGACATTAGAACTAAATGAAATGCTATGGCAGGAGACCCAGAAGGACCCTACTGTTGACACAGATATAAAAGAGCTAAACTGCAGTTTGACAAAATGTACGTGAGTAAGCCAAAATCCTTCTGGTAAAGTGTCTTTTGGACAGATGAGAACAAGATAGAGCTTTTTGGTAAAGCACATCATTCTACTGTTACCGAAAACGGAATGAGGCCAACAAAGAAAAGAACACAGTACCTACAGTCACATATGGTGGAGATTCAAATATGATTTGGGGTTGTTTTGCTGCCTCTGTCACTGGGTGCTTGAATGTGTTTAAAGCATCATGAAATCTGAAGATTACCAAAGGATTTTGGTTGGTTTATGACCTAGGTCATTGTCTTCCAGCAGAACAATGACCCCAAAAACTTCAAGAAGCTCCCAGAAATGGTTGGAAACAAAGCGCTGGAGAGTCCTGAAGTGGCAGCAATGAGTCCGGATCTAAATCCCATTGAACACCTGTGGAGAGATCTTAAAATTGCTGTTGGGAGGAGACGCCTTCACATATGAGAGACCTGGAGCAGTTTGCAAAAGAAGAGTGGTCCAAAATTCCAGTTGAGAGATGTAAGAAGCTTGTTGATGGTTATAAGAAGCGATTGATTGCAGTTTTTTATTCCAAAGGGTGTGCAATCAAATATTAAGTTGAGGGTGCCAACAATTTTGTCCGGCCCATTTTTGGGGTTTTGTACGATATTATGTCCAATTTGCCTTTTTTCCTATTTTTTTTGTGTTGTTCCAATACACACAAAGGGAATAATCATGTGTATAACAAAACATCTGTAATTGCAGTAATTTTCTATGAGAAATAATTCATTTTCTTGAATAATTTCAAGGGTGACAACACTTTCGGCCATAACTGTATATATTTTACTCATTTTCAGCACAATTCATGCTTCAAATGAATATCTGGTGATTCTCTTACACAGTACTTGGAGCAAACCTTGCTTTCTTGTATGCTGTAAAGTATATTATAACATGACAGATCACTAAGAAACATGATGTATAAATGAATGGGTGTAGAGGGTTTGCAGAGATTCTTCAGACCACAATAGCCTTCATTGAATACCATTTTTCATTGTGAATAACACATAGAATTTGTCCGCATGAAGCATAAGTCCCCCCTCCGGGAGTCTCAAATGAATTCCATAGTATACATTGTATATGCTACAATTATATTGTATCTTTATGGCTGCTGGTTACATAATGCACAAAGATCTATGTATCCACAAATCAGTATTTGGGCAGCGAGATACCAGTATATTTTTCATTAGTCATATCGAAGCTTGGAATGCGTTTTCAGCCACATATTCTAGTGAAGTCATGGAAACAAATCAGATAATCGAGGTATCTGCCAGCAATTTCCACCATCAACTCATAAACAAGGGATTGCTTGGTTCCCTCTACAAGAGCACACCTGAAAGCAGCAGTAGGTGAATGCACACAGGTGCGACACAATGCAAACGCTTAACCCTTCAAGAACAAAGACGCTTTCTAATGAATACCTGTGGCATGTCATAGAAAATAAAAGAAAGCAGTGATATTAAAGAACAGTCACTTCTCAAAAGTGTGACATGGATAGAAATCTTGTTAACCGGTAGGATTTCTGCATTAAATACCCATTAAATCAGGGGTGGACATACCATTGGTGCAACCTGTGCAGCCACACAAGGGCTCAAGAGGTAAGAGGGCGCCTCGAAAACAGGTGGAATTGTTCATTATGGACTGCAAAGGGCCCATATGTTGTTCTTGCGCTGGGACCATTTTCCATCTGTGACCACCAGTTCATTAAATATTTATCTCTTAGTTTCAGAACTGATAGTAATTTAATATTAACGCTTGCATTTAGTCTTTGCCTTTCTCGTGCTTTCACTTGATAGCACTTTTCACATATATAATCTTTGATACTCAGAATTTGGATCAGGGTTCCCAACATGACTTTATTTTTTATACAAAAAAAATCACAATATTTTTGGAAAACCATATTATAAATGAGATATGTCTACAGCACGTAATTCTGATATGAAGCTGCATTCACCATGAATTGTAAAATGATGATAATTACAGTCAAAATCACCTGAATAAGATAAAAAATCACGGATGCCTTAAAAAAATTATTTACAGACAGAGAAGAAATAATGCCTTATTTTTATGGACTGTCCAGGAATTTCTGGACGGTTATCAACCCAGATCTGGATAGGTAAAGGACACTGTTACATGTTGTATAATGTCACTATATGAACATTCACCTGTTGTGAAAACCAAGAACTATAAAGAAAACTTGACCACAACCAATAAAGCACATGGAGGTAAATGATGTCAACAAGCTGCAAACTTTAAAGGTCTCTTCTTCATCCTCAGCTCCTCAAACTTAAGCATCAGATTGTAACAAATGGGAGATAAGGGAAGGCAATCAGATACAGTGTTATCCTCGAGTGATATCAGATGCTGCAATACTCATCAACACATCATCAATCCGGTGATGTGAGAAGAATTGCAGTTTGACATCACCTTCAAAGCCGCACCTTATTTATAGGCATCTATCATCACACTTTAGCGGAAAGGTGACTTCCAGTTCATAGAGAACTACAAGCCTCAGAATCCTCATTAGCTATAATGCCATTTATGACCATTAATCTTCACCTGGAAGTGAATGTTTAGACTTGTTGTTCTAGAATTTGAAGAGCCACATGTTGCATTGTTGACAGTTTCTCTAACGTAAATATTTATGTTCTAAAGCATAAACATTCCAATTCCATGGGAATAAACACATAAGACAGAGCTGCTGTTACAAGAAAGGGTTAATGTTAAAGCACCCATCCTACACTATACCATAAATAGAAGAAGAAGAAGGCTGGACTCCATACATTGGTGCCATAGAGCTATACGTTTATATAGAATTCTTCCATTGTTTCAATGTCACAAGTGTCTTTTTTTGCAAAAAAAAAAATACTGTAAATCACCAATCTATTCCTACACAGAAGAGCTGTGGAGTATAAGGAGATCTCCTTACCTGTTCTCAGCCTTTTCTTCCAAGTTCGTTTGTCCTTCTTCCAAGCTAATCAGCAAGTCAAAGCAAGGAAAGGGAAGAGAGGCCAAAGTGAACCCAAAGCAGGAAGCCTCAGCCTGTGTCCAGCACTCCTAGGTGCTGAATGTCTCCTTTGTGTTGGTGGAGGGAGCTGTCCACAGCTCACAGTGCTGAACAGAGCAGTGAGAACAGAGTTGTTTGGCTAAGGTGGAGCCCCAGCAAGCCTGGGAGGTGGAGACAAACACATACACAGCCAGGAATCTTCTTTATCAGAAGGACTCTTCCATCTGCCTGCAACAGGCAGGGTGGTGAGAATGGAGGAAGCTTTCAAATCCCAATGCAAACTGTTGCTAACAACTTCCCTGCATTCTCTGTGTGTGCTCATACCCTGCCACACCTCATGTATTTATCCTGCAGACCTGCCATAGTCCAGACACCTCCTGCCTAGCAGATGAAGCAGAGCTGGGTTTTCAGATATAGTAGAGCCCAGTGTGCCATTTATCACAGACTATAGTGAATTCCATTTTTTATCTGAATTTTACTTTTTTGGTTAATTCACTGAAATATATACACTGTGTTCCAAATTATTATGCAAATAATATTTTCTCAGATTTTCCCAAATTACCTATATGAATTGCAGTCATTGTAATTTTCCAGTCAAATAACTATTAGAGTACAATTGAAAGGTTTTTGTACAAACTGCCTATGATAACAGTATATTTTTAAAAAAATAAAAAACTCAAACTGCACTCAAAATGCATGTTCCAAATTATTATGTACGGCAGAGTTTTCAACCTTTTCATTTTAATAAAGAACAAAAAAATGGTCATTTTTGAAATTATAAGCATTAGCAGGTTATTACAAACTAAAATCATACAGTTTTCAACTCAAAACTTTATTCTAGGTGATGTTACATTTGCACATAGGACCCCTTGTTCGAAAGGAGCTTCTGAACTCTCTCGTCCATTGAATTTGTCAGGTTTTGGATGGTTTCTGCTTCAATTGTTTTGCATGAGGACAGAATACCCTCCCAGAGCTGTTGCTTAGATGTGAACTGCCTCCCGTCATCATAGACACGCCTTTTGATGATGCTCCAGAGGTTCTCAATGGGGTTGAGGTCAGGGAAGCATGGGTGCCACACCATAAGTTTGTCCCCTTTTATGCCCATAGCAGCCAGAGATGCAGATGTGTTATGTGCAGCATGAGACGGGGCATTATCATGCATGAAAATGATCAAGACATCCCAAAATAAGTGTCAAGAGATGATCAGATTTTGGGGGACAAAATTTTATAATCTCATAACACAATTTTTTTTTCAAAAAATTTATTCTAATGCCACTTATGAACGGAAAGGAAAGGTAAGAAACACATCTGTGCTATATATGCACTCATCAACATTGAGATTGCAACACTAAAAAGGGAAAGTTGTGGAAATCACAGGATGAATTGATATGTTAACGATGTATAAATGGTGAAAGAATGGAAACAAAATTTTCAAAACATCTCCATTTATTCAGTTTGGAGTATTAACGCACAAATCCTCGCACTTACAACCTTGGCTGCAATCAGTGAGGTTATTAATGGTCTTCTGAGGATGATTTTGCCGCTCTGAATACACTTGGGCAAATGATCAAGATCTGCTGCTGGCAGCTTCTATGCAATTGTCGACCAATGACGACCCAGATGTGCTCGATTGGAGATGAGTCCGGAGACACTGCAAGCCATGATAGCATGTTTAGGCCCCGCAGGCTGCTCACAGTAGCAGAGTTCTTGTCCCAGGACAATTGCAGTCTACATATACCATCCACCTCCACCATGTGCTTGGGCAGCAGGAGCACTTAGCACTGGAGCTGCTAAGTATGAAGCTCCTTGTACTTGCAAATGCTCCCATCACGCCATTCATTCTTTTACAGCTCTTCAATGTGAGCGCTGAATGTTGCAGGAATTGGAGTGAACAGAGAGTGGTGAAAACTGACCCCCTTGACTTGGTGCCACATACATTATGACATATATCTCTGTCTATTGCTTTGATATGGGCAGTGAATGTGGCAGGAGTACCAGCCACAGGTTGGTGAAGCAAAAGCAGATGAGCAAAAATGTGCAGGTTAGTGCAGCAGTGGTCACCCTCCACTATACTGGTGCGTGGGTGGCGTGCCATTGTTCTCCCTCAAATCCCCCCCACCTCCTTGCCTGGTGAGTGCACGCATCCCATACATTGTAAACAATGAGTGCGCTCATCCTGTACAGTATAAACAATAAGGTGTCAAGTCCCCTTCTATTAAACATGTGATCCAGGAGTGCAACATTTTCACTCAGTTTCAGAGCGGATCCACTAGAATTGGCTAATTAAGCGATCTCCAAGACTGTGACAAAGGCCTGGTCAGGAGTACTAAACTACTTGATTGAAGTGATTCAAAAATGTCAACATTGTGGAGTTTATCAATGCTGTAACAATGTTAAGAGAGTACAGAGAATGGTGTAATTGAGGAAAAATTATACAGCAAAAGGGGATCTTGCGAACATAAACAACTCATCAACGAAAGGTGTCAGAGGAGGATGTCAAGAATCGATCCGATGAACATGTTAAGACAGGTCAAGAAAATTTCTGCCAGCTACAAGTCTGATGCTCCAACTAGCAGGTTACAACTCTTCATTCCATAACACTGATGGACCACAACAGCAGATCATTAATTCGAGTACCCTTGTTGTTTAAGGGAAACAGAAAGACCATTCTAAAGTGCTAAAAAAATGGATCTTTGAGTAGTGGAAATAGATTGTGTTGGAAGATGAATTGAGACTTTTTGCACCATGCAGCTTGGAAGATAAGAAATTGTAGCAAGCACCATTAATGAATCAATCAATGAACCCTTCTCGTGACGTGACAACAATTTAGGCTGGTGGAGAATTTATGTGGGGAATATGGGAAATGTTTTCATGTCACACCCTAGGTCCTCTGATACATGTGGATGGACAATTTGGAAAGTATGACTTACCTAAACAATGTGGCTGACCAAGTTGATCCCTTCTTGGCAATGTTTGGTCTCCAAGTTGGGTCTCCTTCATGTGTGTTGCCTGAATTTGGCAGGGTTTTCAGAGTACCAGGCCTACACCTGTCACTCATCTACCTGTTACTGATCAAAGTTTAAGCTAGAAATGCTGCTCAAAGCCCTGTCCAATGCTGAAATGTGGCCTGGTTTCAGGACCACGCTATTAGCACAACCAATTTAGATTCTGATATTTGGACTCCTGGATTTAGCACAATATTAGCATAAAATATTTATATACTGAAATGTGGCCTGATTTCTGGACCATGCTATTAGTACAAAGAATTTAAATTGTGAAATGTGGACTCCTGGCTAGAGAACAATGCTAGCACAAAATAATTAAAAGCTGAAATGTGGCATGGTTTCTGTAGCACGGTAGTACCAGAAAATATTTGATTTTCTAATGTGAAGCCCTGGATAGAGCAGAATCTCAGTGTAAAACAATTACAAGCTCATATGTGGCCTGATTTATATAGCCCGGTAGTAGCAACAAAAATTTTGATTTTACAATGTCAACCCCTGGATGGAGCAGAATATCAGCACCAAAGAACTAAAGGCTCAAATGTGCACGTCACCCCTCTCGTGATGTGCCAACAATTTAGGCTGGTGGAGAATTAATGTGGGGAATATGGGAAATGTTTTCATGTCACACCCTAAGTCCTCTGATACATTTGGATGGACATTTGGAAAGTAGGACTTACCTAAACATTGTGGCTGACTAAGTTGATCCCTTCTTCGCAGCTATTTAGGAGAAGGACACGTTCAGGAGAACAATGCAGCATTTCACAAGGGCTGTATAGTCATGGATACTTCTGGGAATATCTCACTGAATTATTCTTGCCTTCACAGTCTCCAGATTTTAATTTCATAGAGAATATCTGGAACAAGGTAGAACATTCTTTTCAGTGCATGTCAGTAACTCCAACTGATTTGCAGTAACTCCGCTCCCAATTGGGGCAATACTCATGCAAAATGTTTCTAGTAGAATCGAGGCAACAATCAATTGCTGCAGTCCTGAAGGCTAAAGGAGGTCCAATGTGCTAGTAGAGGAGTGCCAATACACATACATGATGACACAGTAATATTTGAATTTTCATTGTTGAGCGGCATTTTTAGAAATACAACATAACAGTTGGACTCCATTCTTTTCTGCTCCTTCAACATATGATTAATAAATTACATTCAAAGTACATTGCAATTAGTGGGAGAGATAAAGTAAAGACTTCCTCACAATTAAAGGAGTGACATTTAAATTATAATGAAATGCTGCCCAAGTGTCAGAACAGCAGGAAGAGGCGTCCTCCGTTCCCTGCTGAAGCCGGAGCAGACAGACTAAGATGTTAATTACATCTATAGCAGGATATCACTATTTGTCGCATGTTGGGTATATTGTTAAGAAACCTACAAGCCATTCTTTGCCGGCATGTTCGTCTACTTCACTTACCAAGTTGTTTCATTTGCTGTTATAGGTACAATGGTCAGTGCAGCGTATACAACCATAGATCAATGATATATACAGTATAACCTGTGTATCCTGGGCAATCCATGTACATTATCTTTAGTGTAGCAAATCTCCTCCCTGTCATTATATGTAGGCAATAGTAACTGTTTCCTACAACACTGGTGTCAGCTCCCATGTGTCATTACATGTGATGTTGACTCACTGTCACAAAGACAAGCCATTGACACCTTTCACAGAGATAATAAGCTCCCCTTGCTTTTGTTATACAGCAAGTCATTGACTGATTGTGCCCTCTAGTGGTTATTGCTTGCAGGTACAACATAACATTTTGCCATGTAGATGAATGTCTGAATTTGCAGGACAGCTTAATACAGCTCTGAGGGAATGATCAAATGCTTGAATTCATTAGCATTTAATTAAATCTGCCTCCGGATTGTTGGCAGGTCCATGCAGGAGTTAACATTTTTGCACGTTTTCATGATTCGCAATATATGTTGTGTTTTGAAAATCTAACAAATCCTGATTGTAGGTGACATTTCTTGGACAGAAAGTTACATATCAATCAGCTTATAAACGAATGTGCATAACTTGTTTGTGTATTTTATTTTTTACGTGACTGTTTAAATTAATCAGTCACGAAATATTTCAGTTGTTCACCCGGAACATTGGGAAAGGCAGGGGCTGACTACTGTAAGCGAGTAAAATAGATAAATAAAAATTGATGCCACTTTAGTGGTATCTGTCCATATTTCTTGGAAATGTTTGGTCTCTAAGTTGAGTCTCCATCATGTGTGTTGCCTGAATTTGGCAGAGCTTTAAGAGCTCCAGGCCTACACCTGTCATTCATCTGACAGGTTGCTGATTAAAGAAAGAAATACTAGAAATACTGCTCCAAGCCCTGTTCAATGCTGAAATGTGGCCTGATTTCAGAACCTTGCTTTTAGCACAACCAATTTAGATTCAGAAATTTGGACTCCTGGATGGAGCACAATATTAGCACAAAATATTTATATGCTGAAATGTGGCCTGATTTCTGGACCAGGCTATTAGCACAAAAAATTTAGATTGTGAAATGTGGACTCCTGGCTAGAGGACAATACTAACACAAAATAATTAAAAGCTGAAATGTGGCATGGTTTCTGTAGCACGGTAGTACCAGAAAAAAATAGATTTTCTAATGTGGAGTTTTCAGAACTAAGTGGTGTTTTTAGAAACACCACCGGTGCCGCGAGCGTCACTAGACAGACAGCGGGAGCTTAGGGAGATAAATAAGTGGCTCAGAAATTAGTGCAGGAAGGAGTGGTTTGGGTTCATGGAGAACTGGGCTAACTTTGCTGTCGGCTACAGGCTCTACAGTAGGGATGGGCTGCATCTTAATGGGGAGTGTGCAGCTATGCTAAGGGAAAAATGGTCAGACAGATGTAGGGGCTTTTAAACTAGGATCTGGGGGAGGGAGGGTATTCATGCTAATAAGGGGATAGAGTAGACCAAGAGGGTGGGACAGCAGGGGCTATATAGGATCTAGGGGGTGGGGTGGGATACGCAAGGAAAGTAGGGAGCTCAATAGGAGTAACAAATGTGCTAATGGTATTACATTTTTGCTGGCAAATGCAAGAAGTCTTGCAAACAAAATTGCTGAACTGGAGACTCTCATGTCGGTCACGGAATATGATGTGGTGGGTATTACGGAAACCTGGCTGGATGAAAGTCATGATTGTGTGACAAACATGGAAGGATACACTACATTTAGAAAGGACAGGAAAGACAAAACAGGTGGAGGGGTGTGTATTTTTGTAAAATCCAACTTAAAAGCTGTGCTCAGTGACCACATTTTCGGGGGCGCTGTGACAATGTAGATTCAGTCTGGGTTAATGTGGATGGGGATGGCCATAATGGAAAGCTTTTAATTGGAGTTTGTTAAAAGCCTCCTAATATAGCTGAACTGGTAGAGGACAAAATGCTGGAACAAATTAAAAAGGCAGCAAATACTAATAGGGTCCTTATTATGGGGGATTTTAACTATCCAGATATTCAATGGGATATAGAATCATCCAGTTGTGCTTAAAGCTGCAAGATCTTATCCACAGTTCAGGATAATTACCTCTCTCCGCTGGTAGATGAACCAACCAGGGGAGGTAATATGTTGGATCTGGTTCTATCAAATAGACCAGATACTGTTTCAGATCTACAGGTCCGGGAGCATTTGGGAAACAGCGACCGTAACATGGTAAGTTTCAACGTAATATTCAATAAAGCATTTCAAAAAGGAAGTGCAAAAAACTGGATCTTTTAGGAAAGCTGATTTCAACAAATTAAGGGAAGAGCTTAATCGTGTAGGCTGGGACCGAACGTAAATGGGACATGTTTAAGGAAATGCTACTAGAATCCTGTGGAAAATTTACAAAATTTATACCCTCTCGTAATAAAATGTCCAGGAATAAAAAGAAACCATTATGGATAAATAAGACGGTACAAAGTTTAATAAGACAAAAACAAAGGGCATTCAAAATCTTGAAGGCCGAGAATACAGAAATAGCATTTCAGGAGTATAAACAACTAAATAAGAAATGTAAAAAAGAAGTCAAGCTAGCTAAATTATCTACAGAGCAGCAAATCGCCAGGGACATTAAAATAAATCCCAAAACGTTTTATACATACATCAATGCCAAAAATAAAAAAACAGATGGTATCGACCCCTTAAAAAAGGATAACAACAAGATAATTATAGAGGACAAAGAAAAGGCTGAGATATTAAACAGGCACTTTTCATTCATGTTCACCAACAAACCGTCCGTTCTAGGGATCTTTCAGCAGGGCAAAAATCAAAGTTCACCACCTAATATAACTAGATAAGCACAAAAAGAAATACGCCCTCGTCTGAGCAAATTAAACATTGACAAATCCCCCAGCTCAGATGGTATTCATCCACAGATACTGAGGGAATTAAGCTCTGTAATTGACAAACCGCTGTGTCTCATATTCTTAGACTCTCTTGTAACAGGGGTAGTGCCACAGGATTGGAGGATGGCTGATGTGGTACTGATATTTAAGAAAGGTAAGAAGGTGGATCCAGGTAACTACCGTCCGGTAAGACTGACATCAGTAGTGTGCAAAGTTTTTGAGGGCATCATAATAGATGACCTGCAGAGTTATATCGCAGAGAATAATATGATAAATGATAATCATGAAAAAGAGGTCATGTCTAACCAACATATTGGGGATCTATGAGGAGGTAAGTGCAAATCTGAGTGTTTGTAATGTGACGGATGTGATTTATCTGGACTTTGCAACGGCATTTGATACTGTACCACATAACAGCCTTATACTGAAGCTACAGAAGCAAGGACTTGGGGGAACTATATGCAGATGGGTAAGGAATTGGCTAAATGATAGGAACCAAAGGGTCGTCATAAATGCTACATTCTCTAAATGGGACATAGTCAGCAGTGGGGTGCCCCAGGGATCGGTGCTAGGACCGATTCTTTTTAACCTCTTTATTAATGACTTAGTGGATGGGATTGAGAGTAAAGTGTCAGTTTTTACTGACGGCACCAAACTATGTAGGATATTAAAATCTGATCTTGACATTGCGATATTGCAGAACGATCTAGATAAGATGACTGAATGGGCAAACACTTGGCAGATGAGGTTTAATGTAGATAAATGTAGAGTAATGCACCTAGGATGGAGTAATCCTGTTGCTGCATACACATTAAATGGGAGTATACTCGGGACTACAGAACAGGAGAAGGACTTGGGTATTCTGGTTACAATTAAACTGAGCAGCAGTACTCAATGTCAGGCAGCAGCTGCAAAAGCAAACAAGATTTTAGGATGTATAAAATTTTAGGATGTATAAAAAGAGAAATAAAATTCTGCGATCCCAAGGTACTGTTACCCCTTCATAAAGCACTGGTGAGGTTACATCTGGAATATGGGATCCAGTTTTGGGTTCCACATTTTAAAAAGATATTCAGAAGTTAGAGTCAGTTCCAAGGCGGGCAACTAGATTATTACAAGGGATGGAAGGCCTCTCATATGCTGAGAGGTTGAAAAATTTGAGTCTGTTTAGCTTAGAAAAACGGCACCTCAGAGGAGATTTCATTTACATGTATAAATATATGTGTGGTCAGTACAAAGGACTAGCACATGACTTATTCCTTTCAAAGACCATACTAAGGACCAGGGGGCACATATTACGGGTGGAAGAAAGGCGATTCCGGCACCGAAATAGGAAAGGGTTCTTTACAGTCAGAGCAGTTGGGTTTTGGAATCCCCTACCACAAGAGGTAGTAATGGCTGACACTATAACAGCTTTCAAAAAAGGGATGGACGATTTCCTTGATACACATAACATTGTGGGCTACAGTTAAATTAGGTAAAATATTACACCTATAGTAGTAAGTTTAATACGATAATAGTAATTACTAGTGTTGAGCGAGCACTAAAATTCTCGGGTGCTCGAAGCTCGGGCCGAGCTCGCCGTGATACTCGGGTGCTCGACCCGAGCAACGAGCCCAATGTTAGTCTATGGGAGACTCGAGCATTTTTGCGGTGGCACCCCCGGCAGTCTTTTAAAAGCCTAACAAGTGCCCAAAATGATAGTGACAGTGCTCAAATGACATGGGGACAGCATGGGGATCGCCCTAGGAAGCATTTCTGACCCCCAGGTCACTGCTGTCAACAACGTGGTCAGAGGTATTAAGCCACTTTTACAGGCTCACAATATAACGTTCAAAAACTAAAGTGAAACTTTTTTCCTGTGAAATATGTTAAGGAACATCCTTTCCAGGGTAAAGACTTGTGTATAAGTTAAAATAAATGACCAAAAACAAAAATACTCCTCCACACCTTCGGCTATGATCACAAGTAGCATTTTTTATGCATTTTTGCACTTTTGTATTGCTTTCAACTATGACAAATGCATTCACCGTGAAATGTCATTTTAACATTTTACAACCTTATCTGGCCATGTGCTGTGTGACACATGCATAAAGTGCTGAAAAGACAAGGGAACAGCATGGGGAAGACCCCTGGAAGCATCTCTGACTCCCAGGTCACTGTCTAAAAGTGTGCGCATCATAAGTGATCCTTACCGCATCAGAAGATGCAGACTTGCAACTATCCCCATGCAAGTTCTAGTCCCAGGGCAGTGTTCAATTGTACCTCCCCCATTCCTTGCAATACAAGCTCAAGTATGCAGCCTGCCACCCACCCACCCCCAGGCTGCAATACCATACTGCTTGCTTGCTTGAACTTGAAATTGGGCCTTTTAGGCATGTGGAGGCGGAATCTGGCCACCACGTCATGGCTGTGTTGGCGGCCTGGAATCCATACTCAGTCCCCAGCCGCCCGGCGGCCGGGTGTCCATACTCGGTCCCCAGCCACCCCTATTTCTCCTTGGAACATCCCCCCACACACTTTTCTTAGCCCGGCCTGCTTTAGGCAGCATTGGACGAGCCCACCAGAGAACCAGACTCCTCCGGTGGGCCCTGACTTCTCCATCGGTGGAGTTGAGAGTGCCAAGGTGAGGAGCATGATGATGATGACAGAAGTTAGCATCTGCTATGTTTTCTTTTAATGCAAGTGTAAGTGTGCAGCCTGCCACCCACCCACCCCCAGACTGCAATTCCATACTGCTAGCTTGCACTTGAAATGGGGCCTTTTAGTTTGGAGGAGGCCGAAGTTGGCCACTACCTCATGGCTGCTTCGGCAGCGAGGTATCCATACTCAGTCCCCAGCCGCCCATATTTGTCCTGGTGTGCCTTATAGATAAGATTAAGCGCGTATACCAAAACATTACCTGTGCCCTCCCCAGTGCATTTAGTGGGAAGGAGAGCCTATTCCGCTGTAGTGTGTGCATGCCAAACCCCTGTTCATGGTACATGCGAAGATGCCTCCCACCTTGCACCTGTCGTTGCAGACTTGCAACGATCCCCATTCAAGTCCTTGTCCCAGGGCAGTGTTCAATTGTACCTCTCCCATTCCTTGCAATGCAAGCGCAAGTATGCAGCCTGCCACTCACCCACCCCCAGGCTGCAATACCATACTGCTTGCTTGCTTGCACTTTAAATTGGGCCTTTTAGGCATGTGGAGGCGGAATCTGGCCACCACGCCATGGTTGTGTCGGCGGCCTGGTATCCATACTCAGTCCCCAGCCGCCTGGTGGCCAGGTGTCCCCGCTTGCTCCCCAGCCTCCAGGGGGTGGCCGGGTGTCCATACTCGGTCCCCAGCCACCCCTATTTGTCCCGGTAACCTTTCCCACACTTTTCTTAACCTGGCCTGCTTTAGGGCAGCATTGGCCGAGCCCACCGGACTATCAGACTCCTCCGGTGGGCCCTGGCTTCTCCATCAGGGGAGTTGAGAGTGCCAAGGTGAGGAGCATGATGAGGATGATAGAAGTTAGCATCTGCTTTGTTTTGTTGCAATGCAAGCGCATGTATGTAGTAGCGGCTAGGCCTGAGGTGGTCAGCGTTTTGGCGCATATCCTACCTCCTCCGAGGATTGCTGGATGTTTTCCTGCTACTATCCAAGTTCTATGACTCCCGTTAAAAAAAAGCTTCAGGTGATAAATGATGGATGAGGTAGTGGCAAAGGAGAAAGAGCAGGAGGAACAGGGACCATTCACATCAATATCAGGCCAGTCAACCAGATATGTCTTGTAGGATATGTTTCTGTAACAAAATGAGCGGTTCGGCTACACAGTTATAGGGCATACAGTGAGTGCAATGCCTACCAAAAATTTCGACCAATCCAATGCCCCTTGGAAATGACATGGAGGTCAGAGGGCGTTAACTAAACCTTTTTTTCCATTTAGAGCAACTGAGTCTCCCGTGCACTGTTGGCCTAAGCAGTGAATAGAAGGCTTTCCAAAAATTATGAGGAACTGCAATGCCCCTTACAAGAGCCATGTGTGGCACCCCAGGGGTCTGGTCACCACAGTAATAGAGATATTACGTCGGAGAGCAAGTGGGAGGTTTCCTGGTCAGGATCCCTTAAACATGCAACATCCTCCTGCCCCAATCCTGAGAGGGGAGAATTCTGCCCTTATAAACTGGATCTGGGGCAGGGTTGAGTGAGTCAGAGAACAGTCAGAGTCAGAGTGAGAGCAAGAGAAAGTAACAGCAAGGAGCTCTGTAGGAGCTAGGAGCTAAAGACCAGGGGCTGGAAGCTGAGCAGAGCTCGCCCTGGCAGAAGACAATAGGAACCGGACACAGGAGTCCGAAGCTGTGAGGACTTATATATCCAGCAGCAGAAACCAGCCGGCAGGGGATTTCAGGTCCTCTGGCCATAGAAGCCCGGAGGCTCAGTCACAAGCAAGGGACCAGCACCGCCGTCGTGGAGCGGAGGCTAACAGAAGGCCCCAAGTCACCAGCCATACAGGTGAGCACTACACGGTACACTCAGGGACGTGGGCTACTTCTACCCGCTTACAGCAAGGTAGCCAGGAAGAGTGCAGACAGACGGGGAGGCCTACAACTCCACCTGGCCAGGGGAACTCCTGCTTGCTCACAGACTGACCAGGCCTCTTATGCTAGCCAGTACTCCCGGGAGGGTCTACCTTATAATCATCAGTAAAGACCCTGAACTGCACTGCAAAGACTCTGAGTCATTCCTGCTGCGCTCGTGCACCATCACCCCCATCATCCACACTCACTGCCCTGAGGCTATACTCCTCCCGAGGGGAGTTTTCCCATTCTATGCTGCGCACACAACACCAGCCTCAGCGGTCTGCCTCGCAGCGGTGGTACTCCCTGACCGCAATCCACGGGTGGCGCAGTCGGACAATTAACCTCAAAACCTAAGAAAGACTGCCACTGGTTTGACCAGCCTGAGCCACGGGACCGGGTCACCGCCACGGAGACTACAGACCCCAGAGACCCGCCCAGGGGGCGCGTCACATGCAGTACAGCATATTACAAACATAAGTCCCATTATTGGGAAGTGGGTGTCCCATGGTATTTGCTTATGCTTTCCAAGCAAAAGTTGCCAAAAATTAGGACGGAGCAACTTGCAATGCCCCTTACAAGAGCCATGCAGTACAGCATATTACAAACATAAGTCCAATTATTGGGGAGTGGGTGTCCCATAGAATTTGCTTATGCTTTCCCAGCAAAAGCTGCCAAAAATTAGGACGGAGCAACTTGCAATTCCCCTTACAAGAGCCATGCAGTACAGCATATTACAAACATAAGTCCCATTATTGGGGAGTGGGTGTCCCATAGTATTTGCTTATGCTTTCCAAGCAAAAGCTGCCAAAAATTAGGACGGAGCAACTTGCAATGCCCCTTACAAGAGCCATGCAGTACAGCATATTACAAACATAAGTCCCATTATTGGGGAGTGGGTGTCCCATAGTATTTGCTTATGCTTTCCCAGCAAAAGCTGCCAAAAATTAGGACGGAGCAACTTGCAATGCCCCTTACAAGAACCATGCAGTACAGCATATTACAAACATAAGTCCTATAATTGGGGAGTGGGTGTCCCATAGTATTTGCTTATGCCTAGCAAGCAAAAGCTTCCAAAAATTAGGACGGAGGAACTTGCAATGCTGGCACCCTGGTGGTATAGTGGTGGTGGAGGCTGAGGATAAGGAGAAGAAGATTAAACAGCCGAAACTAGGAAGCGTATACCCATGTGTGGGTGTGAAGCGGTGTATGTGAATACACCTCCCGAAATAACACAGTGGATTTGACTTTATGTTACTCTGCTGTCATTTGGTGGTGATGAGAAGTCTGGCCCAATCCAGCCCTTGTTCATTCTGATGAGGGTCAGCTTGTCAGCATTGTCAGTTGACAGGCGAGTGCGCTTATCAGTTATAATTCCCCTAGCGGCACTAAAAACACGCTCCGATAACACGCTAGCGGCACGGCAGGCCAGGACCTCCAAGGCGTACAGAGCGAGTTCATTCCAAGTGTCCAGCTTGGATACCCAATAATAAAAAGGCACAGAGGAATCACGGAGGACGCTGGTACGATCGGCAAGGTACTCCCTCACCATCTTTTGAAACTTTCCACTCCTTGTGAGAGTACCCCGCGCCTCAGGGCCTGTAAGCTGGGCGGGTGTCAGAAAACTGTCCCAGAACGTTGACAGTGTTCCCCTGCCTCTGCTGGATTGGAGTTGCATCTCTCTCGCCTGTACGCCTTGGTTGGGCAACGAACTGTGACCTCTGCCGCTAGCGTGTTCAGATGGGAATTTTTTTAAGAGTTCTGCAGCAAGGGCCTTCTGGTATTGCCCCATTTTTGTAGACCTCTCCACCTCAGGAATAAGAGAGTGAAAGTTCTCCTTGTAGCGGGGGTCTACAAGTGTCACCAACCAGTAATGACTGTCACCCAACATTTTGACAACGCGAGGGTCACGGTTAAGGTAGCGTAACATAAAGTCAGCCATGCGTGCCAGACTGGTAACGGGCAAGATTTCCGTGTCCTCACCAAAATGACGACTGACCATGCTCTCCTCCTCCTCCTCCTCTTCCTCCTCCCCCCTGTCCTCAGGCCACCCACGCTGAACCGACGGTATGACACTTGTACAGGTAATCGCCCGCTACGACTTCTTGATCCATGTCATCATACTCTGGCTGCAATGCCTCCTCTTTAATTCTCTGCAGAGAGCGTTGCAAAAGACAGACAAGTGGGATGCTGACACTAATGATGGCGTCATCGCCACTCACCATCTTGGTGGCCTCCTCAAAGTTTGTCAGGATGGTACATATGTCAGACATCCAGGTCCACTCCTGAGGTCTTATGTGTGGAGCCTGACCTGAATATCGACGGCCTTGTTGCAGCTGGTACTCCACAACTGCTCTCTTCTGCTCACAAATCCTTTGCAACATGTGGAGGGTAGAGTTCTAACGTGTGGGGACATCACACACCAGTCGGTGTGCCGGAAGCTGCAAACGCTGCTGCAACACAGCAAGTGCAGCGGAAGCTGTAGCCGATTTGAGAAAATGAGCTGACAGGCGGCGTACTTTCACGAGCGGATCTGGCAACTCGGGGTACGATTTAAGAAACCGCTGAACCACGAGGTTAAGCACATGAGCCAGGCATGGTACGTGTGTGATCTCACCTCCCCTCAGAGCCGCCACCAGGTTACGGCAATTGTCACACACGACCATGCCGGGATGTAGGTTCAGCGGTCTCAGCCACAGATCTGCCTGCTCTTTCACAGCTGTCCACAACTCACAAGCAGTGTGAGGTTTATCACCTAAGCTTATGAGTTTCAGCACAGCCTGTTGCCGCTTGGCGGAGGCAGTACTGCAATGCTTCCAGCTTGTAACTGATGTGGTGATATCTGAGATGGAGGCTGAACATGAGGAGAAGGAGGAGGAGGAGGATGCGCAGGAGCTGTACGCTGTGGGGGCAACTCTGACTGACATAGGGCCCGCAATCCTCGGTGTGGGGAGGATGTGTTCCGTCCCAAGGTCCGACTGGGTCCCGGCTTCCACTATGTTTACCCAGTGTGCCGTCAGAGAGATGTACCGTCCCTGGCCACAAGCACTTGTCCACGTGTCCGTTGTCAGGTGGACTCTCCCAGTAACTGCATTGTTGAGGGCACGGCATATGCTTTGGGACACGTGCTTGTGTAGTGCGGGGATGGCACACCGGGCAAAATAGTGTCGGCTGGGGACCGAGTACCGAGGGACGGCCACCGCCATAAGATTGCGGAAGGATTCCGTCTCCACCAGCCTAAAAGGCAGCATTTCCAATGCAAGCAGTCGTGAAATGTGCGAATTTAGGACTGTGGCCTGTGGGGCGTTAGCTGCGAATTTCCGCTTTCGTTCAAAGGTCTGGGATATGGACAATTGAACGCTGCGGTGGAACGTGGACGTGGACGTTGATGCTGTTTCTTGAGAAACTGCCATAACAAGTGAAGACTGAGAGGAGGGGGCATCTTTACATGCAGTATGGACAGGGGATTGCCTTGCACACACAACAGGGGGTTCTATTGCACGCACAAAAGTGGAAGAAGCAGTGGTGATGACGCGCCCCCTGGGCCTGTGCTGTGCAGGGGGGGATACCCAGAGCCGGATCGCTGGGGGTTGTAGTCTCAGTGTGGCGGTGACCCGGTCCGTGCCCAGGGCGGTCAAACCAGTGGCAGTCTATTGGTATTGTAATTGTCCGACTACGCCACCCATGGATTGCGGTCAGTGGGGGCCGCCGCTGCTCTGCAGACCGCTGAGGCTGATGTTATATGCGCAGCCAAGAATGGGATGACTCCCCACGGGAGAAGTATTGCCTCAGGGCAGCTAGAGTGAATGATGGGAGTGATGGTGTGAGCGTCCCAGGAGTAATGGTGCTGGTGCGGCGATGAAACACAGAGACGTGTGGTGCAGTTAAGGGTCTTTACTGATGGTATAACACAGACCCTCCCGGGAGTACTGGTTAGCAGTAGGGGCCTGGTCAGTCTGTAAGCAAGTAGGATCTCCCCTGGCCAGGTGGAGTTGTAGGCCTCCCCGACTATCTGCACTCTTTCCTGGCTACCTTGCTCTATTCGGGTAGAAGTAGCCCACGTCCCTGAGTATACCGTGTGGTGCTCACCCATATGGCCGGTGACTTGGGGCCTTCCGTTAGCCTCCGCTTCACGATGGTGGTGCTGGTCACTTGCTTGTGACCGTGCCTTTGGGTTTCTAAGGCCAGAGGACATGGAATCCCCTGCCGGTTGGATTCTGCTGCTGGACCTGGATGTCCCCACAGCCTCGGACTCCGTGTCCGTGTTTAGTGTCTTCAACCAGGGCGAACTCTGCTCAGCTCCAACTCCTGGTATTCAGCTACTGTTCCTACAGAGCTCCTGTTGTCACTTTCCCTTTCCAGGCTCTGACTGCTCTGCTTGTTCTGCAGGCTCTGTCTCACCTAATCCCGCCCCAGACCCAGTTTATAAGGGCAGATTCCTCCCCTCCCAGGTCTGGGTGGGCCGTGTTGCATGCTTAGGGCTCCTGACCAGAGAAACCTCCCACTTGCTCTCAGACATAATATCTCTATTACTGTGGTAACCAGACCCCTGGGGTGCCACATTCCCCCCTAGTAAATTTTAGTACTCCGGGACTAAACACATTTTTTAAAGAAACTTAAATACAGGGTATAACAATAATACAATGACATATTTACAAGAAGCTTTAGTTCTTTAAAGGTCACGGCGTGTCCGCAACCGGGTGTCCATATCACCCAAGGTGAAGTTTTAAGCGAAGTAGGGGACCTGTCCAAAGCAAACCCCTTGCGTTGGCCTTGGGCGTGGCTGCAAGGCTGGAGCTAGCTACTTTGGGCCACAAGTAGGCCACGCCAGACAGGTTTTCTCTTCCGCGGCCGTCTTCACAAGAGGCACCAAGGTGCAACTATCTACAAGAATGTTCCGGTTATCCAGTGTCCATAACCTGTTAGTCCAAATAAATCTGCAGGGTAACTGAGAAACATAATAACAGGCAACAAACATAAACCATAAACAGTTAAACAGGTAAATTCACAGTGCATTACTTATATTCTCCAGCGCGCGGACATCTGACCTCTAGTGACTCTAGTGGACCTACGGAGCTCACTAACTGGTCCTGCACTACAGGGTGTAGGAGGTGTTATGGGTAAGCTGGGCAGCTGTCTGCGCACTCTTTGGCTCACTAGGGGCACGGCAGGCTCACTACTAGCAGAGGGTTGATTCTCCTGGTCTGCTGGTGTGGACTCTTCTGCCTCCTGGGCCGGCTGCTCTTCCAGCTCTACCTGGTCTTCTGTAGGCACTTGAGGGGCTGGCTGGAGAAAGGTGAGGACGGGCACCACGATAGCGTTGTTTACTTGTGTCCAGGACCGGGGAAAGTCTCCGAGTACGGTGCTGATCATTTCCTCCTTTTCCTATACGGGTTGAGGGTCTTCCTGATCTTCATCCGTGCTTTGCAACTTCTCGGGGCACTTTTTCAGGTGGTCTCTGGAGACAGTGGCTGTGGTCTCTCCTCCATCCTTGCTGATGACGTACACCTTTGGATTATTGTGGCTTGAGGGCAGTACGGTGTACGGGTCCTTTTCCCACTGGTCGTCCAACTTATGGAGCCGCCTTTTTCTTTTCAAGACCTGCTCTCCAGGTACCAGGGGAACAGCGGGAGCATGTTGGTTATAAGTCCTCTCCTGCCTTTCTCTTGATTGGCAGAGACTTCGCTCGACGCTCTCCTGTACTTTCCGGTACTGCTGCTGCCGTTCTGTATCCCAGTCTGCTTCTGGCGAGGTGTCCTCGGGTATCAGGACTCCCATATCCAGGTCAACAGGCAGCTTACCAGGTCTTGCTCGCATTAGGTAAGCCGGGGTACAGTTGGTGGAACCTACCGGGATGTGGTTATACAGGTCCACCAGATCGGGCAGTTTCTCAGGCCACAGACTGCGTTCTTCCAGGGGCAATGTTTTTAGCAGATCTATCACCACCTGGTTCATCTTCTCGCAGAGTCCATTGGTTTGCGGGTGATAGGGCGTTGTTCTTATCTTCTTGCAGCCATACAGGTTGCAGAACTCCTGGAAGGCCTCTGCTTCGAAGGCTGGTCCTTGGTCCGTCAGCACTTGGTCCGGGTACCCGTGTGGGCAGCAGAAGTGCAGCTGGAAGGCTCTGGCTGCTGTCTGAGCCGTTAAGTCTTTGACAGGGACCACCACCAGGAATCGGGAGTAGTGATGCACGATGGTTAGGGCGTAGACATACCCGCTTCTGCTTGGAGCCAGTTTAACATGGTCCAGGGCGACCAGTTCCAGCGGCTGTCTGGTGATGATGGGCTGCAGGGGAGTCCTCTGGCTGGCATGGTACCTTCTTCTTAGATTGCACGGGCCACAGTCTCTACACCACCTCTCAATGGCTCCTCTCATGCCTATCCAGTAGAACCGTTCACGCAGCAGGAACTCCAGCTTCTTCCATCCGAAGTGCCCTGCCCCATTGTGGTAGGCCTCCAGCACCATAGCTGCATCCCGTCTCGGTACCACAACCTGCCAGATCAGTTCATGTGTCCGGGAATTGACCATTCTGCGGCACAACTTCTCCTTGTAGAGAAACAGTCTGCTCTTCTCCGTCCACAGTTGCTTGGTCTCTTCCGGAGCGTCTGGGTCCAGGCGGGCGTCAGCCTGGGTCAGCATCTCCGTCACCAGACGGACTGCGGGGTCACTGTCTTGCGTCTCCGCCCAGTTGTAGTGGGGTAAGGGGTTGAACGTAGCGGATCGCTGGCCCCTCACACGGTGGGAATACTGGGTAATCCCATGACGGTGAAACGCAGGGAGTTCGATCACTTACAATTCTTCTGGATCCTCCCCTTCGTCCGGTAGGTTTGGCATCCTGGAGAGGGCGTCCGCGTTGGTATTGGAGCGTCCTGCCCGGTACTTGATCGTGAACTCAAAATTGGACAGGTGGGCCATCCATCTCTGCTCCAGGGCACCCAGTCTTGCAGTGTCCAGGTGTGTCAACGGGTTGTTGTCCGTGTACACGGTGAACCTGGAAGAGGCAAGGTAATGCTTGAAACGTTCGGTTACTGCCCACACCACTGCCAGGAACTCTAGCTTGAACAAGTTGTAATTCTCAGGGTTTCTTTCCGTGGGTCGCAGTTTTCAGCTGGCGTAAGCAATTACCCGTTCTCTTCCCTGCTGGATCTGGGACAGTACGGCTCCTAGCCCAATGTTGCTTGCGTCCGTGTAGAGGATAAAGGGCTGGCTGTAATCAGGGTACGCCAGGATTTCATCTCCCGTGAGGGCCATCTTCAGCTGGCGGAAGGACTCCTCTTCCAGCTTTTCCCATTTGAAGGGTGGCTTCCGGTTTTTGGCCTTCCTGGACTGGCCTATCAGGAGGTCCTGCATAGGAGCTGCCTTCTTGGTAAAACCGGGAATGAATCTTCGGTAGTAGCCTACCAACCCGAGGAACTGCCGCACTTCCTTTATGCTGGATGGTCTTGGCCAGTCCTTGATGACGGTGATCTTGTCAGGGTCGGGGGCTACTCCGTCAGCACTCACCACGTGTCCCAGGTACTGTACCTTTGCCTTCAGTAGATGACACTTTGAGGGTTTTACCTTTAGGCCATAGTTTGCCAGGGCTTCAAACACTTCTGCCAGGTGTTCCAGATGGTCCTCATAGGTCTTGGAATAGACGATGAGATCGTCCAGGTATAATAGGACCGTCTCGAAGTTCTGGTGTCCCAGACAGCATTCCATCAACCGTTGGAAGGTTCCTGGTGCGTTGCAGAGCCCGAACGGCATACAGTTAAATTCGCTGAGTCCCATCGGGGTGGTGAATGCAGTCTTCTCCCGGTCCGCCTCTGCTACAGGAACCTGCCAGTACCCGCTAGTGAGATCCAAAGTAGTGAAGAAGTTAGCAGATTTTAATGCAGCTAAGGACTCTTCTATCCTTGGTAACGGGTACGCATCTTTGTGTGTGATACGGTTGACCTTCCTGTAGTCTACACACATTCTCATGGTGTTGTCTTTCTTTTTCACTAAGACTAGTGGAGCTGCCCAGGGGCTACAGCTGTCCCTAATTACCCCAGCCTCCTTCATGTCTTTTAGCATCCCCTTGGCGTGTTGATAGTGTGCAGGGGGTACGGGTCGATATCTCTCCTTTATGGGAGGATGGTCTCCCGTTGGGATGTGATGTTCTACCCCCTTTACTCGCCCAAAGTCTAGCGGGTGTTTGCTAAACACTCTCTCGTACTCTTGAACCACCCGATAGACTCCCTGTTTTTGGTGTGAGGGAGTGGAGTCAGTACCCAAATGCAGTTGCTGACACCAGTCCTCCATTGGTATCTTAGAGCCGTTACCTTCCTCTGGTTGAGATGGAGGCAAGGGTTCCACGGCCTGTACAGATTTCTGGTTGATGGTGAACAATTTGGCTAGCGTGGCATACCGGGGCAGGTATACTTCTCTCTCCCCGATATTGATGATGCGGACGGGCGCCCTCCCATGGCGTACATCGACCACCCCCCGTGCTGTCAAAATGGTGGGCCTACTGTCTGAGTAGACGGGTTCTACCATTGCTTGGTAGTCTCTACCTCTTAGACCAATAGCTGCCCGGCACCAAATCATCATCTCACTTTTTGGGGGCATGGCGACAGGGAACGGGTCACACATTCTCACGCTACCTATCTCACCACCAGATAGTTCCACCTGTTGCCGTTTCATCAGTGCCCGGATCTCTTTTTGGAGGACACGCTGCTTGCTGGAACTGGCTTTCTTGGCAACCTGTTGCAAAATAAGAATCACCTCTGCAAGACAGTTTTCGATTACATTAGTACCTAGGGTTATTTTTGGGTGACTCTCGCGACGGTCAATGTCCACAATGATAAGTCCTTGTGCCGGCAGTTCAACTTTACCGACCTTGATGGTCACTTCCTTAAATCCTATCTGTGGCACGGGCTGACCATTGCTGGCTATAATGCTCAGGTCGTCATCTGGGTAGCGGGTTATGTCCGAGTCATTCCAGTACCGCTTGAAGAGCAAGTACGGGATGGTGGTGACCTGTGACCCGGTGTCTAGTAGGGCACTCATAGGAATGCCATCCAGTACCACAGGCAAGACCGGACGTCCCCCTACGTATTTATCACGCCAGTTCGATGGGCCTGATGATCTTATGCCTGGGGGTTGGCCCTCTACCCCAGGTTGTGCCCGTTTAAATGACATTACCTTGCCATATGTCCGGGTTGATTGCAGCGGCGGCAGATGGGTCGTCCGTCCTCGTTGTATCTGTCGCTGGGTCTTCCTCTGGCCGGTGGGGTCCTCCTCAGTCGGCGCCACGGGACGTCCTCCGGTCCGGATGCCAGCTGGATCTTTCCTGGAGAAGAGACCTGCAAAGACTGCACAGTTCTGGTTAGCGCGGCAACACTCTTAGTCAGCTCTTGGACCTGATGGTGCAGGTCTGTTGCCGGGTTATTGTTCAAAGCCTGCGCATCAGCTCCCACAGGCCCTGCAGACAAGGGCGCCGCGTCCTGGTGATAAGTGATAGCAGGGCGCCTGTGGGTCACAGCGCCACCTGGTGCCGGTTCTCGGAGCACCCGGATGGCTCTGTCCTTGAACTGTGCAAAGTCCAGGTCAGGGTCCTGTAAGGCCATTGCCCGCAACTGGGTTCGGTGGGCATTGCACAGTAGACCCTCAATAAATTGTTCGGTCAACAGCTTGTCTTCATTTCCCACGCTGTCAGGGTCTGCCTGCTTAATGGCTCTCAGGGCCTCTTGTAGGTTTAGGGCATAGTCTCTTATACTTTCATGTGCCCGTTGTTTGCACCCGTAAAATCTGAGCTTTATTTCGGCTGAGGTGCGGGTGTCAAATGTGTCTTTCAGCCGGGCTAGTATCTCTCTGACAGTCCTCTTCTTCCCAGGTGACCAGAACTTTACCTCCCTTTGGGCTGCCCCGATTAACTGGGCCACCAGAGTGCTCACTTTTTGCTCTTCTGTGAGGGGGTATACTTGGAAGAGGCTATCAAGTCTTTCCCTAAAGTCACTCCGGGTATGTGACTCCCCTGAGTACTGGGGTAGCCAGGTTGCCCCCGGGATATAGGGCATGGTGAAGGGCATGACTGCAGCAGCGGTTGCGCTGGCGGCGGGTGTGGCGGTGGAGCTCCCCTCGGTGTCCGACATCCTTCTTCCCCCCTAGTGGACCGTGGCCTACCTTGCGATGCTCTTCTTCCGTAGGCCGCAGCTCCGCAGTCAATCGTCGGGGTCAAGGACCTGGCGTCGCGCTCCGATGACGTCAGCGTCGCTCTTTCTTCCTTCCAGGACCTTACGCAGCGTCGGAGCGTGGGGCGGAGCGTGAGGCGGAGCTTCGGATCTCGCGCGCTTTCGGCGTCCACGCCCCTCTTCTTCCCGCGCGGCGTCCCGAAGATGGCGTCCGAAGGCGGGAAGCAGCTGCCGATGGCGGGAAGAAGGCAGAAGACGGCGGGAAATGGTCCAAGATAGCATCTGATGGCGGGAATCGGCTGCAGATTGCGTGAAACGACTCCGGACGGCGGGAAACTTCACCACAGGTAAGTTCAAAAGTCTTTTTCAGGCACGCAGTACCCGGTGGTTGCCGGCACGAAATCCTGCCGACTACGCCAAAGTTGACGCGCCCCCTGGGCCTGTGCTGTGCAGGGGGGGATACCCGGAGCCGGATCGCTGGGGGTTGTAGTCTCAGTGTGGCGGTGACCCGGTCCGTGCCCAGGGCGGTCAAACCAGTGGCAGTCTATTGGTATTGTAATTGTCCGACTACGCCACCCGTGGATTGCGGTCAGTGGGGACCGCCGCTGCGCTGCAGACCACTAAGGCTGATGTTATATGCGCAGCCAAGAATGGGATGACTCCCCACGGGAGAAGTATTGCCTCAGGGCAGCTAGAGTGAATGATGGGAGTGATGGTGTGAGCGTCCCAGGAGTAATGGTGCTGGTGCGGCGATGAAACACAGAGACGTGTGGTGCAGTTCAGGGTCTTTACTGATGGTATAACACAGACCCTCCCGGGAGTACTGGTTAGCAGTAGGGGCCTGGTCAGTCTGTAAGCAAGTAGGATCTCCCCTGGCCAGGTGGAGTTGTAGGCCTCCTCGACTATCTGCACTCTTTCCTGGCTACCTTGCTCTATTCGGGTAGAAGTAGCCCACGTCCCTGAGTATACCGTGTGGTGCTCACCTGTATGGCCGGTGACTTGGGGCCTTCCGTTAGCCTCCGCTTCACGATGGTGGTGCTGGTCCCTTGCTTGTGACCGTGCCTTCGGGTTTCTAAGGCCAGAGGACATGGAATCCCCTGCCGGTTGGATTCTGCTGCTGGACCTGGATGTCCCCACAGCCTCGGACTCCGTGTCCGGGTTTAGTGTCTTCAACCAAGGCGAACTCTGCTCAGCTCCAGCCCCTGGTATTCAGCTACTGTTCCTACAGAGCTCCTGTTGTCACTTTCCCTTTCCAGGCTCTGACTGCTCTGCTTGTTCTGCAGGCTCTGTCTCACCTAATCCCGCCCCAGACCCAGTTTATAAGGGCAGATTCCTCCCCTCCCAGGTCTGGGTGGGCCGTGTTGCATGCTTAGGGCTCCTGACCAGAGAAACCTCCCACTTGCTCTCAGACATAATATCTCTATTACTGTGGTAACCAGACCCCTGGGGTGCCACAGTGACACCCGCTGACACTGGTCGTGGACCCTGGGTTTCGCCCCACAAAGTCGGGTGCTTTGCTGCCATGTGCCTGATCATGCTGGTGGTGGTCAGGCTGGTAGTTTTGTCACCCCTGCTGATGCTGGCATGGCAGGTGGAATATATGGCCTTTTTGGGGTTATCAGCAGAGTCTTTAAAAAAATTCCAGACTCTGGAAGACCTACAGCTTGTACTGGCAACGTCCCTCGTGTTGGTGTTACGGGGAACGGTTGCCTGCCTTCTGTCTGTGGCCACCACACTGCTTCTTCCTGCCTGTTGGGGTACTCTGCCTTCCTCCCCCTGTGTGCTGCTGGCCTCACTCTGCATGTCCTCCTTCCACGTTGGGTCAGTTACTAGATCATCCACCACCTCCTCCTCTTCCACTTGCGCACCACGATCCTCCTCCTCACTTCCTGGCAATTGTGTCTCGTCATCGTCCACCTCTTGTGACAGATTGCCAACGTCGACTTCCTGTGGCCGTGGCTGTTCAAATATTTGGGCATCGCAACATGGGATCTCCTCTTCCACCACTTCAAGCGTATCAGGCGAGGGGCCCAAATATGGAAATGGACCAGTGAACAGCTCTTCAGAGTGTCCAAGTGTGGGATCACTTGCTGTCTGACGACACTCGGCATGGTGGGAGGAAGGAGCATCAGGGTGAGGAGGAGTATGCGGTCAAGACTCACGGCTACTAAGAGTTGACCGTGTGGAAGACAGACCGGAGGTGGTGGTGCCCAGGTAACTGGAAGTATTGTATGCTATCCAATTAATAACCTGTTCACACTGATCAGTTCTCAATACTGGTGTTGTTCTGTGCTTCCCTAGTAATTCGGTCAAGAAGTGGGAGCGAGAAGATGTGGCTGTTGGTTGTGGCACATTTTCACCTTGGCCACCGCCCCGTCCTCTGCACGAACCATCACCAGAACGTCCACTTCCACGTCCCTTGCCATGCGCCTTGCCCATTGTAAATGAAGTAAAATAGCTTACACTTGCACTATCAATGGAAAAAGGGTAATAAAGAGTAGATTAGAACCGTGGAAGAGGAAAACCACAGTTATTGTTTACTGGGGTATACCACACTTTTTTAAATAGAGATATTTGCGGCTGAACAGTGAGCGACACACTCAAACTGCTTTTTTTTTAGATACCAAAGGCCCAAAACTGGATAGTACAGCGATTTGACCCGTGGAACTGCGAAACCACACTGGGATGTCGGGCCTACACAAGACTATTTTCAACAGATATATTTTTGTGTCACAACAGTCAGGAGACACTACTGTTTTTCTTTACGGAAAAAACTACCAAAAGCTGAATAATAGAGATTTTTTACCGTGGGATGGCAAAACCACAGTTATTGTTTACTGGGGTATACCACACTTTTTTAAATAGAGATATTTGCGGCTGAACAGTGAGCGACACACTCAAACTGCTTTTTTTTTAGATACCAAAGGCCCAAAACTGGATAGTACAGCGATTTGACCCGTGGAACTGCGAAACCACACTGGGATGTCGGGCCTACACAAGACTATTTTCAACAGATATATTTTTGTGTCACAACAGTCAGGAGACACTACTGTTTTTCTTTACGGAAAAAACTACCAAAAGCTGAATAATAGAGATTTTTTACCGTGGGATGGCAAAACCAGTTATTGTTTACTGGGGTATACCACACTTTTTTAAATAGAGATATTTGCGGCTGAACAGTGAGCGACACACTCAAACTGCTTTTTTTTTAGATACCAAAGGCCCAAAACTGGATAGTACAGCGATTTGACCCGTGGAACTGCGAAACCACACTGAGATGTCGGGCCTACACAAGACTATTTTCAACAGATATATTTTTGTGTCACAACAGTCAGGAGACACTACTGTTTTTCTTTACGGAAAAAACTACCAAAACCTGAATAATAGAGATTTTTTACCGTGGGATGGCAAAACCACAGTTATTGTTTACTGGGGTATACCACGCTGAACAATGAGCGACACACTCAAACTGTTTTTTTTTTTAGATACAAATGGCCCAAAATGGATAATACAGAGGTTTGAACCGTGGAAGTGCAAAACAACACTTCTGTTTCTCTAGCCTACACCAGACTATTTTCAACAGTTATATTTGTGTCTGAAAAATCAGAGACACGCTTTTGTTTGGGGGGGAGGGGAGGGGGGACACACCAAAAGGTTAATAAGACGGGTATTTGTACAGTGTGAAGGAGGAAAAAAAAAGGAGGATTTAGATGGAAAAAAAGGATTTTTCCTGGCCCCCGACATCTGGTGCTAAGTCCAGCAATTTCAGCAACAGGAGCACACTGGACTGTAATGCAGCGTTTGCTGGTATAACTACTGTGTCTCCTATACAGCCTGCCTGCCTGGTATCTGGGATGGATATTAGTTCTGAAAAGGACTGTTTGTTTATTCTGGCAGCCTTTACAGACCCTACACTAACTATTTCGCAGTTTATATCTCTCCCTAAATCAGCAGCGCTGTCCCTACACTGCCTAATCCGGAGCGACTGTGTCCAAGATGGCGGTGCCCCGTTTTAAATACTCGAGGTGACGCTGTGCGGCCAGCCAATCACTGTAATGTCCACAACCAACATGGCTGCAGCATTACAGTGACTGGCTGGCAATCCCTGCATGTTCATTGGCTCTGTAAAGAGCGCCAAACATGCAGGGCGGAGACCCGAGCTCCCGCCCGAGTAACCCGGAAATGCTCGGTGCTCGCCGAACATCCCGAGTAGCGTGATGCTCGGGCGAGTACCGAGCAGTGTCGAGCATGTTCGCTCAACACTAGTAATTACATAACTAATATATAGGACATAATTAGGGTTCTAGGACTGATCACCTTTTCTCGGGGTCAAGAAGGAATTTTTCCCTGTGATGCAAATTGGCTGAATGTATCCTGGGGTTTTTGTCTTCTTCTGGATCAACAGATTTAGGCATAGGGATTTTAGTAATACCATTATTAGGATCACAAGAGTAATACAAAATATAAAACTAATTAAAAAATTATAAACTGGTTCATTTTTAATTGTAATAGTGCAGCAATAATAAAAAAGGTAATAATACGTTTGTGAGACCAAGTCCCAGTAAGTTAGTATGTTAGTGTAGGGAGCACAATTGGGGGAGAAAGGTTGAACTGTATGGACCTAGGTCTATATTCAACCTACGTCACTATGGAGCTCTGGATAGAGCAGAATCTCAGCATAAAACAATTACAAGCTCAGATGTGGCTTGGTTTATGTAGCACGGTAGCAGCAGCAAAAATTTAGATTTTATAATGTCAACTCCTGGGTGGAGCAGAATATCAGCTCCAAATAATTAAAAGATCAAGTGTGACATGGTTTCTCTAGCACTGTAGTAAGACAACAATTTAGATTTTTTTCATGAGAACCCCTGTAAGGAGAAGAATATCAGCACCAAAGAATTAAATGCTGACATGTGGCCTGCTTTATGTATCACAGTTGTAAGACAACAAATTTAGATTTTTTCATGTGAAGCCCTGTATGGAGAACAGTATCAGCACCAAAGAATTTAAAGCTAAAATGTGGCCTGCTTTATGTAGCACAGTAGTAAGGCAACAAATTTAGATTTTATCATGTGAACCCCTGTATGTAGAAGAATATCAGCACCAAAGAATTAAAAGCTCAAATATGGCCTAGTTTCTGTAGCACAATAGTAGCAACAAATATTGAAATTTAGTAATGTGAATTCCTGGATGGAGCAGAATATCAGCACCAAAGAATTAAAAGCTCAAATATAGCGTAGTTTCTGTAGCACTGTAGTAGCAGCAAAAATTGAGATTTTCTGCTGTGAACTCATGGATGGAGCAGAATATCAGCACCAACGAATTAAAGCTCAAATGTGGCATGGTTTCTGTAGCACAGTAGTAAGACAACAAAGTTAGATTTTATCGGTGGAACCCCTGTATGTAGAAGAATATAAGCACCAAAGAATTAAAAGCTCAAATGTGGCCTAGTTTGTGTAGCACAGTAGTAGCAGCAAATATTGAGATTTAGTAATGTGAACTCCTGGATGGAGCAGAATATCAGCACCAAAGAATTAAAAGCTGAAATGTGGCCTGCTTTATCTAGCACACTAGTAAGACAACAAAGTTAGATTTTATCATGTGAACAATATCAGCACCAAAAAATTACTAACAAAGATGTGGGCTGCTCTATGTATCACGTTAGTAACAGAAGAAATTCGATTTTTTTTACTGTGGATGAGGCCTGTATACAGCAGAATATATGCGCCAAAAAATTACAAGCTGAGATGTGGCCTGCTGTATCACATTAGTTACAGAAAAATATATATATAAATATATATATATATTTTTTACTGTGGACAAGCTGTGGATACAGCTGAATTTTGACCCCCAAAAAATTACTCGCTGAGATGTGGCCTGCTGTATGTATCACAATAGTAATGGAAAAAATTAGAGTTTCAAAGGTGTACTCCTGCATGTAGCACAATCTCATCAGTTCACAACATAGTTCTATGCTGAAATATGCTGTCTCTGTCTGGACCTCACTAATAGCAAAAATGATTGATCTGCTGGAAGGACGATTTCCCAGCCACACAGGACCCTATCTATCTAAACTATCTGACTTAGAAGCAACCGCCTAGATAATTATCTCAAATCTCTCAGTATCCAGGCCCAGGGTCAGGAGTAGCCTCTCTGTGCTGTTACACTGACAAAATGGCGCTAAAACAACATGTCCGCTATTTATATGGAGAGGGACGTGTGACTTTAAGAGCCAATTACAGGGCCCCTTTGCTGTCTGTGTCTGCCAGTGGTTCCTACAATCCCTACCCATCATCCCCACAGTCCCTATCCCTATTCTCTACTGCACCCTTGCTTTGGCAAAACTAATGTGTACTTGGTCCTGCCAATAAAGCTTATTTGAATCTGAATTAGATATGGGATGTAGATAGATATATAGATATTAGATAGAAAGTAAAAACTGGAGGACGCATTTTAAAAATTTATGACAAAGAGAGTGGTTTACTAGCCCTTGAGTTTTTGCTTTCTATCTGGATGGTTTGGTTTTTGCTAAGGAGGCTCTGCCCCCACATTTCTCTGATGCTGCTCCTACTCTTCTATTTAGATATTAGATATATATTGGAAAAATATAAGTAGACAGATTAATAGATAGATAAATAGATAATAGAAAGATAGGAGATAGATAGATATATAGATAGATAGATAGATATTAGATAAATAGAATCTGCCTTATGTAGCAGCTTTTTGGCTACATTGTATCTTGCTGCCGCATTGTTTGGCCGACCACATTCAGCTTTACCTTGTACACAGACAATCTGTCTTACACCATTGTTTTCACTTATAACCTGCTCGGCACGGATGAGATGTACTCTATATGTAAGACCACTGCCATGCACTGGCTCTAATTAGTGAAGGTGGAAACCTGTGATCCAGAGAATTTGGCAGGGTATTTATTATACTTTCTAAATAAAGATCAAGAAGGGATTACTATTAGTGTTGAGCGAGCATGCTCGACATTGCTCGGTACTCGCCCGAGCATCTCACTACTCGGGATGTTCGGCAAGCACCGAGCATTTCCGGGTTACTCGGGCGGGAGCTCGGGTCTCCGCCCTGCACGTTTGGTGCTCTTTACAGAGCCAATGAACATGCAGGGATTGCCAGCCAGTCACTGTAATGCCGCAGCCATGTTGGTTGTGGGCATTACAGTGATTGGCTGGCCGCACTGCGTCACCTCGAGTATTTAAAACCGGGCGCCGCCATCTTGGACACAGTCGCCCGGGATCAGACAGTGTAGGGTCAGTGCTGCTGAGTTTGGGAGAGATATATAGTGCGAAATAGGTAGTGTAGGGTCTCTAAAGCCTGCCAAATCAAACAAACAGTCATTCTCAGGACTAATATCCATCCTAGATTTCAGGCTGGCAGGCAGGCTGTATAGGAGATGCAGTGGTTATACCAACAAACATTGCATTACACTCCTGTGTGCTACCGCTGCTCAAATTCCAAGACTTAGCCCCAGGTCTCAGGGGCCAGGAAAAATCCTTTTTTTTTCATCTAAGTCCTCTTTTTTTTTTTTCCTCAAACAGACTGTACAAATACCCATCTTATTAACCTTTTGGTATTCCCCCCCCAAAAAAAAAAATTGAGTGCGTCTGTGAGTGTTCAGACACAAATATATCTGTTTAAAAGAGTCTGGTGTAGGCCAGATAACTAGAATTGTGGTCTTGCAGTTCCACAGTTCAAATCTCTGTATTATCCACTTTATTGCCTTTTTGCATAACAAAAAACATTTTCAGTGTCTCGTTGGCTGCTCAGACACAAATATATCTGTTTAAAAGATTCTGGTGTAGGCCAGATAACTAGAACTGTGGTTTTCCTCTCCCACCGTTCAAATCTGGGTGTTATCAACCTTTTTGCATAAAAAAAAACATTTTGAGTGTCTCGTTGACTGTTCAGACACAAATATATCTGTTTAAAAGAGTCTGGTGTAGGCTAGATAGCTAGAACTGTGGTTTTGAAGTTCCACAGTTCAAATCTCTGTATTATCCACTATTTTGCCTTTTTTGCATAAAAAAAACATTTTGAGTGTCTCGCTGACAGTTCAGACACAAATATATCTGTTTAAAAGATTCTGGTGTAGGCCAGATAACTAGAACTGTGGTTTTGCAGTTCCACGGTTCAAATCTGGGTGTAGACCACTTATTTGCATAAAAAAACCATTTTGAGTGTCTCGCTGACTGTTCAGACACAAATATATCTGTTTAAATGATTCTGGTGTAGGCCAGATAACTAGAACTGTGGTTTTCCTCTCCCACTGTGCAAATCTGGGTGCAATCCACCTTTTTGCATACAAAGAAAACATTTTGAGTGTCTCGCTGACTGTTCAGACACAAATATATCTGTTTTAAAGAGTCTGGTGTATGCTGGATAGCTAGAACTGTGGTTTTGAAGTTCCATGGTTCAAATCTCTGTTTTATCCACTTTTTTGCCTTTTTTTGCATAAAAAAAAACATTTTGAGTGTCTCGCTGACTGTTCAGACACAAATATATCTGTTTAAAAGTGTCTGGTGTATGCTAGATAGCTAAAACTGTGGTTTTGAAGTTCCACAGTTCAAATCTCTGTTTTATCCACTTTTTTGCCTTTTTTGCATAAAAAAAACATTTTCAGTGTCTCGCTGACTGTTCAGACACAACTATATCTGTTTAAAAGAGTCTGGTGTAGGCCAGATAACTAGAACTGTGGTTTTGCAGTTCCATGGTTGAAATCTGGGTGTAGACCACCTTTTTGCATAAAAAAAACATTTTGAGTGTCTCGCTGACTGTTCAGACGCAAATATATCTGTTTAAAAGATTCTGGTGTAGGCCAGATAACTAGAACTGTGGTTTTCATCTTCCACAGGGGTATTGCACCTCAACCCAGAGGTGTGATATTCCACTCCCGGGTAAGGATGGAGTGTGGAACTGAGCTAGTAGGCTGCATGCACTACACACATCCCATTTCCGGGGAACAGACCGATGGTACTCCCACTAGAGAAATGTGCAGGTACAACAGAGTCTGTTCCTGGCTGGAGTGGGAGGGGGGTGGAACATCCCAGTAGTGTAGGGGCAGATAGGGGGAGCAGCCTGGGTAAAGCTAGGAGCTCATTGGGTGCTGGTCACCTGAGCTCACACATAGAGGGAGTATATAAGGTGGGAACCATCTTAGATCAGGGTCAGTCTGTGAGACGTCAGTCAGTCAGTCAGACAGTCTGAGAGCCTGAGAAGCAGAGCAGAGGAGAAGAGAGAGAGACCCAGAGGCGCAGAGGGGACCCCAAGAGCACATAAGAGAGCTAATAGGGTGAAGGGTCGGCAACAGGGTACCGGCTCCCAAGCTGGCAGAGGCTACAGCACACCTTAGCCAGGAACCGGAGGTCGTGGGCAGGATCTGCCACGATCACCCACTAAATCCACCCGGAAGGCAGACCAAGAATAGGGTCAGGGAGCCCAGAGGAGGCTTGACCAACAAGAGGCCCGAGGGAGCCGGACTTAGGTGGATACCTGGTGGGAACGGCCAGAAGAAGGGAGAGACAGAAAGGAGCTCAGGACCACACTCCGGAGTTGCCTGGGAGTTGACCGAGTCCAGGACCTGGTGGACGCAGCACGGCTTGGGTGGTCACTGCTGTACACAGTGACCCGAGCAACACTAGTAAGTAAAACCCTGGAACTGCATTTTATGCCTCTGAGTCTCCTTGCTGCACCTTCACAACCACCATCCTCCACGGCTGACCCCCTGAGGCTATACCCCTCCCGTTGGGGGTTATACTACCTAAGCTGCACACACATCACCAGCCTCAGTGGACCCTGCTGCAGCGGCGGCCGTATTGACCGCAAATCAACGGGTGGCGTAGTCGACACAAAGAACTCTAATAACATCTGTAGGACTGCCACACACTGAGTTTGACACCCTGGGCACGGACCGGGTCACAGCCACTCGGAGACTACAACCCCCATCTGATCCGGCTCCGGGTATTCCCTAACAGCACTGGCCCAGGGGGCGCGTCAACTTTGGCGTAGTCGGCAGGATAACGTGCCCGCAACAACCGGGTACTGCGTGCCTGAAGAAAAGTTCACTGTTACCTTAAAAAGAAGTCTCCCGCCGGTTCCGGAGGGTCCCCGCCAACGGACCCCATCACAGGTCGTTTCCCGCCGGTTGTCCGCCATTTGCAGCTTTTTCCCGCCATCCATGGAGTTTCCCGCCACTGGGAGATGATTCCCGCCATTTCCAAGGATTTCCCGCCTTGGGGGAGCGGACGCCATTATGGGCGTGCCAGAGGGTGGCAAAAGGCCACCTCCCATCGTGGGCCAGGTCGAAGAATGGCGCCAAAAGCGGAAACCGCGCCCACCAACAGAGACTGTGATGCTGAAAGTGTCCATCAGCGTGAGAGAACTGCCCCTGGAACTGAAGTTGCCCCGGGACCACCCTCAATGTGGGCGGAGACAGAACAAGAGAACAAAGATGGGTGTCGCCTGGAGCAGTCTGGAGAGAGCGCACCCGGAGACAAGAAGTCTGGAGAGGAGTCCAGAGAAAGCCTACCCGGAGATGGAGGGAGAGTCAGGCAGCACCGACCCAGTGGTCAGGAGCCTGTTGCAGGTCGCCACTCCAGAAGGCCTGCTGGAGATCCTAACACAGCTCCCCCGAGACCGGGAGTGTGCACAGACCGCGCTGGAGGGCCTCGCACGGAGGATGGCCCGGGTGCAGCGAGAGACGTTGGTGGAGTGGAGCCGAGAGATGGCCCAGCAGACCGGAACCCGTCAGCGGAGCACGCCACCTGAGACGAGGAGACAGACCGCCTCTGAGGATGGCGCAGGAGGAATGAAGGCAGGAGACGGCGCCGAGAAGGGAGCTGAACGGACGGAGGCAGGTAAAGGGGACGTCTCTACCCCGAGCCGGGAAACCGCGTGCCTACCCCAGCTCCCCGTCGCAGAGCCCGAAGTTCCCCCTGCCGTGCCCGTCGCTGCATCGTCACCGCCGCCGACTAGGCCTCAACCGGAAACCGCGGCCGCGACCCCTGTGACGTCACACGCCTCGACCTCGAGCGTGGCCAAGCAGGAAATACCACTGGCCTGGTCGCAAGGCCTAGTACCTCCGGGCGCCGCAATACCAACAGCGCCCCCTACCTCCGCGGAGCCACCGGCCTGGCCGCAGGGCCGAGTAACCACGGGCGCCGCCGTTCTTACGGTGCCCTTTGCCTTTAGGGTGCCCCAAGCCTGGTCGCAAGGCCTGGTTGACCCGGGCGCCACTACCATCAACGCGCCCTCAACATCTAGAGTGCCGCACCTGGGTGAAAATCTATTTGCCCAGCATACGTGCCCGGATGGGCAGCCCTTTGTATGGCCCCAGGAGTACATTCAGCTGGAACTCCAGAGAGCAAGGCCCATGTGCGAGCCCCTGATTCCGGCTCCGAAGCCTGTAAAGAGGACCTCGCCCCCGCTAGAGGAGGCACAGTTTGAGTGGGACCCCACCGGAGAAGACCTCATGGGGTTCACTCAGGAGACTCGGGCGGCCGCAGCGGAGCGTGCAGAGTGCTGCCGGCAACAGCTCGAGGTCTTCGAGAGGGAGCGGAGAGAGAGGCGGGTCCGGGAACAGCAAGCGCAGATAAGGAGCGCGGAGCAGAAGAGCCGGACCAGGAGGAATCCCCGTGCAGCACATGGTCCCCCTTCCACCGGGACTGTGATAAAATTTAACATGCAGCACGGGTGGGGCTTCATTAGAGACCATCAGACCCCCGGCGACGTCTTTGTGACCCGCAGAGACGTAGAAAGCCATCTGCCGGAGGGACACAGAGGTCGTGACCTGTATGTAGGGGACGACGTCACCTTCACCCGGCACAAGTGTGCCAAAGGACCCTACGCCCTCCATGTGCATCGCCTGACGGAGGAGGAGCTGCGGTGTGAGGAGGAGCAAGAGGACCCGGACGGGTCTGAAGAATCTAAAGAAGGAGCAGGAGGACGCCGTCGTTGAAGTACGGTAGAGAGAGACTGTACATAGTTACCCGTCAGGGTATAAGAACTGTTCTAGTTAAAATATAGTCCCCGTTGGGACCAGCCAATTGAACTGAAACTCGTGTGTCCCTATTCCCACTGACCGAGGACTGAGAGCGGTCATTCCTTTCCTAATACCTGGCCGAGGACTGAGAGCGGCCATAATTCCCCTTGTATATAGTTGCGCTTCCTAAAGCGCCCCCTACCGGTTTTATAGGAAACTGTTTTCTTCCAAAAGAGACTGTCGCACTTTACCCGGTCACAGGTTGCACCGTGGCCGGAGGAACAAAAATGTTTATATGAAAAAGTTTTATGCTGATAATATATGATGTTTTATATGTTTATGTTTTATGAAAAAAAAAAAATGTATGTTTTGGATGTTTATATTTTACAGCCCGAGGACGTGCTGTGATTTACCAGGGGGGAATGTAGCACCCTGAGGATTCGGCTGCTACAGGGGTATTGCACCTCAACCCAGAGGTGTGATATTCCACTCCCGGGTAAGGATGGAGTGTGGAACTGAGCTAGTAGGCTGCATGCACTACACACATCCCATTTCCGGGGAACAGACCGATGGTACTCCCACTAGAGAAATGTGCAGGTACAACAGAGTCTGTTCCTGGCTGGAGTGGGAGGGGGGTGGAACATCCCAGTAGTGTAGGGGCAGATAGGGGGAGCAGCCTGGGTAAAGCTAGGAGCTCATTGGGTGCTGGTCACCTGAGCTCACACATAGAGGGAGTATATAAGGTGGGAACCATCTTAGATCAGGGTCAGTCTGTGAGACGTCAGTCAGTCAGTCAGACAGTCTGAGAGCCTGAGAAGCAGAGCAGAGGAGAAGAGAGAGAGACCCAGAGGCGCAGAGGGGACCCCAAGAGCCCATAAGAGAGCTAATAGGGTGAAGGGTCGGCAACAGGGTACCGGATCCCAAGCTGGCAGAGGCTACAGCACACCTTAGCCAGGAACCGGAGGTTGTGGGCAGGATCTGCCACGATCACCCACTAAATCCACCCGGAAGGCAGACCAAGAATAGGGTCAGGGAGCCCAGAGGAGGCTTGACCAACAAGAGGCCCGAGGGAGCCGGACTTAGGTGGATCCCTGGTGGGAACGGCCAGAAGAAGGGAGAGACAGAAAGGAGCTCAGGACCACACTCCGGAGTTGCCTGGGAGTTGACCGAGTCCAGGACCTGGTGGACGCAGCACGGCTTGGGTGGTCACTGCTGTACACAGTGACCCGAGCAACACCAGTAAGTAAAACCCTGGAACTGCATTTTATGCCTCTGAGTCTCCTTGCTGCACCTTCACAACCACCATCCTCCACGGCTGACCCCCTGAGGCTATACCCCTCCCGTTGGGGGTTATACTACCTAAGCTGCACACACATCACCAGCCTCAGTGGACCCTGCTGCAGCGGCGGCCGTATTGACCGCAAATCAACGGGTGGCGTAGTCGACACAAAGAACTCTAATAACATCTGTAGGACTGCCACACACTGAGTTTGACACCCTGGGCACGGACCGGGTCACAGCCACTCGGAGACTACAACCCCCATCTGATCCGGCTCCGGGTATTCCCTAACAGCACTGGCCCAGGGGGCGCGTCATAATCCACCTTTTTGCATAAAAAAAAAACATTTTGAGTGTCTCGCTGACTGCTCAGACACAAATATATCTGTTTTAAAGAGTCTGGTGTAGGCCAGATAACTATAACTGTGGTTTTGCAGTTCCACGGTTCAAATCTCTGTATTATCCACTTTTTTGCATAAAAAAAAACATTTTGAGTGTCTTGCTGACTGTTCAGACACAAATATATCTGTTTGAAAGATTCTGGTGTAGGCCAGATAACTAGAACTGTGGTTTTCCTCTCCCACGGTTCAAATCTGGGTGTAATCCACCTTTTTGCATAAAAAAAACATTTTGAGTGTCTTGCTGACTGTTCAGACATAAAGATATCTGTTTAAAATAGTCTAGTGTAGGCCAGATAACTAGAACTGTGGTTTTGCAGTTCCATGGTTGAAATCTGGGTGTAGACCACCTTTTTGCATAAAAAAAAACATTTTGAGTGTCTCGCTGACTGTTCAGACGCAAATATATCTGTTTAAAAGATTCTGGTGTAGGCCAGATAACTAGAACTGTGGTTTTCCTCTTCCACTGTTCAAATCTGGGTGTAATCCACCTTTTTGCATAAAAAAAAACATTTTGAGTGTCTTGCTGACTGTTCAGACACAAATATATCTGTTTAAAAGAGTCTGGTGTAGGCCAGATAACTAGAACTGTGGTTTTGCAGTTCCACGGTTCAAATCTGGGTGTAGACCACTTATTTGCATAAAAAAAACCATTTTGAGTGTCTCGCTGACTGTTCAGACACAAATATATCTGTTTAAATGATTCTGGTGGAGGCCAGATAACTAGAACTGTGGTTTTCCTCTCCCACTGTGCAAATCTGGGTGCAATCCACCTTTTTGCATACAAAGAAAACATTTTGAGTGTCTCGCTGGCTGTTCAGACACAAATATATCTGTTTTAAAGAGTCTGCTGTATGCTGGATAGCTAGAACTGTGGTTTTGAAGTTCCACGGTTCAAATCTCTGTTTTATCCACTTTTTTGCCTTTTTTGCATAAAAAAACATTTTGAGTGTCTCGCTGACTGTTCAGACACAAATATATCTGTTTAAAAGTGTCTGGTGTATGCTAGATAGCTAAAACTGTGGTTTTGAAGTTCCACAGTTCAAATCTCTGTTTTATCCACTTTTTTGCCTTTTTTGCATTAAAAAAACATTTTGAGTGTCTCGCTGACTGTTCAGACACAAATATATCTGTTTAAAAGTGTCTGGTGTATGCTAGATAGCTAAAACTGTGGTTTTGAAGTTGCACGGTTCAAATCTCTGTTTTATCCACTTTTTTGCATAAAAAAAACATTTTGAGTGTCTCGCTGACTGTTCAGACACAACTATATCTGTTTAATAGAGTCTGGTGTAGGCCAGATAATTAGAACTGTGGTTTTGCAGTTCCACGGTTCAAATCTGGGTGTAATCCACCTTTTTGCATAAAAAAAAAACATTTTGAGTGTCTCGCTGACTGTTCAGACACAAATATATCTGTTTAAAATAGTCTGGAGTAGGCCAGATAACTAGAACTGTGGTTTTGCAGTTCCACGGTTCAAATCTCTGTATAATCCACTTTTTTGCCTTTTTTGCATAAAAAAAACATTTTGAGTGTCTCGCTGACTGTTCAGACACAAATATATCTGTTTAAAAGAGTCTGGTGTAGGCCAGATAACTAGAACTGTGGTTTTGCAGTTCCACGGTTCAAATCTGGGTGTAATCCACCTTTTTGCATAAAAAAAACATTTTAGGTGTCTCGCTGACTGTTCAGACACAAATATATCTGTTTAAAAGAGTCTGGTGTAGGCCAGATAACTAGAACTGTGGTTTTGCAGTTCCACGGTTCATATCTCTATATTATCCACTTTTTTGCTTAAAAAAAAAACATTTTGAGTGTCTCGCTGACTCTTCAGACACAAATATATCTGTTTAAAAGAGTCTGGTGTATGCTAGATAGCTAGAACTGTGGCTTTGAAGTTCCACGGTTCAAATCTCTGTATTATCCACTTTTTTGCAAAAAAAAAAACATTTTGAGTGTCTTGCTGACTGTTCAGACTCAAATATATCTGTTTAAAAGATTCTGGTGTAGGCCAGATAGCTAGAACTATGGTTTTCCTCTCCCACGGTTCAAATCTGGGTGTAATTAACCTTTTTGCATAAAAAAAACATTTTGAGTGCCTTGCTGACTGTTCAGACACAAAGATATCTGTTTAAAATAGTCTGGTGTAGGCCAGATAACTAGAACAGTGGTTTTGCAGTTCCAAGGTTCAAATCTCTGTATTATCCACTTTTTTGCCTTTTTTACATAAAAAAAACATTTTGAGTGTCTCGCTGACTGTTCAGACACAAATATATCTGTTTAAAAGATTCTGGTGTAGGCCAGATAACTAGAACTGTGGTTTTCCTCTCCACCGGTTCAAATCTGGGTGTTACAAACCATTTTGCATAAAAAAAAACATTTTGAGTGTCTCGCTGACTGTTCAGACACAAATATATCTGTTTAAAAGAGTCTGGTGTGGGCTAGATAGCTAGAACTGTGGTTTTGAAGTTTCATTTTTCAAATCTTTGTATTATCCACTTTTTGCCTTGTTTGCATAAAAAAAACTTTTTGAATGTCTCGCTGGCTGTTCAGACACAAATATATCTGTTTAAAAGAGTCTGGTGTAGGCCAGATAACTATAGCTGTGGTTTTGCAGTTCCACGGTTCAAATCTCTGTATTATCCACTTTTTTGCATAAAAAAAAACATTTTGAGTGTCTTGCTGACTGTTCAGACACAAATATATCTGTTTAAAAGATTCTGGTGTAGGCCAGATAACTAGAACTGTGGTTTTCCTCTCCCACTGTTCAAATCTGGGTGTAATCCACCTTTTTGCATACAAAAAAAACATTTTGAGTGTCTCGCTGACTGTTCAGACACAAATATATCTGTTTTAAAGAGTCTGGTGTAGGCCAAATAACTATAACTATGGTTTTACAGTTCCACGGTTCAAATGTCTGTAATATCCACTTATTTTGCATAAAAAAAAACATTTTGAGTGTCTCCCTGACTGTTCAGACACAAATATATCTGTTTAAAAGTTTCTGGTGTCGGTCAGATAACTAGAACTGTGGTTTTCCTCTCCCACAGTTCAAATCTGGGTGTAATCCACCTTTTTGCATAAAAAAAACATTTTGAGTGTCTCGCTGACTGTTCAGACACAAAGATATCTGTTTAAAAGAGTCTGGTGTAGGCTAGATAGCTAGAACTGTGGTTTTGAAGTTCCACGGTTCAAATCTCTGTATTATCCACTTTTTTGCTTAAAATAAAACATTTTGAGCGTCTCGCTGACTGTTCAGACACAAATATATCTGTTTAAAAGAGTCTGGTGTAGGCCAGATAACTAGAACTGTGGTTTTCCTCTCCCACTGTTCAAATCTGGGTGTAATCCACCTTTTTGCATACAAAAAAAACATTTAGAGTGTCTCGCTGACTGTTCAGACACAAATATATCTGTTTTAAAGAGTCTGGTGGAGGCCAAATAACTATAACTATGGTTTTACAGTTCCACGGTTCAAATCTCTGTAATATCCACTTTTTTTGCATAAAAAAAAACATTTTGAGTGTCTCCCTGACTGTTCAGACACAAATATATCTGTTTAAAAGTTTCTGGTGTAGGTCAGATAACTAGAACTGTGGTTTTCCTATCCCACAGTTCAAATCTGGGTGCAATCCACCTTTTTGCATAAAAAAAACATTTTGAGTGTCTCGCTGACTGTTCAGACACAAAGATATCTGTTTAAAATAGTCTGGTGTAGGCTAGATAGCTAGAACTGTGGTTTTGAAGTTCCATGGTTCAAATCTCTGTATTATCCACTTTTTTGCTTAAAATAAAACATTTTGAGCGTCTCGCTGACTGTTCAGACACAAATATATCTGTTTAAAAGAGTCTGGTGTAGGCCAGATAACTAGAACTGTGGTTTTCCTCTCCCACTGTTCAAATCTGGGTGTAATCCACCTTTTTGCATAAAAAAAAACATTTTGAGTGTCTCGCTGACTGTTCAGACACAAATATATCTGTTTTAAAGAGTCTGGTGTAGGCCAGATAACTATAACTGTGGTTTTGAAGTTCCACGGTTCAAATCTCTGTATTATCCACTTTTTTGAAAAAAAAAAAAACATTTTGAGTGTCTTGCTGACTGTTCAGACTCAAATATATCTGTTTAAAAGATTCTGGTGTAGGCCAGATAGCTAGAACTGTGGTTTTCCTCTCCCACGGTTCAAATCTGGGTGTAATCCACCTTTTTGCATAAAAAAAACATTTTGAGTGTCTCGCTGACTGTTCAAACACAAATATATCTGTTTAAAAGTGTCTGGTGTGGGCTAGATAGCTAGATCTGTGGTTTTGAAGTTTCATGGTTCAAATCTCTGTATTATCCACTTTTTGCCTTGTTTGCATAAAAAAAACATTTTGAATGTCTCGCTGGCTGTTCAGACACAAATATATCTGTTTAAAAGATTCTGGTGTAGGCCAGATAACTAGAACTGTGGTTTTCCTCTCCACCGGTTCAAATCTGGGTGTTACAAACCATTTTGCATAAAAAAAAACATTTTGAGTGTCTCGCTGACTGTTCAAACACAAATATATCTGTTTAAAAGAGTCTGGTGTGGGCTAGATAGCTAGATCTGTGGTTTTGAAGTTTCATGGTTCAAATCTCTGTATTATCCACTTTTTGCCTTGTTTGCATAAAAAAAACATTTTGAATGTCTCGCTGGCTGTTCAGACACAAATATATCTGTTTAAAAGATTCTGGTGTAGGCCAGATAACTAGAACTGTGGTTTTGCAGTTCCACGGTTCAAATCTCTGTATTATTCACTTTTTTGCATAAAAAAAAACATTTTGAGTGTCTTGCTGACTGTTCAGACACAAATATATCTGTTTAAAAGATTCTGGTGTAGGCCAGATAACTAGAACTGTGGTTTTCCTCTCCCACGGTTCAAATCTGCGTGTAATCCACCTTTTTGCATAAAAAAAACATTTGGAGTGTCTTGCTGACTGTTCAGACACAAAGATGTCTGTTTAAAATAGTCTGGTGTAGGCTAGATAGCTAGAACTGTGGTTTTGAAGTTCCACGGTTCAAATCTCTGTATTATCCACTTTTTTGCCTTTTTTGCATAAAAAAAACATTTTGAGTGTCTCGCTGACTGTTCAGACACAAATATATCTGTTTAAAAGATTCTGGTGTAGGCCAGATAACTAGAACTGTGGTTTTCCTCTCCACCGGTTCAAATCTGGGTGTTACAAACCATTTTGCATAAAAAAAAAACATTTTGAGTGTCTCGCTGACTGTTCAGACACAAATATATCTGTTTAAAAGAGTCTGGTGTGGGCTAGATAGCTAGAACTGTGGTTTTGAAGTTTCATGGTTCAAATCTCTGTATTATCCACTTTTTGCCTTGTTTGCATGAAAAAAACATTTTGAATGTCTCGCTGGCTGTTCAGACAGAAATATATATGTTTAAAAGATTCTGGTGTAGGCCAGATAACTAGAACTGTGGTTTTGCAGTTCCATGGTTCAAATCTCTGTATTATTCACTTTTTTGCATAAAAAAAAACATTTTGAGTGTCTTGCTGACTGTTCAGACACAAATATATCTGTTTAAAAGATTCTGGTGTAGGCCAGATAACTAGAACTGTGGTTTTCCTCTCCCACGGTACAAATCTGGGTGTAATCCACCTTTTTGCATAAAAAAAAAACATTTTAAGTGTCTCGCTGACTGTTCAGACACAAATATATCTGTTTAAAAGAGTCTGGTGTAGGCCAGATAACTAGAACTGTGGTTTTGCAGTTCCACGGTTCATATCTCTATATTATCCACTTTTTTGCTTAAAAAAAAAACATTTTGAGTGTCTCACTGACTCTTCAGACACAAATATATCTGTTTAAAAGAGTCTGGTGTATGCTAGATAGCTAGAACTGTGGTTTTGAAGTTCCACGGTTCAAATCTCTGTTTTATCCACTTTTTTGCATAAAAAAAACATTTTGAGTGTCTCGCTGACTGTTCAGACACAACTATATCTGTTTAATAGAGTCTGGTGTAGGCCAGATAATTAGAACTGTGGTTTTGCAGTTCCACGGTTCAAATCTGGGTGTAATCCACCTTTTTGCATAAAAAAAAAACATTTTGAGTGTCTCGCTGACTGTTCAGACACATATATATCTGTTTAAAATAGTCTGGAGTAGGCCAGATAACTAGAACTGTGGTTTTGCAGTTCCACGGTTCAAATCTCTGTATAATCCACTTTTTTGCCTTTTTTGCATAAAAAAAACATTTTGAGTGTCTCGCTGACTGTTCAGACACAAATATATCTGTTTAAAAGAGTCTGGTGTAGGCCAGATAACTAGAACTGTGGTTTTGCAGTTCCACGGTTCAAATCTGGGTGTAATCCACCTTTTTGCATAAAAAAAACATTTTAGGTGTCTCGCTGACTCTTCAGACACAAATATATCTGTTTAAAAGAGTCTGGTGTATGCTAGATAGCTAGAACTGTGGTTTTGAAGTTCCACGGTTCAAATCTCTGTTTTATCCACTTTTTTGCGTTTTTTGCATAAAAAAAACATTTTGAGTGTCTCGCTGACTGTTCAAACACAAATATATCTGTTTAAAAGAGTCTGGTGTGGGCTAGATAGCTAGATCTGTGGTTTTGAAGTTTCATGGTTCAAATCTCTGTATTATCCACTTTTTGCCTTGTTTGCATAAAAAAAACATTTTGAATGTCTCGCTGGCTGTTCAGACACAAATATATCTGTTTAAAAGATTCTGGTGTAGGCCAGATAACTAGAACTGTGGTTTTGCAGTTCCACGGTTCAAATCTCTGTATTATTCACTTTTTTGCATAAAAAAAAACATTTTGAGTGTCTTGCTGACTGTTCAGACACAAATATATCTGTTTAAAAGATTCTGGTGTAGGCCAGATAACTAGAACTGTGGTTTTCCTCTCCCACGGTTCAAATCTGCGTGTAATCCACCTTTTTGCATAAAAAAAACATTTGGAGTGTCTTGCTGACTGTTCAGACACAAAGATGTCTGTTTAAAATAGTCTGGTGTAGGCTAGATAGCTAGAACTGTGGTTTTGAAGTTCCACGGTTCAAATCTCTGTATTATCCACTTTTTTGCCTTTTTTGCATAAAAAAAACATTTTGAGTGTCTCGCTGACTGTTCAGACACAAATATATCTGTTTAAAAGATTCTGGTGTAGGCCAGATAACTAGAACTGTGGTTTTCCTCTCCACCGGTTCAAATCTGGGTGTTACAAACCATTTTGCATAAAAAAAAAACATTTTGAGTGTCTCGCTGACTGTTCAGACACAAATATATCTGTTTAAAAGAGTCTGGTGTGGGCTAGATAGCTAGAACTGTGGTTTTGAAGTTTCATGGTTCAAATCTCTGTATTATCCACTTTTTGCCTTGTTTGCATGAAAAAAACATTTTGAATGTCTCGCTGGCTGTTCAGACACAAATATATCTGTTTAAAAGATTCTGGTGTAGGCCAGATAACTAGAACTGTGGTTTTTCAGTTCCACAGATCAAATCTCTGTATTATTCACTTTTTTGCATAAAAAAAAACATTTTGAGTGTCTTGCTGACTATTCAGACAGAAATATATATGTTTAAAAGATTCTGGTGTAGGCCAGATAACTAGAACTGTGGTTTTGCAGTTCCATGGTTCAAATCTCTGTATTATTCACTTTTTTGCATAAAAAAAAACATTTTGAGTGTCTTGCTGACTGTTCAGACACAAATATATCTGTTTAAAAGATTCTGGTGTAGGCCAGATAACTAGAACTGTGGTTTTCCTCTCCCACGGTACAAATCTGGGTGTAATCCACCTTTTTGCATAAAAAAAAAACATTTTAAGTGTCTCGCTGACTGTTCAGACACAAATATATCTGTTTAAAAGAGTCTGGTGTAGGCCAGATAACTAGAACTGTGGTTTTGCAGTTCCACGGTTCATATCTCTATATTATCCACTTTTTTGCTTAAAAAAAAAACATTTTGAGTGTCTCACTGACTCTTCAGACACAAATATATCTGTTTAAAAGAGTCTGGTGTATACTAGATAGCTAGAACTGTGGTTTTGAAGTTCCACGGTTCAAATCTCTGTTTTATCCACTTTTTTGCATAAAAAAAATATTTTGAGTGTCTCGCTGACTGTTCAGACACAACTATATCTGTTTAATAGAGTCTGGTGTAGGCCAGATAATTAGAACTGTGGTTTTGCAGTTCCACGGTTCAAATCTGGGTGTAATCCACCTTTTTGCATAAAAAAAAAACATTTTGAGTGTCTCGCTGACTGTTCAGACACAAATATATCTGTTTAAAATAGTCTGGAGTAGGCCAGATAACTAGAACTGTGGTTTTGCAGTTCCACGGTTCAAATCTCTGTATAATCCACTTTTTTGCCTTTTTTGCATAAAAAAAACATTTTGAGTGTCTCGCTGACTGTTCAGACACAAATATATCTGTTTAAAAGAGTCTGGTGTAGGCCAGATAACTAGAACTGTGGTTTTGCAGTTCCACGGTTCAAATCTGGGTGTAATCCACCTTTTTGCATAAAAAAAACATTTTAGGTGTCTCGCTGACTCTTCAGACACAAATATATCTGTTTAAAAGAGTCTGGTGTATGCTAGATAGCTAGAACTGTGGTTTTGAAGTTCCACGGTTCAAATCTCTGTTTTATCCACTTTTTTGCGTTTTTTGCATAAAAAAAACATTTTGAGTGTCTCGCTGACTCTTCAGACACAAATATATCTGTTTAAAAGAGTCTGGTGTATGCTAGATAGCTAGAACTGTGGCTTTGAAGTTCCACGGTTCAAATCTCTGTATTATCCACTTTTTTGCAAAAAAAAAAACATTTTGAGTGTCTTGCTGACTGTTCAGACTCAAATATATCTGTTTAAAAGATTCTGGTGTAGGCCAGATAGCTAGAACTATGGTTTTCCTCTCCCACGGTTCAAATCTGGGTGTAATTAACCTTTTTGCATAAAAAAAACATTTTGAGTGCCTTGCTGACTGTTCAGACACAAAGATATCTGTTTAAAATAGTCTGGTGTAGGCCAGATAACTAGAACAGTGGTTTTGCAGTTCCAAGGTTCAAATCTCTGTATTATCCACTTTTTTGCCTTTTTTACATAAAAAAAACATTTTGAGTGTCTCGCTGACTGTTCAGACACAAATATATCTGTTTAAAAGATTCTGGTGTAGGCCAGATAACTAGAACTGTGGTTTTCCTCTCCACCGGTTCAAATCTGGGTGTTACAAACCATTTTGCATAAAAAAAAACATTTTGAGTGTCTCGCTGACTGTTCAGACACAAATATATCTGTTTAAAAGAGTCTGGTGTGGGCTAGATAGCTAGAACTGTGGTTTTGAAGTTTCATTTTTCAAATCTTTGTATTATCCACTTTTTGCCTTGTTTGCATAAAAAAAACTTTTTGAATGTCTCGCTGGCTGTTCAGACACAAATATATCTGTTTAAAAGATTCTGGTGTAGGCCAGATAACTATAGCTGTGGTTTTGCAGTTCCACGGTTCAAATCTCTGTATTATCCACTTTTTTGCATAAAAAAAAACATTTTGAGTGTCTTGCTGACTGTTCAGACACAAATATATCTGTTTAAAAGATTCTGGTGTAGGCCAGATAACTAGAACTGTGGTTTTCCTCTCCCACTGTTCAAATCTGGGTGTAATCCACCTTTTTGCATACAAAAAAAACATTTTGAGTGTCTCGCTGACTGTTCAGACACAAATATATCTGTTTTAAAGAGTCTGGTGTAGGCCAAATAACTATAACTATGGTTTTACAGTTCCACGGTTCAAATGTCTGTAATATCCACTTATTTTGCATAAAAAAAAACATTTTGAGTGTCTCCCTGACTGTTCAGACACAAATATATCTGTTTAAAAGTTTCTGGTGTCGGTCAGATAACTAGAACTGTGGTTTTCCTCTCCCACAGTTCAAATCTGGGTGTAATCCACCTTTTTGCATAAAAAAAACATTTTGAGTGTCTCGCTGACTGTTCAGACACAAAGATATCTGTTTAAAAGAGTCTGGTGTAGGCTAGATAGCTAGAACTGTGGTTTTGAAGTTCCACGGTTCAAATCTCTGTATTATCCACTTTTTTGCTTAAAATAAAACATTTTGAGCGTCTCGCTGACTGTTCAGACACAAATATATCTGTTTAAAAGAGTCTGGTGTAGGCCAGATAACTAGAACTGTGGTTTTCCTCTCCCACTGTTCAAATCTGGGTGTAATCCACCTTTTTGCATAAAAAAAAACATTTTGAGTGTCTCGCTGACTGTTCAGACACAAATATATCTGTTTTAAAGAGTCTGGTGTAGGCCAGATAACTATAACTGTGGTTTTGAAGTTCCACGGTTCAAATCTCTGTATTATCCACCTTTTTGCAAAAAAAAAAAAACATTTTGAGTGTCTTGCTGACTGTTCAGACTCAAATATATCTGTTTAAAAGATTCTGGTGTAGGCCAGATAGCTAGAACTGTGGTTTTCCTCTCCCACGGTTCAAATCTGGGTGTAATCCACCTTTTTGCATAAAAAAAACATTTTGAGTGCCTTGCTGACTGTTCAGACACAAAGATATCTGTTTAAAATAGTCTGGTGTAGGCCAGATAACTAGAACAGTGGTTTTGCAGTTCCAAGGTTCAAATCTCTGTATTATCCACTTTTTTGCCTTTTTTACATAAAAAAAACATTTTGAGTGTCTCGCTGACTGTTCAGACACAAATATATCTGTTTAAAAGATTCTGGTGTAGGCCAGATAACTAGAACTGTGGTTTTCCTCTCCACCGGTTCAAATCTGGGTGTTACAAACCATTTTGCATAAAAAAAAACATTTTGAGTGTCTCGCTGACTGTTCAAACACAAATATATCTGTTTAAAAGTGTCTGGTGTGGGCTAGATAGCTAGATCTGTGGTTTTGAAGTTTCATGGTTCAAATCTCTGTATTATCCACTTTTTGCCTTGTTTGCATAAAAAAAACATTTTGAATGTCTCGCTGGCTGTTCAGACACAAATATATCTGTTTAAAAGATTCTGGTGTAGGCCAGATAACTAGAACTGTGGTTTTGCAGTTCCACGGTTCAAATCTCTGTATTATTCACTTTTTTGCATAAAAAAAAACATTTTGAGTGTCTTGCTGACTGTTCAGACACAAATATATCTGTTTAAAAGATTCTGGTGTAGGCCAGATAACTAGAACTGTGGTTTTCCTCTCCCACGGTTCAAATCTGCGTGTAATCCACCTTTTTGCATAAAAAAAACATTTGGAGTGTCTTGCTGACTGTTCAGACACAAAGATGTCTGTTTAAAATAGTCTGGTGTAGGCTAGATAGCTAGAACTGTGGTTTTGAAGTTCCACGGTTCAAATCTCTGTATTATCCACTTTTTTGCCTTTTTTGCATAAAAAAAACATTTTGAGTGTCTCGCTGACTGTTCAGACACAAATATATCTGTTTAAAAGATTCTGGTGTAGGCCAGATAACTAGAACTGTGGTTTTCCTCTCCACCGGTTCAAATCTGGGTGTTACAAACCATTTTGCATAAAAAAAAAACATTTTGAGTGTCTCGCTGACTGTTCAGACACAAATATATCTGTTTAAAAGAGTCTGGTGTGGGCTAGATAGCTAGAACTCTGGTTTTGAAGTTTCATGGTTCAAATCTCTGTATTATCCACTTTTTGCCTTGTTTGCATGAAAAAAACATTTTGAATGTCTCGCTGGCTGTTCAGACACAAATATATCTGTTTAAAAGATTCTGGTGTAGGCCAGATAACTAGAACTGTGGTTTTGCAGTTCCACAGATCAAATCTCTGTATTATTCACTTTTTTGCATAAAAAAACATTTTGAGTGTCTCGCTCACTGTTCAGACACAAATATATCTGTTTAAAAGATTCTGGTGTAGGCCAGATAACTAGAACTGTGGTTTTGCAGTTCCACGGTTCAAATCTGGGTGTAATCCACCTTTTTGCATAAAAAAAAACATTTTGAGTGTCTCGCTGACTGTTCAGACACAAATATATCTGTTTAAAAGAGTCTGGTGTAGGCCAGATAACTAGAACTGTGGTTTTGCAGTTCCACGGTTCAAATCTCTGTATTATCCACTTTTTTGCATAAAAAAAACATTTTGAGTGTCTCGCTGACTGTTCAGACACAAATATATCTGTTTAAAAGATTCTGGTGTAGGCCAGATAACTAGAACTGTGGTTTTCCTCTCCCACGGTACAAATCTGGGTGTAATCCACCTTTTTGCATAAAAAAAACATTTTAGGTGTCTCGCTGACTGTTCAGACACAAATATATCTGTTTAAGAGAGTCTGGTGTAGGCCAGATAACTAGAACTGTGGTTTTGCAGTTCCACGGTTCATATCTCTATATTATGCACTTTTTTGCTTAAAAAAAAAACATTTGGAGTGTCTTGCTGACTGTTCAGACACAAAGATATCTGTTTAAAAGATTCTGGTGTAGGCCAGATAAATAGAACTGTGGTTTTCCCCTCCCACGGTTCAAATCTAGGTGTTATCAACCTTTTTGCATAAAAAAAACATTTTGAGTGTCTTGCTGACTGTTCAGACACAAATATATCTGTTTAAAAGAGTCTGGTGTATCCTAGATAGCTAGAACTGTGGTTTTGAAGTTCCACGGTTCAAATCTCTGTATTATCCACTTTTTTGCCTTTTTTGCATAAATAAAACATTTTGAGTGTCTCGCTGACTGTTCAGACACAAATATATCTGTTTAAAAGATTCTGGTGTAGGCCAGATAACTAGAACTGTGGTTTTCCTCTCCACCGGTTCAAATCTGGGTGTTACAAACCATTTTGCATAAAAAAAAACATTTTGAGTGTCTCGCTGACTGTTCAGACACAAATATATCTGTTTAAAAGAGTCTGGTGTGGGCTAGATAGCTAGAACTGTGGTTTTGAAGTTTCATGGTTCAAATCTCTGTATTATCCACTTTTTGCCTTGTTTGCATAAAAAAAACATTTTGAATGTCTCGCTGGCTGTTCTGACACAAATATATCTGTTTAAAAGATTCTGGTGTAGGCCAGATAACTAGAACTGTGGTTTTGCAGTTCCACGGTTCAAATCTCTGTATTATTCACTTTTCTGCATAAAAAAAAACATTTTCAGTGCCTTGCTGACTGTTCAGACACAAATATCTCTGTTTAAAAGATTCTGGTGTAGGCCAGATAACTAGAACTGTGGTTTTCCTCTCCCACGGTTCAAATCTGCGTGTAATCCACCTTTTTGCATAAAAAAAACATTTGGAGTGTCTAGCTGACTGTTCAGACACAAAGATATCTGTTTAAAATAGTCTGGTGTAGGCTAGATAGCTAGAACTGTGGTTTTGCAGTTCCACGGTTCAAATCTCTGTGTAGCGCTGGCGTCCCTGCCCTCTGCTAGGCAGGGACGCTGCTCCCCTCACCGCTCTGTTCCGTGCCCGGCGTCCTCTCCCCGCTCTGCTGTCAGCGCGCGCTCCTTCCCGGCGTCCTCCTCCCGCTCTGCTCTCAGCGCGCGCTCCTTCCCGGCCCCTGTGCTTAGGGCGCGCGCGCGCGCGCTCCCCTCCTCTTAAAGGGGCCGCGCGCGCCGTCCTAAGGAGTCCCCGGCCAATGGCCGGAGGACTTCATCATATATAAGGCACCTCCTCCAAAATGGAGGTGCCCGAGCAATGTTGTTTGCACCTGTGTCTCACCTGTGCTTCAGCCCTCAGGTCCCGTTGCCAGTTACCTGCCAGTTACCTGCCAGTTTCCTGCTTGCCTGAGGTCCGACGGTCTGCCTTACAACTCCGGTCAGTCTGTCTATGGACCAGCTTGCCCGCTCACCTGGGAGCGCTTCTCCGCTACCTGCCTGCTTGCCAGCCTGGAGGCTCCGTTGTCACGTGCTGTGACCACCAGCTATCTCAGAGACTCTTGCCCGCTCACCTGGGAGCGCTTCTCCGTTACCTACCTGCCTGCCAGCCCGGAGGTTCCGCCGTCACGTGCCGTGACCACCTGCTATTCCAGAGACTCTCGCTTGCTCACCTGGGAGCACACGTCTACCATCTGCCTGCTAGCCTACCCGGAGGTTCTGCCATCTCAGGTTGTACCTACCCCTTACCCAGAGACTGCCCTGATCACTTGCCGTAACTCCCTGTCCGTTCACCCGGAGACTGCCACCCGCTCCCTTACAAGGGCCGCCCCCTTGTATAGTAGCTCAGAGGTTCCGCCTCCCGGACCCGTTACAGTTTGCTCGGGCCATGGAACCCGGTGGCACCCAAGCTCCCTCGCTCTCGGACCTCTGTCTTGAACTGTCCCGTCAGAGGTCCCAACAGGAGGCCATCCTGGGTCACCTGCGGAATGTTAATACTCGCCTGAACACTCTGTCTGATCCACCAACAACCTCCGCCAGTGCCATATCTTGCAAACCGGCAGCTCCGCTGCCCACTAATACTATGGTATCCTACCCCGGACCCCGGCTCTCTGCACCTCCTCGCTTCGGAGGCGACCCCGTCCAGGCTCGGGGCTTCATAAATCAGTGCACCCTGCACTTTGAACTTTTGTCCCATCAGTTTAATTCCGACCGGGCCAAAATTGCCTTTATCATGTCCCATCTCACCGGGGAGGCCCTGGCCTGGCTAAATCCTCTATGGGAGAGAGGAGACCCCCTGGTGTCCAACTTGCCTGCTTTTCTCTCGGCTTTCCGGAAAGTCTTCGACGAACCCGGACGGAAGACCTCATCCGCATCCTCTCTGCTACGCCTCCGTCAGGAGGGTCTCACCGTGGGCCAATATGCCATACGGTTCCGCACCCTTGCCTCGGAGCTGGCCTGGGATAACGACGCTCTGGTATCCGTCTTCTGGGAGGGTCTGTCCGGTCGTATTAAAGATGAACTTGCTGGTCGGGACATTCCTACCTCTCTCGATGATCTAATAACCCTTGCCACCCGGATTGACCTACGGTTCCAGGAGCGTGCCAAAGAGGTCACCCGTGAGAGAAGGATTCCACGTTTAGCTCCTACTCTCCAGAAACCCGTCATTCCCTCCATCTCTCCCCAGGTACACTCTCCTGAGCCTATGCAGGTCGACCAGACCAAGATGGTCAAAACCCGTCAGGACTCACGCCGTGCCGAGGGGAGCTGCTTCTACTGTGGCAGTAAGGAGCACCGGATCCGTGCCTGCCCGGAGAGGTCGGGAAACGCCTGTGTCTAGGTTCGCTCAGAGAGGTCCACCTAGACAAGAATAAATCCTCTCCATCCCTGCTGTTGTCAGTTTCGATCATCTACGGGGAGAACCGTTATTTCGAACTAGCCCAACTTGACTCTGGAGCAGCCGGGAACCTTATTTCACAGTCCCTGGTTGAGAAATACCGCATCCCCACCAAACCTCTGGCTGTACCCTTGTCTGTCGCTGCCGTGGGTGGGGGCCTCTTACCTCGCCCCATTCAACTCATCACCGAATCCATTACCCTGCAGGTGGGAATGCTGCATTCTGAAAGTATCTCCTTTCATGTTCTGCCTGGACTCTCTCACGCCCTCTTGCTAGGTCTGCCCTGGCTCCAGAGACATGCACCCGTGCTAGACTGGCAAACCGGAGAGGTCCTTCGCTGGGGACAAGACTGTCATTAAACCTGCCTGGTTCCCGTCCATCCCGTCCGTCCCTCTCCTACCCCAGCTAATCTACCTGGACTTCCGATTCCTTATTGGTCTTATGCAGATGTCTTTAATAAAAAGGAGGCAGAGACATTACCACCACATAGACCATACGACTGTCCCATCGATCTGCTACCCGGTACTACTCCTCCCCGTGGGCGTATCTATCCTTTATCCGCTGCTGAGACCCGGTCAATGTCCGAATATATTGAGGAGAATCTGGCCAGAGGATTCATCCGGAAATCTACCTCCCCGGCGGGAGCAGGCTTCTTTTTCGTTAAAAAGAAGGACGGCTCTCTCCGTCCCTGTATAGACTATAGAGGCCTAAACCTGATCACGGTGAAGAATAAGTACCCCCTTCCGCTCATTCCAGAATTATTTGATCGCCTGAGGGGGGCTAGGATCTTCACCAAATTGGACCTTCGTGGGGCGTACAACCTGGTTCGTATTCGTCAGGGGGATGAATGAAAGACGGCATTCAACACCCGGGACGGCCACTATGAATACCTGGTAATGCCCTTTGGTCTCTGTAACGCTCCTGCCGTCTTTCAAGAGTTGGTCAATGACATCTTCCGGGACCTTCTCTACTCCTGCGTAGTAGTGTACCTGGACGACATCTTGGTCTTCTCTCCGGATCTCCAGACTCACCGGAGGGACGTTCGTCAGGTCCTGCTCAGGCTAAGGCAGAACCATCTCTACGCTAAATTTGAGAAGTGCCTCTTTGAGCAGACCTCGCTTCCGTTTCTGGGCTACATTATCTCTCAGACCGGCCTACAAATGGATCCTGAGAAACTGTCTGCCATCGAGAAATGGCCCCGACCGGAGGGGTTGAAGGCCATTCAGCGATTCCTGGGCTTCGCCAACTACTACCGCCTCTTCATACCACACTTCTCTTCCCGGACGGCTCCAATTTCTGCGCTCACCCGTAAAGGTACTAATCCCAAAGAGTGGCCACCCGAAGCAGAGGAGGCCTTTCTTTCCCTTAAACAGGCCTTCTCTTCCGCCTCGGTGCTGCATCGCCCAGATGGCAACAAACAGTTCTTCCTGGAGGTTGACGCCTCCTCCTCTGGAGCCGGAGCGGTACTTACTCAAAAATCATCTTCCGGGAGGATGGTAACTTGTGGCTTCTTCTCTAAACTCTTCTCCTCCTCTGAGCGCAACTATTCCATAGGGGACCGAGAGTTATTGGCCATCAAACTGGCATTGGAGGAGTGGCGTTACCTGCTCGAGGGGGCTCTTCACCCGGTAATAATTTACACTGACCACAAGAACTTGGCTTACCTCCAGCATGCCCAGAGACTTAACCCGCGCCAAGCCCGGTGGTCCTTGTTTTTTGCTCGTTTTGATTTTGTCCTTCATTTTCGCCCGGCTGACAAAAACGTCAAGGCGGACGCCTTGTCTCGGTCCTTTCTGGTGTCTGATCTCGAGGAGGATCCGAAACATATCATCGATCCCGCCAGAGTAATGCAGGTGGCTCCCGTGAGTCTAAATCGTCTTCCTCCTGGTAAGACGTTCGTACCTGTACCTGATCGGGAGAAGATCCTACACTGGGGTCATTCGTCTAAACTAGCTGGCCACGCCGGTCAGAAAAAGACCCTCCAGCTTATTACCCGGCACTACTGGTGGCCTAACCTGCACAAGGATGTAATAGACTTTGTTTCTGCCTGTGTGTCCTGCGCCCGCAACAAAGTTCCGAGACACCTGCCGGCCGGCCGCCTCCTACCTCTGCCAGTACCTGCTGCCCCCTGGCAGCATATAGCGATGGACTTCATTACTGATCTACCCGTCTCTGCCGGTTGTACGGTCATTTGGGTGGTCGCTGACCGCTTCTCCAAGATGGCTCACTTCATTCCACTGCCAGGTCTTCTGTCTGCACCCGAGCTGGCTAAAGACTTTATCCGCCACATCTTCCGTCTTCATGGCCTGCCCCGTCACATCGTGTCGGATCGTGGGGTACAGTTCACTTCCCGTTTCTGGAGAGCCACTTGTAAATTGCTGGACGTCACCCTGGACTTCTCCTCCGCTTACCACCCACAGTCTAATGGTCAAGTGGAGCGGATCAATCAGAACCTGACCAGTTACCTTCGGCACTTCGTTAATGCCCACCATTCTGACTGGGTGGATCTCCTGCCATGGGCCGAATTCTCGTACAACAATCACGAGAGCGAGTCTTCCTCCAAATCCCCGTTTTTTGTAGTCTACGGTCAGCATCCTCGGATCCCGTTTCCCGTCTCCACCTCGGCGGACAATCCGGCTGCGGAATCTCTTGTTAACAAATTTTCCTCCATATGGGAGAGTACCCGGTCCGCACTCCTTCTGTCTTCCGAGCGTATGAAAAGACACGCTGACAAAAAACGTCTGGACCCTCCTCAATTCCGCCCTGGGGATAAAGTCTGGCTCTCGTCCAAATATGTCCGGCTCAAGATCCCTTCCTATAAGTTAGGGCCTCGGTTCATCGGCCCACTGGAGGTCATCAGTCAGATCAACCCGGTGGCCTATAAATTGAAACTCCCGGCCAACTTACGGATCCCTAACTCCTTCCATGTGTCTCTCCTCAAACCTGTGGTGCTTAACTCTTTTTCCAAGTCTACAGGTACGCCTCCTGCTCCGGTTTCTGCTGAGGACGAGTTTGAGGTAGAGAACATTCTTGCCACCAAAAGGGTAAGAGGAAAGACCTTTTTTCTAGTAGATTGGAAGGGGTTTGGTCCTGAGGAGAGAACGTGGGAGCCCCGGGAGAACATCCATGCCCCTCTCATCCTAGCTAAATTTCTGTCTGGCCTAAAAAAGGGGGGGCCTAAAGGGGGGGGTACTGTAGCGCTGGCGTCCCTGCCCTCTGCTAGGCAGGGACGCTGCTCCCCTCACCGCTCTGTTCCGTGCCCGGCGTCCTCTCCCCGCTCTGCTGTCAGCGCGCGCTCCTTCCCGGCGTCCTCCTCCCGCTCTGCTCTCAGCGCGCGCTCCTTCCCGGCCCCTGTGCTTAGGGCGCGCGCGCGCGCGCTCCCCTCCTCTTAAAGGGGCCGCGCGCGCCGTCCTAAGGAGTCCCCGGCCAATGGCCGGAGGACTTCATCATATATAAGGCACCTCCTCCAAAATGGAGGTGCCCGAGCAATGTTGTTTGCACCTGTGTCTCACCTGTGCTTCAGCCCTCAGGTCCCGTTGCCAGTTACCTGCCAGTTACCTGCCAGTTTCCTGCTTGCCTGAGGTCCGACGGTCTGCCTTACAACTCCGGTCAGTCTGTCTATGGACCAGCTTGCCCGCTCACCTGGGAGCGCTTCTCCGCTACCTGCCTGCTTGCCAGCCTGGAGGCTCCGTTGTCACGTGCTGTGACCACCAGCTATCTCAGAGAATCTTGCCCGCTCACCTGGGAGCGCTTCTCCGTTACCTACCTGCCTGCCAGCCCGGAGGTTCCGCCGTCACGTGCCGTGACCACCTGCTATTCCAGAGACTCTCGCTTGCTCACCTGGGAGCACACGTCTACCATCTGCCTGCTAGCCTACCCGGAGGTTCTGCCATCTCAGGTCGTACCTACCCCTTACCCAGAGACTGCCCTGATCACTTGCCGTAACTCCCTGTCCGTTCACCCGGAGACTGCCAACCGCTCCCTTACAAGGGCCGCCCCCTTGTATAGTAGCTCAGAGGTTCCGCCTCCCGGACCCGTTACACTCTGTATTATCCACTTTTTTGCCTTTTTTGCATAAAAAAAACATTTTGAGTGTCTCGCTGACTGTTCAGACACAAATATATCTGTTTAAAAGAGTCTGGTGTATCCTAGATAGCTAGAACTGTGGTTTTGAAGTTCCACGGTTCAAATCTCTGTTTTAACCACTTTTTTGCCTTTTTTGCATAAAAAAACATTTTGAGTGTCTCGCTCACTGTTCAGACACAAATATATCTGTTTAAAAGATTCTGGTGTAGGCCAGATAACTAGAACTGTGGTTTTCCTCTCCCACGGTACAAATCTGGGTGTAATCCACCTTTTTGCATAAAAAAAACATTTTAGGTGTCTCGCTGACTGTTCAGACACAAATATATCTGTTTAAGAGAGTCTGGTGTAGGCCAGATAACTAGAACTGTGGTTTTGCAGTTCCACGGTTCATATCTCTATATTATGCACTTTTTGGCTTAAAAAAAAAACATTTTGAGTGTCTCGCTGACTCTTCAGGCACAAATATATCTGTTTAAAAGAGTCTGGTGTATGCTAGATAGCTAGAGCTGTGGTTTTGAAGTTCCACAGTTCAAATCTCTGTTTTATCCACTTTTTTGCGTTTTTTGCATAAAAAAAGCATTTTGAGTGTCTCGCTGACTGTTCAGACACAAATATATCTGTTTAAAAGAGTCTGGTATAGGCCAGATAACTAGAACTGTGGTTTTGCAGTTCCACGTTTCAAATCTGGGTGTAATCCACCTTTTTGCATAAAAAAAAACATTTTGAGTGTCTCGCTGACTGTTCAGACACAAATATATCTGTTTAAAAGATTCTGGTGTAGGCCAGATAGCTATAACTGTGGTTTTGCAGTTCCACGGTTCAAATCACTGTATTATCCACTTTTTTTGCATAAAAAAAAACATTTTGAGTGTCTCCCTGACTGTTCAGACACAAATATATCTGTTTAAAAGATTCTGGTGTAGGCCAGATAGCTAGAACTGTGGTTTTCCTCTCCCACGGTTCAAATCTGTGTGTAATCCACCTTTTTGCATAAAAAAAACATTTTGAGTGCCTTGCTGACTGTTCAGACACAAAGATATCTGTTTAAAATAGTCTGGTGTAGGCCAGATAACTAGAATAGTGGTTTTGCAGTTCCACGGTTCAAATCTCTGTATTATCCACTTTTTTTGCCTTTTTTACATAATAAAAACATTTTGAGTGTCTCGCTGACTGTTCAGACACAAATATATCTGTTTAAAAGATTCTGGTGTAGGCCAGATAACTAGAACTGTGGTTTTCCTCTCCACCGGTTCAAATCTGGGTGTTACAAACCATTTTGCATAAAAAAAAACATTTTGAGTGTCTCGCTGACTGTTCAGACACAAATATATCTGTTTAAAAGAGTCTGGTGTGGGCTAGATAGCTAGATCTGTGGTTTTGAAGTTTCATGGTTCAAATCTCTGTTTTATCCACTTTTTGCCTTGTTTGCATAAAAAAAACATTTTGAATGTCTCGCTGACTGTTCAGACACAAATATATCTGTTTAAAAGATTCTGGTGTAGGTCAGATAACTAGAACTGTGGTTTTGCAGTTCCACTGTTCAAATCTCTGTATTATTCACTTTTTTGCATAAAAAAAACATTTTGAGTGTCTTGCTGACTGTTCAGACACAAATATATCTGTTTAAAAGATTCTGGTGTAGGCCAGATAACTATAACTGTGGTTTTCCTCTCCCACGGTTCAAATCTGCGTGTAATCCACCTTTTTGCATAAAAAAAACATTTGGAGTGTCTTGCTGACTGTTCAGACACAAAGATATGTGTTTAAAATAGTCTGGTGTAGGCTAGATAGCTAGAACTGTGGTTTTGCAGATCCACGGTTCAAATCTCTGTATTATCCACTTTTTTGCCTTTTTTGCATAAAAAAAAACATTTTGAGTGTCTCGCTTACTGTTCAGACACAAATATATCTGTTTAAAAGATTCTGGTGTAGGCCAGATAACTAGAACTGTGGTTTTGCAGTTCCACGGTTCAAATCTGGGTGTAATCCACCTTATTGCATAAAAAAAAACATTTTGAGTGTCTCGCTGACTGTTCAGACACAAATATATCTGTTTAAAAGAGTCTGGTGTAGGCCAGATAACTATAACTGTGGTTTTGCAGTTCCACGGTTCAAATCTCTGTATTATCCACTTTTTTGCATAAAAAAAAACATTTTGAGTGTCTTGCTGACTGTTCAGACACAAATATATCTGTTTAAAAGATTCTGGTGTAGGCCAGATAACTAGAACTGTGGTTTTCCTCTCCCACGGTTCAAATCTGGGTGTAATCCACCTGTTTGCATAAAAAAAACATTTTGAGTGTCTTGCTGACTGTTCAGACACAAAGATATCTGTTTAAAATAGTCTGGTGTAGGCCAGATAACTATAACTGTGGTTTTGCAGTTCCACGGTTCAAATCTCTGTATTATCCACTTTTTTGCATAAAATAAAACATTTTGAGTGTCTCGCTGACTGTTCAGACACAAATACATCTGTTTAAAAGATTCTGGTGTAGGCCAGATAACTAGAACTGTGGTTTTCCTCTCCCACGGTACAAATCTGGGTGTAATCCACCTTTTTGCATAAAAAAAACATTTTAGGTGTCTCTCTGACTGTTCAGACACAAATATATCTGTTTAAGAGAGTCTGGTTTAGGCCAGTTAACTAGAACTGTGGTTTTGCAGTTCCACGGTTCATATCTCTATATTATGCACTTTTTTGCTTAAAAAAAACATTTTGAGTGTCTCACTGACTCTTCAGACACAAAATGTATCTGTTTAAAAGAGTCTGGTGTATGCTAGATAGCTAGAGCTGTGGTTTTGAAGTTCCACAGTTCAAATCTCTGTTTTATCCACTTTTTTGCGTTTTTTGCACAAAAAAAGCATTTTGAGTGTCTCGTTGACTGTTCAGACACAAATATATCTGTTTAAAAGAGTCTGGTATAGGCCAGATAACTAGAACTGTGGTTTTGCAGTTCCACGGTTCAAATCTGGGTGTAATCCACCTTTTTGCATAATAAAAAACATTTTGAGTGTCTCGCTGACTGTTCAGACACAAATATATCTGTTTAAAAGATTCTGGTGTAGGCCAGATAGCTAGAACTGTGGTTTTCCTCTCCCACGGTTCAAATCTGGGTGTAATCCACCTTTTTGCATAAAAAAAACATTTTTAGTGTCTCGCTGACTGTTCAGACACAAAGATATCTGTTTAAAATAGTCTGGTGTAGGCTAGATAGCTAGAACTGTGGTTTTGAAGTTCCACGGCTCAAATCTCTGTATTATCCACTTTTTTGCCTTTTTTGCTTAAAATAAAACATTTTGAGCGTCTTGCTGACTGTTCAGACACAAATATATCTGTTTAAAAGAGTCTGGTGTAGGCCAGATAACTAGAACTGTGGTTTTGCAGTTCCACGGTTCAAATCTGGGTGTAATCCACCTTTTTGCATAAAAAAAAAACATTTTGAGTGTGTCGCTGACTGTTCAGACACAAATATATTTGTTTTAAAGAGTCTGGTGTAGGCCAGATAACTATAACTGTGGTTTTGCAGTTCCATGGTTCAAATCTCTGTATTATTCACTTTTTTGCATAAAAAAAACATTTTGAGTGTCTTGCTGACTGTTCAGGCACAAATATGTCTGTTTAAAAGATTCTGGTGTAGGCCAGAAAACTAGAACTGTGGTTTTACTCTCACGGTTCAAATCTGCGTGTAATCCACCTTTTTGCATAAAAAAAAAACATTTTGAGTGTCTAGCTGACTGTTCAGACACAAAGATATCTGTTTAAAATAGTCTGGTGTAGGCTAGATAGCTAGAAATGTGGTTTTGAAGTTCCACGGTTCAAATCTCTGCATTATCCACTTTTTTCGCTATTTTGCATAAAATAAAACATTTTCAGTGTCTCGCTGACTGTTCAGACACAAATATATCTGTTTAAAAGATTCTGGTGTAGGCCAGATAACTAGAACTGTGGTTTTGCAGTTCCACGGTTCATATCTCTGTATTATCCACTTTTTTGCCTTTTTTGCATAAAAAAAACATTTTGAGTGTCTCGCTGACTGTTCAGACACAAATATATCTGTTTAAAAGATTCTGGTGTCGGCCAGATAACTAGAACTGTGGTTTTCCTCTCCCACGGTTGAAATCTGGGTGTTATCAACCTTTTTGCATCAAAAAAACATTTTGAGTGTCTCGCTGACTGTTCAGACACAAATATATCTGTTTAAAAGAGTCTGGTGTAGGCCAGATAACTAGAACTGTGGTTTTGCAGTTCCACGGTTCAAATCTGCGTGTAATCCACCTTTTTGCATAAAAAAAAAATTTTGATTGTCTCGCTGACTGTTCAGTAGAGATGAACGTTGTTCTACTCGAACTGTTCGCCAATCTCAAATTCGCCTGTTTTGGGCGGTGTTCGAGCCGTTCGGCGAACACGAACGATTTGAGAAAAATTCGGTTGTTCGAGGATATGTTCGATAACTGTTCGTGCACCAAAATCATAACTGGATTTTTTCTCATTAATGATGAAAATTAATGTTAATACGCAGTTTGAGTGTACAGCGGGGTGGGGGGAGGGGCAGGGGATGAATCTCTGCAGGAATAATGAAGATCTCCATTTTTTTTTCTCTTTCCCGCATTTACAGTGGGGAGGTGCAATCTGTCAGCCTATCAGCAGCGCACACACGGAGCGAAGTGCTTTTTTCACACAAGCAAGGGCATGTGTCATTGGCAGTGTATGTCACATGTCCTTGCCCTATAAGACCAAGCCATTTTCCCCGTCGCCACCATTTTCTCACTGCTGCAGCTGCATGTTAGACGGCACCGCTGTTGCTGTGTGCGCTATACCTTGTTAATTTCAAGCCAATTTTCGCACAAATCTACAGATAGCTTGGGAGTAGGTAATAGTTGTGATTGCAGTCCTTTTGAGAACTAGGTTACAGCATTTCCTACGACTTTTATCAGGCAGGTCTGTGCTCTTAAATAGATAGGTTGTGGGAGTAAAGACTAATTGTAATTGCAGTCCTTTTCAGGACTTGGTTACATCAGTTCCTATCAGTTTTTGCCAGGCAGGTCTGTGCCAGTGCTGTGCAAGTTTTTTTCACAGCATTTGGCTGAATCTAGCAAAGCTAATCCTTTTTGGCCTTATTGCAGAGTGTGTTAGTCAGTGGAGTAGCCTATCTGTGTTGCAAGATATACCACCTGTGTATAGAATACCAATTTTTTTACTGCACCTAGTGAAGTAAAATCTTTTGGGCATAGCATCATTCTATTAGTCCATCTATACTGACCTCCATCAGGTTGCAAACTGAATATAATTTTTTTCTGCATCCAGCTCTGAAAAAATATTGGGCTTCTAGCTGTGTGTGGGACTTGTTCTATTAATCCATCTATACAGACCTCCATCAGGTTGCAAACTGAATATAATTTTTTTCTGCATCTACCTCTGAAAAAATATTTGGGTTTCTAGCTGTGTGTGGGACTTGTTCTATTAGTCCATCTATACTGACCTCCATCAGGTTGCAAATGAAAAATAATTTTTATCTGCATCTACCTCTGAAAAAATATTTGGGCTTCTAGCTGTGTGTGGGACTTGTTCTATTAGTCCATCTATACTGACCTCCATCAGGTTGCAAACTGAATATAATTTTTTTCTGCATCTAGCTCTGAAAAAATATTTGGCCTTCTAGCAGTGTGTGGGACTTTCTCTATTAGTCCATCTATACTGACCTCCATCAGGTTGCAAACTGAATATATATTTTTTCTGCATCTACCTCTGAAAAAATATTGGGCTTCTAGCTGTGTGTGGGACTTGTTCTATTAATCCATCTATACAGACCTCCATCAGGTTGCAAACTGAATATAATTTTTTTCTGCATCTACCTCTGAAAAAATATTTGGGCTTCTAGCTGTGTGTGGGACTTGTTCTATTAGTCCATCTATACTGACCTCCATCAGGTTGCAAATTAAAAATAATTTTTATCTGCATCTACCTCTGAAAAAATATTTGGGCTTCTAGCTGTGTGTGGGACTTGTTCTATTAGTCCATCTATACTGACCTCCATCAGGTTGCAAACTGAATATAATTTTTTTCTGCATCTAGCTCTGAAAAAATATTTGGCCTTCTAGCAGTGTGTGGGACTTTCTCTATTAGTCCATCTATACTGACCTCCATCAGGTTGCAAATTAAAAATAATTTTTATCTGCATCTACCTCTGAAAAAATATTTGGGCTTCTAGCTGTGTGTGGGACTTGTTCTATTAGTCCATCTATACTGACCTCCATCAGGTTGCAAACTGAATATAATTTTTTTCTGCATCTAGCTCTGAAAAAATATTTGGCCTTCTAGCAGTGTGTGGGACTTTCTCTATTAGTCCATCTATACTGACCTCCATCAGGTTGCAAATTAAAAATAATTTTTATCTGCATCCAGCTCTGAAAAAATATTTGGCCTTCTAGCAGTGTGTGGGACTTTCTCTATTAGTCCATTTATACTGACCTCCATCAGGTTGCAAATTAAAAATAATTTTTATCTGCATCCAGCTCTGAAAAAATATTTGGCCTTCTAGCAGTGTGTGGGACTTTCTCTATTACTCCATCTATACTGACCTCCATCAGGTTGCAAATTAAAAATAATTTTTTGTCTGCATCTAGCTCTGAAAAAATATTTGGCCTTCTAGCAGTGTGTGGGACTTTCTCTATTAGTCCATCTATACTGACCTCCATCAGGTTGCAAACTGAATATATTTTTTTTCTGCATCTACCTCTGAAAAAATATTGGGCTTCTAGCTGTTTGTGGGACTTGTTCTATTAATCCATCTATACTGACCTCCATCAGGTTGCAAATGAAAAATAATTTTTATCTGCATCTAGCTCTGAATAAATATTTGGCCTTCTAGCAGTGTGTGGCACTCATTGTATTAGTCCATCTATACCAAGCTCCACCAGCTTTTAAATTAATAATAATTTTTAGCTGCATCTAGCCCTGAAAATAATTTTTCTTCCCAATTGTGGTAGCAATAGAAATATGGGGGGTGCGCCTGGCTTACAAAAATATACGCTTCATAACAAAAAACACCAGCCTAGCGCACTGCATTAATAAGATGGCATCATCGTCTCCCCCAGTGCTAGGCCTACTACCCAGGCTAACATTCCTGTGCCTAAAACACAATGTATGGGTCCGCGCTAGCCACTATGCTGAGGGGTCTAAAGCTGCTGCTAACGCTTTATAACAATTCAATTGGCAGATTTTCACATAGCTCTTCCACAATGCCCACCCATCGGGCAACAGTTTGCCCACCTTCCCTATGGGATCTAGTGGCGAATAGTTGATGCCATTAATCAGAGGGTCAGTTGCCCCGTCGACGTGGCAAGCATACGGTAAGGCATGGAAGAGTAGACACGACTAGTAGCAGGCAGACGGGTTGACCAATGTGAACAAGCCAGATCACAAGTCACCATAGAATTTCTCCACCAGCTAATTATGAGGGGCATATCAGGGGCGTCAGCGCAGCGGTGTCTGACCGGAGTAGCATTTTACTTCCAACTACTGAATTGGGGAGATGTGACAAAGGTTCATCATCAGACAATCCATAAAAGGGTGGAAAAGGGGTCAGCCAAGTCAGGAGTGTAGACGTCCCGTCCCGTGTCACTAAAACTGATTTCTCACATCATATCCCTAACACCATTAACATGACACTCACAATTTGAAGCAACACTACTGTCTACTGCATTTGTGATCGCCTTCTTCGGGGCGCTATGCATAAGCGAATTAGTCCCTCAATCCAAAATTACCACCAGTGGAGGCTTATTACACCAGGACGTAGTCATAGCCAATAATGCAATACGTCTACGCATACACAAATCGAAAACGGTTCCAGCGGGCAGGGGCACTTGGGTACTTCTACAACCCACAAACGGTACACTGAGTTGGGTAACAGTAGTAAAAACATATCTAACCATCAGATCACAAAGTAATTTCTTCCTATCACACATTGATGGAATGCCATTATCAAGATACCAGTTCCAAGCTATATTTAATAAATGCATAACATCGGCAGGGAACCACCCCAAAGATTACGGGACACACTCATTCCGCATAGGCGCGGCCACGGAAGCAGCAAGAGCAGAACTGTCAGAAATGGAAGTTCAGAGGATAGGGAGATGGCGATCCACGTGTTTGGCAAGATACATAAGACCGGACTTGTTATCCTAACGTGGTTTGTTTCTTTTACAGGTGACGCTAAGCCAACAGTGTGGGTGATAGGCCACTCGTATATGTATTGGGCAGAAAAAAGGGCGAAAGTCTGCCCAGGCGGGAGGAAATTAGAGTTTCATAACACATATTTCAACTAGAGAGGTATTAGAGGCCTGCTATGGCCACAGGTACTAATGGAGGTAATCAAGGTAGGGAGAGAGGCAAGATGTCCGGTCATCTTAGTTATACAGGCCGGGGGAAACAACCTAGGTCATCATAACAGCGCATAACTAATGGCAATAATGAAACTAGACATTGAGCGCTTCAGAGAATTTTTCACAAAACTAGCGATAGTATGGTCAGAGATTGTGCCGATAGCGGTATGGCAAGGTGCGCGAGACATCACGGCCATCGAACGGACAAGGCGGGTAATAAATATTCGGATGGCAAAATTTAGAAGAGACAGAGGCGGTGTAGTGGTACGACACCGACAACTGGAAGGAGATAAAGCAGGCTTCATACGGCCCGACGTTGTTCACTTAATGAATATTGAACTGGACATATTCCTGTCAGGACTCCAGGACAAAGTGGAACAAGCATTAAGAGTGATGGGTGGGGGTCAGAGTCCTGCATACGAGTACGCAGGATCCTCCGTGGCCTGGAAATAGAAAGGATATGTTGGAGAGTTACACTTGTTGGCCAACTTGCCGGAGTGGAGACCCAGGGCATGCTGCAACAAGCTGAATTATTTTAGAAATAAAATGCCTTTCTAATGGAATGAGTATAAAGAGTTAATAAAGCTGTGACCGATCCTCACCCATCCAGTTGTAAGAGTTACATTATTGTATTGTCAAGGAAAGGGGGGCGGTAGGGGGGCTGAGCGTCTGGGTTTGGTTGGGGGTCCCCACAGTCTGCCTAGGCTAGATGCATTTAAAAATTCTTATTAGATACACAGGCGGTGCAGCTTGCTTCGCAGCTGGGCTACTACGCCCAAAGTATTGCCTAGGCTAGATGCAGTTAAAAATTCTACGCTGACTAGCAGACACTGAAGATTTGGAGCAGACCTCTGAGCTCTTCAGACTCAACCATCTGTGTTACCCCAAGCCATAGTGTATCTGGTTTCTTACAGTTAAAAACGGGGGGGGGGAGCGACCCAACCCACCTGGAATTGACTATGCCAACGTCACGTAAGACACAGCAAGGGGACTCCAAAAAGAGTCTAGATTTTTTCCCAAAATTGTGGCACAGACACCACTTAACCCTAGAACGCATACCTGGGGCCTCGCAGGCCTGCCCTGTTAATTGTTTTCTATTTTCTGCAAGATTACTTTAGTTAGAATTTTGAAACTCTTGGTATTCTTCATGTATATAGTTTGTCATTTGAGTTTGAGTTATTCCATGTTATTTGCACACGAGCCTAAAAGGCCCCAGGTATATGAAAGTGTAGATTTTTATGGTCATGCGTTCTAGGGTTAAGTGGCATCAATTGCCCCACAGTTGCTTAAAACGGTTGGTGAGGTGATTTTACCAAATCCTCAAGGTTTTAGTCTCCCAAGGATAACACAGGGGTAGAAAAGTCCTTGCGAATCCATGATTTGTTCATCTTTATGAACGTGAGTCTGTCTACATTCTCAGTGGACATACGCGTGCGCTTATCTGTCAGCACACCACCAGCAGCGCTGAACACACGTTCAGAGAGAACACTGGCTGCAGGGCATGACAAGATCTCCAAGGCGTGAGTGGCGAGCTCCGGCCATTTTTCCAGATTGGAATACCAAAATGAGCAAGGGTCCAGTGACACAGTCATGGCTTCGATGTTCACTTGGAGATACTCCTGCACCATCCTCTCTAGGCGTTGACTATGTGTCAGACTTCTTGTCTCCTGTGGCCTTGCAAAAGATGGTCTAAAAAAGTGGTGAAACGATTCCACAAAATTGCTGTTACCAGCAGATACTGTGTTACTGTTACGGTTTGAGTGATGAAGACTCGACAGTCCCACGGTTGGCAAGTTAGAACTGTGAGATTCACTACGTGCACCACTGGTGTTTTGTGGAAAAGCACATGTAAGATTCTGCAACAGCGTCTGCAGATACTCCTGCATGCGTCAATCCCTTTTTATGGCAGGAATTATTTCGGCAAATTTACTTTTGTACCGGGGATCTAAGAGTGTGGCAACCCAGTAGTCGGGATTACTTCGAATTCTGACAATCTGAGGGTCATGTTGCAGGTAGTGCAGCAAGAAGGCACTCATGAGTCTTGCGCATCCAGGAGGACCAAGTCCTTGTTGTGTTGGTAGCGAGGTAAGAATCATGCTTCCTTCCTCTGCCCTCTCCCCTCAACCTCGCACAACAGAAATGTGATCAAGGTCTCCCTCATCTGATGAGTCTTCCATGCCTATCGCCAGTTCGTCCTCCACTTCTTCCTCGGCTCCTGCACCTTCCTCAACAGTTTGGCTGCTACCATGCGCCCTGGTTAATCCCTCTCCCCCACCCTCCCATGCCTGCCGCCTTGGTGCTGCCAACCGTCTGGACCTTGGAGATGTTATCCCTTCCGCATACGACTCCTCCTCTACTTCCTCCACCTCCTCTTGTCCCACCACCTGACTCTGAATTCTGTTTAGTGTGTCCTCCAGCATGTAAATCACCGGAATAGTCATGCTGATAATGGCATCGTCGTCAGCACTAAACATCTTCGTCGCCATTTCAAAACTGTGCAGAAGGGTGTGTGGCGCCCCTGAGGGTTCAGTCGCCACAGAGTTACTGCATCTCACCCAGAGTTGTGGTATCTCACCCTCAGGTAAGGAAGGCATATGGCTCGGGACCCTAACACCTGCATCCAACACATACCCGCAGTGGGGGTAGGGCAAGATTGCTCCTAAGGGAGAGCACAGTCCCTGGTCCCTAGCTGGTGGAAGGGTCCTATGTAGTGGGTGCTTAGGGGAGCAGCTTAGCGGAGCACATGACAGGGAGAGTATAAATAGTAAGCTATCTTAGAAAGAGCAAGCCAGTCAGAGGAGGAAAAGTGACAGGAGCAGAGGCTCGGCATGAGCTCTGCTCCAGAGGCGGGCCTAGCCTGGGAGGCCCAGGACTGAAGGAGAGAAGAGAGGAGTGGGAGCAGGAAGGCTCCAGGAACCGAAGGGACCCTAGGGCTATGGGCCGTGCAGAAGGCCACCCGTACTCCTGCTGCTACCAGGAGGTAGAGGGGTCAGACCAGATAAGGGGAACCGGTCCCTCAACTAGCGGAGAAACAGCAAGGCTCAACTAGAAACCGGAGGCTGCAGCATTTCATGTACTGCAGGTAAAAGTCCACACCAGTCTCACTAAGAAGGTAGCCACATAGGACCCAGGGGACGGAACACAAGTCGCCCGCCAAGGCCCGAGGATACCGGATAGAAGTGTCACTGCGTGTTAGGTGCAGGTAGAAGGCCAGAGAAAGGACACACAGAAGGGGGTCCTGCTAAGTACTCCGGAGCTATCTGGGGGTGGATTGAGCCCCTCACTGAGTACGCACAGCACGACGGGTGAGATTGCTCTGGTACCTGTAATCTGGACTGCAACAACTGTGAGTAAAGATCTTGGGACTGCATCACACGGACTCTGTGTTCATTACTGACTCCCTGTACTACAACCACCATCATCCACCCACACTGCCCTCAAGCTACACTCTTCCTGTGGTGAGTAATAATACCATTGCTGCAAAACCACCAGCTTCAGAGGACTGTTCCGCAGCGGCGGCCCCTTTTGCCCCACTCCAGAGGTGGCGTAGTCGGACATTATAAAACCCATATATACAAATTACCCTTGGATTGACCGCCCTGGATCACGGACCGGGTCACCGCCACAGTGACTACAACCCCCAGCGTCTACCGGCCCGGCTCAGGGTACCCCATGGCCCAGGGGGCGCGTCAACTTCATAGGTCCCTGATCTGAGACCACTCCTGCAGCGTGATTTGCCCCACCTCTGGATCTCGTTGGCCCAGGCTATACGTCAGAACGTATTGCACCAGGGCTTGTCGGTGCTGCCACAGTCGCTGCAACATGGTCAGAGTTGAATTCCACCGTGTCGGCACATCGCATTTCAGCTGGTGAACTGGCAGGCCCAGCGACTTCTGTAGAGATGTAAGTCATTGAGCTGCGGGATGCGAATGGCGGAAGTAAGCACACAGCGACCGTGCCCCCTGCAGAAGGCCATCTAGTCCGGAATAGTGGGCTAACAATTTATGGACAACCAGGTTCAACACGTGAGCCATACAAGGCACGTGTGTGACATTGCCCCGGCGATGCAGCATTGTCGCACACGGCCTTCCCTGGTTGCAGGTCCAGTGGAGACAACCATTCATGAAACTGGGTCTCCAGAGCTGACCACAACTCCTCAGCTGTGTGACTCACATTTCCCAGACATTTCAAAGTAAACACTGATGCCTTGAGCCCTGCTGCCAGCATAGTAAGGAGGTGTGCAGGATACCTTCTGCGCAGTTAGAATGCAGGTGGCATTACCAGACAGGCTTTGGGTGCAGGTGGAGGACCGAGAGGAGGTTGAGGAGGCAGAAGCAGTGGAGGAACTTTGACATAAAGAGGAATGACGCACAACTCGTGGGGACGGTAAGACTTGGACAGCAGCCCCTTGTCCTGCTGTCACCATAGTTACCCAGTGCCCAGTCAGCGACATGTAACGCCCCTGTCCATGCCTACTCGTCCAAGTGTCTGTGGTGAAATGCACCCTGTCACACACAGAGTTTCTCAAAGAAGCGGTGATGTTGTGTGCGACATGCTGGTGGAGCGCAGGCACACCTTTCTTTGAGAAGTAGTGCCGACTGAGCATCTGGTACTGGGGCACTGAGACGGACATAAGGTCTCGAAAATCCACTGTGTCCTCCAGGCGGAAAGGCAGCTTTTCTGTAGCCAAGAGCTTGCAGATGGTGAAATTCAACCTCTTAGCTTTCTCATGGCTAGGAGGAAATGGACTTTTACTTTTCCACATCTGAGGGACCGAGGGCTGGCTGTTGTGCTTAGACGGGGTTGAGTAGGATGTCCCCGGCAAACTGCCGGTCTGTGAGGAAGATGCAGGCGGACATGTTAGATTGCCTTGATCCAAAGCTGGTGCTCTCGATGTCAGAGAGCGCTCAACACCAGCAGGTGTTTCCACTTCCCAATGAACTGATGACCTGCCAATCACACTGGCTGTTGCAGGTAAAGAGGTGGCAGGTCTGCGTCCAAAAACATGTGTGACTGCTGTCCCCCCAGTCACAGAGGATGAAGAGGCCGCGGATGCACAAGATGGGGCAGACGGTGGTTGGCCCAGCCTGCTAGGCCGCATTGTAGCACAGTGAGCTTCCCACTGCAACTTATGCTTCATATCCATGTGCCGGTTCATGCATGAAGTACTCAAACTATGGATTTTTTGGCCTCTACTTATGTTTTGGTTACAAATATTACAGATAACACGAGTTGGGTCATCCTTATCATTTTGAATAAATGCCCAGGCTATGCAAGGCTTAGAGCCCATGCGACCTGAAGAGCCACTACGACTTGTGGTCAGAGGCAGAGTTGTGGTTGAGGAGGCAGTTGTTGACGTGCTTCCAGTACTCCATCTGTGTCCAGGAAGGCGCAACCTAACCTCGTCGTCAATAGCATCTGTGACGCCCCGCTGTGCTTGGTATCACATATCCTAGAAGAGTGTATTGATGGAATCCTCCACAAGAGGCCCCCATAAACATTCACACATCTCCACCTTCCACCTCAGACCAGCAGAGGGAGCCCGTTAGGGATATAAATAGGGAAGGTGGAGCTAGGCAGTTCAGTTCCTCTGAAGAGTTCCTGCAGTAGAGAAGCCTAAGAGAGGTCAGTCTGCAGTGGAGCTCAGTCTAGTCTAGAGAACTCCGTTAATAGTTCAGCAGTGGAGCACGAGGCTCCTGCTAACTAGATTCAGTAAGGCATAACCGGAATCCCTGGAGAACTACAAGTCCCAGGATGGCTAAGGTGCTGATACGTAACAGAGCCAGGAGACGCTTAGGCCCCGCATAGTGGGAGCGTGAACTCCAAGAGAAGGCCCTACCACAAGGTCAGCCAGCGCAGGACAGAGACAAAGTTAGGCCTAGCTCCAGGCAGGTCAGAAACTTACTACGCAGAGGCAAGAAACAGGAGGCCCTACACCCGCTCATTGGGGAGGATCCTGATATTCACCCTTCACCCTACAGTGCTCCGGGATGTGCCTGAATTTCCTCCAGTAAAAGGTACTGAAGTGACTACCGTGTCCGTTCCCGTTCTTGCTCTGACCCAGCTGGGTCTCGCCTGTCCTGCATTCCCCCTGCATACGCTGCCCTGAGACCTAGCTCCACCTGTGGGGAGCTATACCATCGAGCAGCCTTATCACGGGTCTCAGTGGACTGCTGCAGCGCTGGTGCTTCTCACCAGATACCACAGGTGGCGTCACAAACTCTTATAAAATTAACAATTATCCACTCTTTTAAAGAGTGACCCCAGGGTACGGGCCAGGGAGCCGACCTCCGCGACATCCCCAAGGCCAGGCAAAGGCCCGGGTACCGAGTCATCCCCATCCCCTGGGCTAGTCACATCCTCCTCCACCTCCTCCGTTGACCTCATCGACTGGCTGACTGTGGGTTGACAGTAAGTGGGATCTCCAACCTCGTCATCATCACCCTGTGTGTTATCACACCCGTCGTCCTCAAAGCCAACCTCTTCCTGCCCTGACCGAAAAGTCAAGTTGTCGCTCCAATCAGGTATTTGAGTCTCATCATCGTCTTCATCATTGTCTCCACCAACAGGAGTGACAGTTTGGGAACGAGGGTCTACATTATGCTCAGAACCTTCTTCATCTGGTCCTGGATCCGACTTATAAAGATTCTGAGCATCAGTGCAGATCATTTCCTCGTCTGGATTAACAGAAGCTCTGGAGCAGACTTACGTTTCCCAGGCTATAGTATGAGTAAACAGCTCTGCAGACTCAACCATCTGTGTTACCCCATACTCAGACGGGCAGCTGGAGACTTGGGAGCTGTGAGGAAGCAAGTGCGATTGGGGTGACACCTCTGAGGACTGGAATATTTGTGATGTTGAAATTGAGGTGGAGGAGAGCCCACTTGAAGGAGCACTTGATATCCGCTGAAGCACCTGCTGTTTTTGTGCCTCATCTGGAATTTGTAGCGATGGGCGTGTCCGTAAGAAAGGGATCGTATCACATTGTCCACGAAAAGAAGTCGACATCTTAGCTTGGCTGGAAGATGGTCTTTCTTCTGCAGATGTTACCCCCCCCCCACTGCGGGGGGGCTCGACCCACCAGCGGACAGGCACCAGTATTGGGAGAGGGGGGCTGGCCGTCAGGGTCCACCGCGGCTCTGGCACAAACCCGGCGACACGGAGGTGGCACGGGCAGGAACGAACTGGCCGTGTCGGCTTCTCACTTTTTGGATTTTAGAAGGGCATGACGTGCCTATATCTGTGTCTCCCCCTCCTTTTACTCCTCCACCTCTTTTCTTTTCGCATGACTATATGTACTTGTCACTTTTCCATGTGTTAGTTATGTCTTCTGAGCAGTTTGTCAGCTTTTGGACACCTTTGAAGGTGTTTTCTATGTGTTTCTATGTGTTTTTGTTTGCCTGCCATTGGTTTTAACGGTGTTCGAAGGTGTTCGACGAACAGTTCGGCGAACACACGGGTGTTCGATGAACCGAACCGAACTCGAACACTACGGGGGTGGCTCAACACTACTGTTCAGACACAAATATATCTGTTTAAAAGATTCTGGTGTAGGCCAGATAACTAGAACTGTGGTTTTCCTCTCCCACTGTTCAAATCTGGGTGTAATCCACCTTTTTGCATAAAAAAAACATTTTGAGTGTCTCGCTCACTGTTCTGACACAAATATATCTGTTTTAAAGAGTCTGGTGTAGGCCAGATAACTATAACTGTGGTTTTGCAGTTCCACGGTTCAAATCTCTGTATTATCCACTTTTTTGCATAAAAAAAAACATTTTGAGTGTCTTGCTGACTGTTCAGACACAAATATATCTGTTTAAAAGATTCTGGTGTAGGCCAGATAACTAGAACTGTGGTTTTCCTCTCCCATGGTTCAAATCTGGGTGTAATCCACCTTTTTGCATAAAACAAAACATTTTGAGTGTCTTGCTGACTGTTCAGACACAAATATATCTGTTTAAAAGAGTCTGGTGTAGGCCAGATAACTAGAACTGTGGTTTTGCAGTTCCACTGTTCAAATCTCTGTATTATCCACTTTTTTTCCTTTTTTGCATAAAAAAATATTTTGAGTTTCTCGTTGACTGTTCAGACACAAATATATCTGTTTAAAAGAATCTGGTGTAGGCCAGATAACTAGAATTGTGGTTTTGCAGTTCCACGGTTCAAATCTCGGTGTAATCCACCTTTTTGCATAAAGAAAAACATTTTGAGTGTCTTGCTGACTGTTCAGACACAAATATATCTGTTTAAAACATTCTGGTGTAGGCCAGATAAGTAGAACTGTGGTTTTCCTCTCCCACTGTTCAAATCTGGGTGTAATCCACCTTTTTGCATAAAAAAAAAAACATTTTGAGTGTCTCGCTGACTGTTCAGACACAAATATATCTGTTTAAAAGATTCTGGTGTAAGCCAGATTACTAGAACTGTGGTTTTCCTCTCCCACCGTTCAAATCTGTGTGTAATCCACCTTTTTGCATAAAAAAAACATTTTGAGTGTCTTGCTGACTGTACAGACACAAAGATATCTGTTTAAAATAGTCTGGTGTAGGCTAGATAGCTAGAACTGTGGTTTTGAAGTTCCACGGTTCAAATCTCTGTATTATCCACTTTTTTGCCTTTTTTGCATAAAAAAAACATTTTGAGTGTCTCGCTGACTGTTCAGACACAAATATATCTGTTTAAAAGAGTCTGGTGTAGGCCAGATAACTAGAACTGTGGTATTACAGTGATGGTGATGGTGCGTGCAGAGTACGAGGCCGTGGCCAAGGTGAAAATGTGACACAACCAACAGCCACATCTTCTCGCTCCCAGTTCTTGACCGAATTACTAGGGAAGCACACAACAGCACCACTATTGCAAACTGATCAGTGTGAACAGGTTATTAATTGGATAGCAGATAATACTTCCAGTCACCAGGGCACCACCACCTCCGGACTGTCTTCCACACGGTCAAATGTTAGTAGCCTTGAGTCTCGACCGCATACTCCTTCTCACCATGATGCTCCTTCCTCCCACCATGCCGAGTGTCGTCAGACAGCAACTGATCCCACAGTTGGACACTCTGAAGAGCTGTTCACTGGTCCATTTCCATATTTGTGCCCCTCGCCTACTCCGCTTGAAGTGGTGGTTGAGGAGATCCCATATAGCGATGGCCACGGCCACAGGAAGGTGACGCTGGAAATTTGTCACAAGAAGTGGACGATGACAAGACACAATTGCCACGAAGTGAGGAGGAGGACTGTGGTGCGGAAGTGGAAGAGGAGGAGGTGGTGGATGATCTAGTAACTGACCCAACGTGGCAGGAGGACACACAGAGTGAGGCCAGTGGCACACAGGGGGAGGGAGGCTGAGTACCCCAACAAGCAGGAAGAAGCGGTGTGGTGGCCGTAGACAGAAGGCGGGCAACCATTCCCCGTAACACCAACACGAGGGACGTTGCCAGTACAAGCGGTAGATCTTCCAGAGTCTGGAATTTTTTTAAAGACTCTGCTAATAACCCCAAAAAGGCCATTTGTACCACCTGCCAGGCCAGCATCAGCAGGGGTGACAAAACTACCAGCCTGACCACCACCAGCATGATCAGGCACATGTCAGCAAAGCACCCGACTTTGTGGGGCGAACCCCAGTGTCCACGACCAGTGTCAGTGGGTGTCACCACTGCTTCTTCCGCTGTTGTGCATGTAAGAGAACCCCCTGTTGTGCGTGCAAGGCAATCCCCTGTCCATACTGCATGCAAAGATGCCCCCTCCTCTCAGTCTTCACTTGTTATGGCTGTTTCTCAAGAACAGCATCATCGTCCACGTCCACGTCCCACCGCAGCGTTCAATTGTCCATTTCCCAGACCTTTGAATGAAAGCGCAAATTCGCAGCCAACGCCCCACAGGCCACAGTCCTAAATTCGCACATTTCACGACTGCTTGCGTTGGAAATGCTGCCTTTTAGGCTGGTGGAGACGGAATCCTTACGCAACCTTATGGCAGTGGCCGTCCCTAGGTACTCGGTCCCCAGCCGACACTATTTTGCCCGGTGTGCCATCCCCGCACTACACAAGCACGTGTCCGAAAACATCTGCCGTGCTCTCAACAACGCAGTTACTGGGAGAGTCCACCTGACAACGGACACGTGGACAAGTGCTTGTGGCCAGGGACGGTACATCTCCCTGACTGCACACTGGGTAAACATAGTGGAAGCCGGGACCCAGTCAGACCTTGGGACGGAACACATCCTCCCCACACCGAGGGTTGCGGGCCCTATGTCAGTCAGAGTTGCCCCGACAGTGTACAGCTCCTGCGCATCATCCTCCTCCTCATGTTCAGCCTCCATCTCCGATATCACCACATCAGTTACAAGCTGAAAGCACTGCAGTACTGCCTCAGCCAAGCGGCAACAGGCTGTGCTGAAACTCATAAGCTTAGGCGATAAACCTCACACTGCTTGTGAGTTGTGAACAGCTGTGAAAGAGCTGGCAGATCTGTGGCTGAGACCGCTGAACTTACATCCAGGCATGGTCGTGTGTGACAATGGCCGTAACCTGGTGGCGGCTCTGAGGCCAGGCGAGATCACACACGTACCATGCCTGGCTCATGTGCTTAACCTCATGGTTCAGCGGTTTCTTAAATTGTACCCCGAGTTACCAGATCTGCTCGTCAAAGCATGCCGCCTGTCAGCTCATTTTCGCAAGTCGGCTACAGCTTCCGCCTCCCTTGCTGTGTTGCAGCAGCGTTTGCAGCTTCCGGCACACTGACTGGTGTGTGATGTCCCCACACGTTGGAACTCTACCCTCCACAGTTGTAAAGGATTTGTGAGCAGAAGAGAGCAGTTGTGGAGTACCAGCTACAACAAGGCCGTCGATATTCAGGTCAGACTCCACACATAACACCTCAGGAGTGGACCTGAATGTCTGACATATGTACAATCCAGACAAACTTTGAGGAGTCCACCAAGATGGTGAGTGGCGATGACGCCATCATTAGCGTCAGCATCCCACTTGTCTGTCTTTTGCAACGCTCTCTGCAGAGAATTAAAGAGGAGGCTTTGCTGCCAGAGTATGATGAGATGGATCAAGAAGCCGTAGAGGGCGATTACACACAGCCCAGCCTCATCTCATCCCAACGTGCATTGGTGGACAATGAGGGAGAGGAGGAGGAGGAGGAAGAACAGGAGCTGGTATCATGCGCTGTAGACGGTAGTACCTGTCCAACTGTCATACCATCGGTCCAGCGTGGGTGGCCTGAGGACAGGGGGGAGGAGGAGGAGGAGAGCATGGTCAGTCGTCATCTTGGTGAGGACACAGAAGTCTTTCCCGTTACCAGTCTGGCATGCATGGCTGACTTTATGTTACGCTGCCTTAACCGTGACCCTCGCATTGTCAAAATGTTGGGTGACAGTCATTACTGGTTGGTGACACTTTTAGACCCCCTCTACATGGAGAACTTTCACTCTCTTATTCCTGAGGCGGAGAGGTCTACAAAAATGGGGCAGTACCAGAAGGCCCTTGCTGCAGAACTGTTAAAAAAATTCCCATCTGAACACGCTAGCGGCAGAGGTCACAGTTCGTTGCCCAACCAAGGCGTACAGGCGAGAGAGATGCAACTCCAATCCAGCAGAGGCAGGGGAACACTGTCAACATTCTGGGACAGTTTTCTGAGACCCGCCCAGCTTACAGGCCATAAGGCGCGGGGTACTCTCACAAGGAGTGGAAAGTTGCAAAAGATGGTGAGGGAGTACCTTGCTGACCGTACCAGCGTCCTCCGTGATTCCTCTGTGCCTTTTAATTATTGGGTATCCAAGCTGGACACTTGGAATGAACTCGCTCTGTACTCTTTGGAGGTCCTGGCCTGCCCTGCCGCTAGCGTGTTATTGGAGCGTGTTTTTAGTGCCGCTGGGGGAATTATAACTGATAAGCGCACTCGCCTGTCAACTAACAATGCTGACAAGCTGACCCTCATCAGAATGAACAAGGGCTGGATTGGGCCAGACTTCTCATCACCACCAAATGACAGCAGAGTAACATAAAGTCAAATCCACTGTGTTATTCGGGAGTTATATTCCCATGCACCGCTTCACACCCACACATGGGTATACGCTTCCTCATTTCGGCTGTTTTTTGCTCTTCTCCTTATCCTCAGCCTCCACCACCACTATACCACCAGGGTGACCATGGTCCTTGTTGCCAGCATTGCAAGTTCCTCCGTCCTAATTTTTGACAGCTTTTGCTTGGAAGGCATAGGCAAATACTATGGGAGATCCACTCCCCAATAATGGGAATAATGTTTTTAATATGCTATACTGTATGGCTCTTGTAAGGGGCATTGCAAGTTCCTCCGTCCTCATTTTTGGCAGATTTTGCTTGGAAGGCATAAGCAAAGACTATGGGAGACCCACTCCTCAATAATGGGAATAATTTTTTTAATATGCTGTACTGCATGGCTCTTGTAAGGGGCATTGCAAGTTCCTCCGTCCTAATTTTTGGCAGCTTTTGCTTGGAAGGCATAGGCAAAGACTATAGGAGACCCACTCCCCAATAATAGAAATAATGTTTTTAATATGCTGCACTGCATGGCTCTTGTAAGGAGCATTAAAACCGTCTTGTTAAGCTACTGTGACCTCCACGTCTCTTCCAAGGGGCATTAAAACCGTCTTGTTAAACCACTCTGAACTCCACGTCTCTTCCAAGGGGCATTAAAACCATCTTGTTAAGCTACTGTGACCTCCACGTCTCTTCCAAGGGGCATTAAAACCGTCTTGTTAAACCACTCTGACCTCCACGTCTCTTCCAAGGGGCATTAAAACCATCTTGTTAAACCACTCTGACCTCCACGTCTCTTCCAAGGGGCATTAAAACCATCTTGTTAAACCACTCTGAACTCCATGTCTCTTCCAAGGGGCATTAAAACCATCTTGTTAAGCTACTGTGACCTCCACGTCTCTTCCAAGGGGCATTAAAACGTCTTGTTAAGCTACTGTGACCTCCACGTCTCTTCCAAGGGGCATTAAAACCGTCTTGTTAAACCACTCTGAACTCCACGTCTCTTCCAAGGGGCATTAAAACTGTCCTGTTAAGCTACTGTGACCTCCACGTCTCTTCCAAAGGGCATTAAAACCGTCTTGTTAAACCACTCTGAACTCCACGTCTCTTCCAAGGGACATTAAAACCGTCTTGTTAAGCTACTGTGACCTCCACGTCTCTTCCAAGCGGCATTAAAACCATCTTGTTAAACTACTCTGAACTCCACGTCTCTTCCAAGGGGCATTAAAACCGTCTTGTTAAGCTACTGTGGCCTCCACGTCCCTACCACAGGGCATTAAAACCATCTTGTTAAAAGACTCTGACCTCCACGTCTCTTCCAAGGGACATTAAAAGCATCTTGTTAAACCACTCTGACCTCCACGTCTCGTCCAAGGGGCATTAAAACCGTCTTGTTAAACCACGGTGAACTCCACGTCTCTTCCAAGGGGCATTAAAATCGTCTTGTTAAACTACTGTGACCTCCACGTCTCTTCCAAGGGTCATTAATATTGTCTTTTTATTCCACTGGGACCTTCACCACTCTTCCAAGGGGAATTGATATTGTGTTTTTATTCCACTGCGACCTCCACCACTCTTCCAAGGGGCATTGATATTGTCTTTTTATTCCACTGTAACCTCCACCACTCTTCCAAGGGGCATTGATATTGTCTTTTTATTCCACTGCGACCTCCACCACTCTTCCAAGGGGCATTGATATTGTCTTTTTATTCCACTGGGACCTCCACGTCTCTTCCAAGGGGCATTAAAACCATCTTGTTAAACTACTCTGAACTCCACGTCTCTTCCAAGGGGCATTAAAACCGTCTTGTTAAGCTACTGTGGCCTCCACGTCCCTACCACGGGGCATTAAAACCATCTTGTTAAAAGACTCTGACCTCCACGTCTCTTCCAAGGGACATTAAAAGCATCTTGTTAAACCACTCTGACCTCCACGTCTCCTCCAAGGGGCATTAAAACCGTCTTGTTAAACCACGGTGAACTCCACGTCTCTTCCAAGGGGCATTAAAATCGTCTTGTTAAACTACTGTGACCTCCACGTCTCTTCCAAGGGTCATTAATATTGTCTTTTTATTCCACTGGGACCTTCACCACTCTTCCAAGGGGAATTGATATTGTGTTTTTATTCCACTGCGACCTCCACCACTCTTCCAAGGGGCATTGATATTGTCTTTTTATTCCACTGTAACCTCCACCACTCTTCCAAGGGGCATTGATATTGTCTTTTTATTCCACTGCGACCTCCACCACTCTTCCAAGGGGCATTGATATTGTCTTTTTATTCCACTGGGACCTCCACGTCTCTTCCAAGGGGCATTAAAACCATCTTGTTAAACTACTCTGAACTCCACGTCTCTTCCAAGGGGCATTAAAACCGTCTTGTTAAGCTACTGTGACCTCCACGTCTCTTCCAAGGGGCATTAAAACCGTCTTGTTAAACCACTCTGAACTCCACGTCTCTTCCAAGGGGCATTAAAACTGTCTTGTTAAGCTACTGTGACCCCCCAGTCTCTTCCAAGGGGCATTAAAACCGTCTTGTTAAACCACTCTGAACTCCACGTCTCTTCCAAGGGGCATTAAAACCGTCTTGTTAAACTGCTCTGAACTCCACGTCTCTTCCAAGGGGCATTAAAACCGTCTTGTTAAACCACTCTGAACTCAATGTCTCTTCCAAGGGGCATTAAAACCGTCTTGTTAAGCTACTGTGACCTCCACGTCTCTTCCAAGGGGCATTAAAACCGTCTTGTTAAACCACTCTGAACTCCACAGCTCTTCCAAGGGGCATTGAAATGTTGTTTTTAATTACCTCTAACCTCCACGATTCTTCCAAAGGGCATTGCATTTCCTCCTAATTTTAGTCAGCTTTTACTTTTCAATGCATAGGCGAACACTAAGGGAGACCCACTCCCCAATAATGGGTAGAAGGTTTTTAGTACGCTGTAATCCACGTCTGTTTCAAGGGGCATTGCAGTTCCTCATAATTTTTGGAAAGCCTTCCATTCACTGCTTAGGCCAACAGTGTACAGGAGACCCAGTTGCTATAAATGGAAAAAACGGTTTAGTTAAGGCCCTCTGACCTCCATGTCACTTCCAAGAGGCATAAGAGTGCCTCGAAATTTTTGGTAGGCATTGCACTCACTGTATGCCCTATAACTGTGTAGCCGAACCGCTCCTTTTGGTACAGAAACATATCCTACAAGACATGTGTGGTTGACTGGCCTGATATTGATGTGAATGGTCTCTGTTCCTCCTGCTCTTTCTCCTTTGCCACCCCCTCATCCATCATTCATCACCTGTAGCTTTGTTTTAACGGGAGTCATAGAACTGGGATAGTAGCAGGAAAACATTCAGCAATCCTCGGAGGAGGTAGGATATGCGCCAAAACGCTGACCACCTCAGGCCTAGCCGCTACTACATACATTTGCTTGCATTCCAAGGAACAGAAAGCTAAGGAGATGGATGGCCTCATGATCATGAATAATTTACTCGTTGTGTAGGAGGCCGACCACTGCTGTTGTCTACCTTCTGAACTTTGTGTTGAAGCCTGATTGACTCAGGACCCGCAATCCTCTATGTCTGGAGGACGTGTTGCATCCCCGTGTCCAACTATGTCCCGGCTTCCACAATATCAACCCAGTGTGAAGGCGTCAGTGAGATGGACCATCCCTGGCCACATTCACTTGTCCACGTGTTTGTGGTTAGGCTGTCCTTCCCACTAAATGCACTGGGGAGGGCAAAGGTAATGTTTTGGTATTCGCTCTTGTGTATAAGGCGCACCGGGACAAATAGGGGCGGCTGGGGACCGTGTGTGGGCACCCAGCCGTGGGGCGGCTGGGGACCAAGTATGGACACCCGGCTGCCCCCTGGCTGCTGGGGACCAAGCGTGGACACCCGGCCGCCAGGTGGCTGGGGACTGAGTATGGATACCAGGCTGCCGACGCAGCCAAGACGTGGTGGCCAGATTCCGCCTCCACATGCCTAAAAGGCCCAATTTCAAGTGCAAGCAAGCAGTATGGTATTGCAGCCTGGGGGTGGGTGGGTGGCAGGCTGCATACTTGCTCTTGCATTGCAAGGAATGGGGGAGGTACAAGTGAACACTGCCCTGGGACAAGGACTTGCACCGGGATAGTTGCAAGTCTGCATCTTCTGATGCGGCAAGGATCACTTCTGATGGGCACACTTTTAGGCAGTGACCTGGGTGTCAGAGATGCTTCCAGGGGTCTTCCCCTGGCCAGATAAGGTTGTAAAATGTTAAAATGACATTTCCCGGTGAATGCATTTGTCACGATTGAAAGCAATACAAAAGTGCAAAACCGCATAAAAAATGCTGCTTGTGAACATAGCCCAAGGTGTGGAGGAGTATTTTTGTTTTTGGTTATTTTACCTTATACACAAGTCTTTACCCTGGAAAGGAAATTCCTTAACATATTTCTCAGGAAAGCAGTTTCAGTTTCGTTTTTGAACGTTTTATTGTGAGTCTGTAAAAGTGGCTTAATACCTCTGACCACGTTGTTGACAGCAGTGATCTGAGGGTCAGAAATGCTTCCAGGGGCGATCCCCATGCTGTCCCCATGTCATTTGAGCACTGTTACTATCGCTTTGGGCACTTTTTAGGCCGTCGCAAAAATGCTCGGGTCTCCCATAGACTAGCATTGGGCTCGTTGCTCGAGTCGAGCACCCGAGTATCACGGTGAGCTTGGCCCGAGCTTCGAGCACCCGAGCATTTTAGTGCTATCTCAACACTAATTACTATCAAAATAATTACTATCACTCGTTAGGGCGTTTATGGTTATCATGACAAGTACTTAATTATTCAATGCCTTCTTCACAAGAGGCCCCATCTCTGAATCTTCATCACTAATTACCCTGTATTTTACAGTCACGAAGTAATACATGTGGTGGACATGATTATTAGACAAGGTAAATATGATTGGCACGCATGATGCACTCCACTGAATTCACTGAAGATCCTGCACCTGGGGAAGGAGCTATAGGGGACAGAAGTAGCAGTAGCATCTCTTCCTCTGGGATTTTAAGGGCCCAAAGACCACTCTGCCCACAAGATGACCTAAGTGGAATCTATGTCTACCAGTAACGGGTGGTCATGTGACCGCAAGTATGTGATTTTCATGCTTCCAGCCACATTCCGATAAGATTTGTGTGGCCTCGCTCAATTAATTTGCAGTGAGTGAGGCTAGTCTGCATGTGATCTGCATCTAGTCTGCACATGACCGCATGTATGCAAATCATATACTTGCGGCCATGCGAGAAGTCATAGTGGTGGATTATCAATTCCCATTTGTAATGGTGGTTTGCATTATAGCGTATTATATATTAAAGGTGGGTGCACGTCTATATTCAGCGGCACAGTGTGGGGAGATTTTTTATTCAGGAAACATATGTGTACATATACAGTTAGGTCCATATATATTTGGACAGAGACAACATTTTTCTAATTTTGGTTCTAGACATTACCATAATGAATTTTAAACAAAACAATTCAGATGCAGTTGAAGTTCAGACTTTCAGCTTTCATTTGAGGGTATCCACATTAAAATTGCATGAAGGGTTTAGGAGTTTCAGCTCCTTAACATGTGCCACCCTGTTTTTAAAGGGACCAAAAGTAATTGGACAGATTAAATAATTGTAAATAAAATATATATGAACCTAACTGTATGTGACCTTTTATATTTTCAGGGGCGCAGTGACAAAGTCCCTCCCAGCGTTAGAACATCTACATGAAGGTTTGACAAGATGAAGAAGAATAAGGCTGTAATGAGAAAAGACATCAGCGATGAGTTACTGGATGTAAATATTTACTTTATATAGGAGAACGTTTACATGGACCGACCGGCGCCACCAAGCGACCATCAATCGGTAGACAATTACCGATCAGCAGTCATTTACTGCAGTCTGTCTGTTTAATCAGGCTATTAAATGATGCGCACTGAGCTATCCATCCCATATTATATAGCATCCCCTGTTGGTATATATAGCGCTGTCCCTTATTACATAGCATTCCCTTTTGTTTTGTATAGCATCGTCCTGTATTATGTAGCGTCCTCTTTTTATATATAGCGCAGTTTCTTATCATATAGTATCCTCTTCTATGTATTGCGATATGTTATGTATAGTGCTGTACATGGGGGGAAAAGTTGTGCTCCGCTGTCTCTGTCATTTGGCATTTGCAAATGTGCACCAGAACACCTGTGTGTTAATAATGTGACCTATCACATGAGCTCTAAAAAGGAAATCATGTGATATTGGGTGCTGGGGGGGCCCACACCCTATCAAAGGATACACTGGGTGCTGGGGGGGCCTGCACCCTATCGAGTGATACATTGGGTGCTGGGGCACACCCTATCGAGGGATAAATTGGGTACTGGGGGGGCGCACACCCTATCAAGGGATACATTGGGTGCTCGGGGCCCCACACCTTATCAAGGAATATATTGGGTGCTGGGGGGGGCCCACATTCTATCAAAGGATACATTGAGTGCTGGCAGGGGGCTGCACCCTATCAAGGGATACATTGGGTGCTGGGGGGACCCGCACCCTATCACGGGATACATTGGGTGCTGGGGGGCACGCACCCTATTGAGGGATACATTGGTTGCTGGAGGGGCCCGCACCCTATTAAGGGATACATTGGGTGCTGGGGGGGCCTGCACCCTATCAAGGGATACTTTGGGTGCTAGGCGGGCCACACCCTCTACACACCCCTGGGCCTTAGCTACTCTTAATGCCCCCTGGTGCTAATGGCAGAGATAAAGCTTCTGGATTCCCCAGTGTGCCCCCAAAACTGGGGAAAGAGAAAAAAGGCGAAAAAGACCAAGCCAGAGCTGTTGGAAGCAGTAAGATATGTGTATGATACTTTCTCTATACCCACTGAGACGGCCACACAGTCAGTTGTATTGTTGAGGGAGGGCAGCAATGACCCTTCACGGTTGACCAAGTGAGTGTCATATTATTATGTTACAAGGCTGATTGCAATCAGGGAACCAGACGGAGGCAGAGCTCTGTATGGGAGGAATCGGAGAATCTCTAATCCCGTTTATTTTACTTAGCATTATATATTGTTTTGAGTATATCAATAGCCAGTCACTTACAGCCATACCACAGACTTAAACCAATGTTAGTACAACTATTACGGAAACACACATATGGTCATATTATCGTTAATTCGGCACATGATGGAAAGTTACAAGGTTATACATCCCAGCTCAGACTAGTTAGATAACAGGAGCAGGGTATTTCATAGAATGTTCTTGAGAGAAAAGGTTCTTGTGAGAAACTTGCATGTGAAGCAAGAGAAAAGAATAAAAGAATGTATGCTATGCAAGGAGTAATAATAACATGATTTTAGAAGCAAGCAATCAAAAATGAAGTAACTATAAAAGTAACTATAGCATGAATATCGATATGTCCTTTACATTTCCCCCCTATAAATTATGTTATTATCAACAATAGAGGTGCTTTCCCAGGGTCATGGTTTGAGCCTGAGGGACATTGGTCTTCACTCAATTAGTGCCCATGTTACCAATTGAGGCCATCACGGCATGTCCATCCCCCCTTGACCGTTGATATAATCATAAAGCTCTGATCTTCAGACGTGAGGTTGGTCGGGGCGTGCGGGTGAATGTCATCATTCCCTTGCCGTCCAGGTCCTCAATGCTGGTTACATCTGGGAGGTCCGTGTATAGTAGCACTGGATGTTGGTTGACAGCGTTCTCCTTGCTCTCTGATGACTGGCAGGTTTTCCTCATGCAAATTGGGATACAAAAAAAGACTACTTTTAGTAAGACATACATTAACAAGATGCATGCAGCAATATGCAACACTCCTTGTAATATTCCAGCAATCCATCCACCAATCCCTTTAAACCAATTAGCAGGATTTAAAAAGGAAAACGTATCAGACCACCAACTGTCTTTGGTCAATTCATTATGTTTGTTATATTCTTCCCTGAATTCCCTAATGTTTTCCATTTTAGTCTTTAACCGTATGGTAGAATCGGGGTCAATATAGTGACAACAGGCTGGGCCTATAACCTGACACATCCCTCCTTGAGCTGCTGTCAAATAGTCCAGCACTAAAGTATGTTGATTGGCTACTATAATAAGTTGATTCTGCACCGCAACAGTAGTATTAATTACTTCCAATACACTCCAAATCTGGTCATCTAAGTAGTCAGTGACTTCCACTAATTTGTCCCACATTTGTGTTACCATAGGGTAGAGGAAGATGGTACTGGCTATCTTATTGGGTATACTCATTTGTACTAAATGAGGTCTTCCTGATGGGCGTGGGGTGTTGTCCTTAGCACGTTTATAGATGGTGTGAAGAGGGATGGCTCTCATATCTACTTTACTATGGGGAATAAGATAAGTGGCTGGTGTTAGCCGGGCCAAAGTACAAGTCCCCCTACTCTGACTGGGAGCCATTTATTCCCACAGACCCAATATGTGGCTGATGGCAGATCCCATAAAGTAGAGTGCTGTAATACTAATTTATGTACCAAATCGATAAAAACGGTGTTATTTGATAACATACACCATGAAGGCATTTGTCCCAGGGGGCTACAATATCCAACATCCAGATTGCTACATGTTGGATCACTAGGCTTATATTCAGAAAATTCATTGCAAGAGATGTTACCAGATATTTTATAACATTTGTCATTGGTAACTTTTATAAACAGATTTGCATGTACCCATGAGTGATTATGAATGTATCTTTCCAACAATGACGGTTTAAAAGCATCTGCCGTACTAGAGGTAGCATTAAAACTGATCTGTAGACCTTCAGTTGGTATGAAGCCTAAATTAGTCAAGGAAGACTTGTTTCTGGGCACCCACTTGTTTCCGTTAAGGGCAAGAAATTGTAGGTGTTTACTAGCGGCAGTAAGATTTCCTTGCCACCAGGGGAGATCCACCCACCCAACTACTGGTATACCTACAGTGGTGTTCCATAATCTACTAAACTTAGTAGCGTTATTAGCAAGGGCGTCGCTACAATTGGGCCAGTTTAGTAATTCCTCCAGAGTGACTGGGACCGCCAGAAAAGGCATTCTAGCGGCTGAAACTGGTGAGTGAGTACATATCCAACAGTCACTGATCTGGTTGTTCTCTAATTGACTCAATTCTTGTACCAAAATCTGGTGGTGAGTAATGAACTTGTTATTAAAAGGGTCAGTATTCTGTTGTAGGCTATTCCAGGTATTGACTAATCTAACCATACATATTATCATAAAACATCTTGTTACGGATCCGGGTGGTGGAACCTCTGTGCTGCGGTGCAAGGAGGGGCCCAGAGGGACAAACTAAGTATCAACTCGGACCGACCCTGGTCGTACGGCGGCTAACGACTCCGTGACCAGGGAGGGACCGAGCAGAGGGACCAGGTGCTACTCTGGGGACGACCTTGTAAGGGAGCAGGTGACTCCCACGAGTCAGATGGCTGAGACTGACCGATACTGCAGATGGGCACAGCAGGCAGGCTGACGAGAGGTCCGGATGATGAACTGGCAGAGACAGCAGGCGACAGGCAGAAGTCTCTAGGTAGGCTGTCAGGTTGTCACGGCAAGTGACAGGCAGGAGCCTCCGGGTAGGCAGACAGGTGGTCACGGTAAGTGACAGGCGGAAGCCTCTAGGTAGGCTGTCAGGTGGTCACGGCAAGTGACGGGCAGGATCCTCCGGGTAGGCAGACAGGTGGTCACGGCAAGTGACAGGTAGGAGCCTCCGGGTAGGCAGACAGGTGGTCACGGCAAGTGACAGGCAGGAGCCTCCAGGTAGGCTGACAGGTAACAGGCAGGTGCTTCCAGGTAAGCAGATGGGTGAAGCCCATAGACAGACTGGCGGACTGAATGGAAGACAGACTGTCGGGCTGGACAGTAGTCAGGCTGGCGGACTGGACTGATAGTTAGGCTGGCGGGCAGGACTAGTAGTCAGGCTAGCAGCGGGACCTGAGGGCTGAAGCAGAGGTTAGAACACTGTGCATAAACTGTTACTCAGGCACCTCCATTTTGGAGGAGGTGCTTTATATATGGGAGGACCTCCGGCAATTGGCCGGGGACTCCTTAGGGCGGCGCACGCGGCCCCTTTAAGAGGAAGGGAGCACGCGCGCGCGCACCCTAAGCACAGTGCCCGGGAAGCTGCGCGCGCCGGCAGCAGAAGCAGGAAGAGGAGCGCTGGAGGACGCCGGGCAGGAAGCGCGGCGGTGAGAGAGACGGCGTCTCTGCCTGGCAGAAGGCAGAGACGCCAATGCTACAGTACCCCCTCCCTTACGCCCCCTCTTTTTTAGGCCAGAAAGAAATTTTTCAAGAAGAAGCGGGACATGAATGTTCTCCCTGGGTTCCCAAGTTCTCTCCTCAGGGCCAAACCCCTTCCAATCCACCAGAAAAAAGGTTTTACCTCTTACCCTCTTGGTGGCCAGAATGTTCTCTACCTCAAAAACGTCCTCAGCGGAAACCGGAGCAGGGGGAGTACCTGGATTGTTGGAAAAAGAATTAAACACAACTGGTTTGAGAAGAGATACGTGGAAGGAGTTGGGAATCCATAAGGTGGCCGGGAGTTTTAACTTATAGGCCACTGGGTTGATTTGTTTGAGGACTTCAAATAGACCGATGAAGCGGGGACCCAACTTGTAGGAGGGTATTTTGAGCCGAACATGTTTGGAGGAGAGCCAAACTTTGTCTCCCGGACGGAATTGAGGCGGATCCAGACGTCTCTTGTCAGCATATCTCTTCATCCGCTCGGAGGACTGAAGAAGTACGGACCTAGTATTCTCCCAAATGTTGGAAAATTTGCTGACCAGAGACTCCGCGGCAGGGTTGTCCACAGAAGCGAAGACGGGAAACGGAATCCGGGGATGTTGACCATAGACTACAAAAAACGGGGACTTGGAAGTTGATTCGCGCTCATGGTTGTTGTAGGAGAATTCGGCCCATGATAGGAGGCCCACCCAATCAGTATGGTGAGCATTAACAAAGTGCCGGAGGTAGCTGATAAGGATCTGGTTGATACGCTCCACTTGGCCATTTGACTGTGGATGGTAAGCGAAGGAGAAATACAGGGTGACATCCAGCAGCTTACACGTAGCTCTCCAGAAGCGTGAGGTGAACTGAACCCCTCGATCCGACACAATATGGAGGGGTAGGCCATGGAGATGGAAAATGTGAAGGAAGAAGTCCTTAGCCAGCTCTGATGCAGACGGGAGACCAGGCAGAGGGATGAAGTGGGCCATTTTAGAAAAGCGGTCGACGACCACCCAAATGACTGTACAGCCGGCAGAAACAAGGAGATCTGTAATAAAGTCCATAGCAATGTGTTGCCAAGGGGCAGCAGGTATGGGAAGAGGTAGGAGGTGGCCGGCTGGAAGATGTCTGGGAACTTTGTTGCGGGCACAAGACGAACAGGCCGAGACGAAGTCTACTACATCCTTGCGCAGGGTGGGCCACCAGTAATGCCGGGTAATGAGCAGGAAAGTTTTCTTCTGACCGGCATGGCCGGCTAGTTTAGAAGAATGACCCCAGTGAAGAATCTTCTCCCAATCTGGAACTGCTACAAACGTCTTACCGGGTGGGAGACGAGTCACATCTAAGGGGGCCATACTCATTACTTTGGAGGGGTCGATGATGTGCGTAGGCTCCTCCTCTAGATCAGAGGACAGGAAGGATCGGGACAAGGCATCAGCTTTAACATTCTTGTCCACCGGGCGGAAATGTAGAATAAAGTCGAAGCGAGCGAAGAACAAAGACCACCGGGCCTGACGCGGATTGAGTCTTTGGGCATTCTGGAGATATGCAAGATTCTTGTGATCAGTATAGATGATCACTGATTATAGAGCCCCTTCAAGCAGGTAACGCCACTCCTCCAGCGCCAATTTGATGGCTAGATGTTCTCGGTCTCCTATGGAGTAATTGCGCTCAGACGAGGAGAAGAGTTTGGAGATGAAGCCGCAGGTTACCATTCTCCCGGATGAAGTTTTTTGGGTGAGCAACGCTCCGGCTCCGGAGGAGGAAGCATCAACCTCCAGGAAGAACTGTTTGTTGCAGTCCGGACGGTGCAGCACTGGGGCAGAGGAGAAGGCTTGCTTTAAGTAAAGGAAGGCCTCCTCAGCTTCAGGCGGCCATACCTTGGGATTTGCTCCCTTACGGATGAGCGCAGAGATGGGAGCAGTCCGAGAAGAGAAGTGCGGGATGAAGAGACGGTAGTAGTTGGCGAAGCCCAGGAATCGCTGAATCGCCTTCAACCCCTCTGGACGGGGCCATTTTAAGACGGCAGAGAGCTTCTCTAGGTCCATTCGTAGACCTGTCTGGGAGATAATATAACCCAGGAACGGAAGGGAGGTCTGCTCGAAGAGGCACTTCTCAAATTTGGCATAGAGGTGATTCTGCCTGAGCCTAAATAGGACCTGACGAACGTCCCTCCGGTGTGTGGGAAGGTCCGGAGAGAAGACCAAGATGTCATCCAGATACACCACCACGCAGGAATATAGAAGATCACGGAAGATGTCATTGACTAATTCTTGGAAGACGGCGGGAGCATTGCAGAGACCGAAGGGCATTACACGATATTCATAGTGACCGTCCCGGGTATTGAATGCAGTCTTCCACTCGTCTCCTTGACGGATCCGGACCAGGTTATATGCTCCACATAGATCCAGCTTGTAAAAGAGCCTAGCGCCCTTGAGGCTGTCAAACAACTCGGAGATGAGTGGCAAGGGGTATTTGTTTTTGACCGTGATTTGGTTAAGTCCTCGATAGTCTATACAGGGATGTAGTGAACCATCCTTCTTCTTGACGAAGAAGAATCCGGCTCCAGCTGGTGAGGTATATTTCCGGATGAATCCCCTAGTCAGATTCTCCTTAATGTATTCCGACATGGCCCGGGTTTCGGCCGACGACAACGGGTAAATACGTCCACTGGGTGGAGTGGCACCGGGTACCAAGTCGATCGGATAATCATATGGCCTATGAGGTGGCAGTGTCTCTGCTTCCTTTTTGTTGAAGACATCTGCATAGGACCAGTAAGGTGCCGGCAAACCGGATAGATTAGCCGGGGTGAGGGGCGGACTAACCGGGCGGACCGGGACCATGCAGGTCTCTTGGCAATCCTGCCCCCAACAGAGAACTTCACCGGATTGCCAGTTCAGCACGGGTTCATGTCTCTGAAGCCAGGGTAGACTTAGCAATAGGGAGTGAGAGAGACCGGAAAGCACATGGAAGGAGATTCTCTCAGAGTGCAGCATTCCCACCTGCAGAGTTATAGGTTCTGTGACGAGCAGGATGGTCACCGGAAGGAGTCTTCCATCCATGGAGGCGACTGCCAATGGTTCAGCCAGAGGTTTGGTGGGAATGTGATATTTCTCTACCAGGGACTGGGAAATGAGGTTCCCAGCAGCTCTGGAATCTAGGTGTGCAATTTCAAAGTAGCGGTTCTCTCCCCAGGAGATGGAGACAGACAAAGTCAAGGAAGGAGAGGGTTTACTTTTGCCTAGGACGACCTCTCCGAGCGGTCCTAGGTACTGGCGTTTCCCGGCTTCACCGGGCAGGAACGGATAAAGTGCTCCTTACTGCCACAATAGAAACAGCTCCCCTCGGCTCGGCGTGACTCTTGACGAGATTTGACCATCTTGGTCTGATCAACTTGCATAGGTTCGGGCGAGAGTCAGACAGGTCTCTGGAAAGTTGGAGCAATGAGAGGAAATCTTCGCTCCCGGGTAGTCTTTTTAGCACGTTCCAGGAAACGGATGTCTACCCGGGTAGCTAGCGACACCAGGTCATCCAAGGTGGTAGGAATGTCCCGGCCAGCCAACTCATCCTTAATCCGGCCGGAAAGGCCCTCCCAGAAGATGGACACCAGGGCCTCATTGTCAAAGGCAAGCTCAGAAGTGAGGGTACGGAACTGTATGGCATACTGGCCCACGGTGAGACTCCCTTGGCGGAGACGGAGCAAAGAGGAGGCAGTTGAGGATTTTCGTTCTGGTTCATCGAAGACTTTCCAGAAAGCAGTGAGGAAAGATGATAGATCGGACACCAGGGGATCCCCTCTCTCCCACAGGGGATTAAGCCATGCCAGTGCTTCCACAGTGAAGTGAGACATGATGAATGCCACCTTGGCCCGGTCAGAGGGAAACTGATGTGCCAAAAGTTCAAAGTGCAGGGTGCACTGGTTTATGAAACCCCGAGCTAGAGCGGGGTCGCCTCCAAAACGAGGAGGTGCAGAAAGCCGGGGACCTGGGTTGGATGCCGTGGCATTGGTGGGCAGTGGCGCTGCCGGAGCGGGAGTCACACGACTCGAGGCGGACACAGGTGGAACAGGCAGTGTGTCCAGGCGGGAGTTGACACTCCGCAGGAAGTTCAGGATGGTTTCCTGTTGGGACCTCTGACGAGAAACCTCCTGGTACAGGTCAGAGAGCGAGGGGGCTTGGGGGCCACCGTGTTCCATGGCCCGAGCAAACTGTTATGGATCCGGGTGGTGGAACCTCTGTGCTGCGGTGCAAGGAGGGGCCTAGAGGGGCGTAACTAAGTATCAACTCGGACCGACCCTGGTCGTACGGCGGCTAACGACTCTGTGACCAGGGAGGGACCGAGCAGAGGGACCAGGTGCTACACTGGGGACGACCTTGAAAGGGAACAGGTGACTCCCACGGGTCAGATGGCTGAGACTGACCGATACTGCAGATGGGCACAGCAGGCAGGCTGACGAGAGGTCCCGGTGATGAACTGGCAGAGACAGCAGGCAACAGGCAGAAGTCTCTAGGTAGGCTGTCAGGTGGTCACAGCAAGTGACAGGCAGGAGCCTCCGGGTAGGCAGACAGGTGGTCACGGCAAGTGACAGGTGGAAGCCTCTAGGTAGGATATCAGGTGGTCAGGGCTAGTGACGGGCAGGAGCCTCCGGGTAGGCAGACAGGTGGTCACGGCAAGTGATGGGTAGGAGCCTCTGGGTAGGCAGACAGGTGGTCACGGCAAGTGACAGGCAGGAGCCTCCAGGTAGGCTGACAGGTAACAGGCAGGTGCTCCCAGGTAAGCAGGCGGGTGAAGCCCATAGACAGACTGGCGGACTGAATGGAAGACAGACTGTCGGGCTGGACAGTAGTCAGGCTGGCGGACTGGACTGATAGTCAGGCTGGCGGGCAAGACTAGTAGTCAGGCTAGCAGCGGGACCTGAGGGCTGAAGCAGAGGTTAGAACACTGTGCATCAACTGTTGCTCGGGCACCTCCATTTTGGAGGAGGTGCCTTATATATGGGAGGACCTCCGGCAATTGGCCGGGGACTCCTTAGGACGGCGCGCGCGGCCCCTTTAAGAGGATGGGAGCGCGCACGCGAGCCCTAAGCACAGTGCCCGGGAAGCTGTGCGCGCCGGCAGCAGAAGCAGGAAGAGGAGCGCTGGAGGGCGCCGGGCAGGAAGTGCGGCGGTGAGAGGGACGCCGTCTCTGCCTGGCAGAAGACAGAGACGCCCATGCTACAAATCTCAGGATGGTTGACGTTTGCAGTGTGAAGCATGGATCCATGTTGACTTCCCTTCAAGTTTTACTGCTTTTGGGGTTGTAAGGAGCACTTGGTATTGTCCGTCATACAATGGTTCTAGTCCGTGTTTCCGAACATGCTTCTTCACATACACATAATCTCCTTGTTTGAGGGTATGACAACCTTCTGCATCAGCTGGATCTGGAATAGAAGATGATACTAACGCATGGGCGTTAGTTAGTGCTTTGGCAAGCTGAATCACATACTGTACAACATAATCCGTTTCTTCTGATAATTGTTGTGGGGTAAATCGAGCTATAGCTGGTTGCGACCCAAATAGTATCTCATAGGATGACAATTTATGTTTCCCTATGGGGGTGGTACGTATGTGATATAGTGCAATGGGAAGGAGCTCAGGCCACTGGGCCATAGTCTCCTGCATCATTTTGGTCAATTGCCTTTTCAGTGTGCCATTCAATCTCTCCACCTTGCCGCTTGACTGTGGATGGTAAGGAGTATGTAACGCCACTGTCGATCCGATCATGGTAAGTATTTCTTGATATACGCATGAGGAAAAGGCTGGTCCCTGATCACTTTCGATAACTTCTGGGACTCCGTACCGGCAAACAACTTCAGAGACCAGCTTTTTGGCGGTAGTCTTGGCAGTCATGTTTGGAACAGAGAATGCTTCTGGCCAGCTGGAAAACATATCCACTACCACTAAGCGGTATTCATATCGTCCTGCTTTAGGGAGAGTGATATGATCAACTTGCAATTGTTGGAACGGATACTCTGGTTTAGCAAGGTGTTTTGTCGGTACATTCTGTAATCTGCCTGGGTTGCAGGTTTGGCATATTGTGCAACCTTTGTTTTGTGCACTCAACACAGTGGAAATTCCTGGGGCCCAATAAAGTTTCTTTACCAGTAGCAAAGCTTGGTTTTTCCCTTGATGCACCGGTCCATGGGCCCAGGCTGCAACTGCAGGATATAGGAGTCGAGGCAAACATTATAGTTGTTCCTTTTTCCATAGCCCATCTATCAATTTAGCACCTGCTTCCTTCCATGACTGGCATTCCTCTTTAGAGACTTTCTGCTGTGTGGAGCGTAGTTTTGTGATTGGAGGGACCGGTTGATGATTTTCTGCAGGTTGATCCTGGATTTGCACGGAATTTAGCTGTTTGGTCTGCTGCTGCGTAACAGCCATGGACATGGATGCCGGAAGAAGAGCTGCTTGTTTAGCATGAAGATCAGCAAGTGCATTACCTCTTGCTTCAGGGGCATCTGGTAGGGTATGACCTTTTACCTTTACGACAGCCAACTGTCTTGGTAGTTGTACTGCTTCCATCAATTGTCTGACGCTTTCTGCATTTTTCACAGGAGACCCTGCAGTCGTGACAAAGCCTCTCCTTGCCCAGATCTCCCCAAAGTCATGTGCAATCCCAATTCACACATTTTCCTTCAGCCTGTTGACAAGCAGCAATCAGAGCTTTGAGCTCGGCTTCCTGTGCTAACATAGTGGGAGGTAAGGCTGCAGCCTCTACCAATGTATCTTCAGTTGTGACAGCATATCCAGTATGAAACCTGCCAGAGGTATCGGCATATCTGGATCCATCCGTATATAACGTAAGTTCTGAGTCATCCAAGGGTACTTCCCCCACTAAAACAAGTGAAGTTGACTCCGCAGTAATTTGTTCCAGACAATCATGTGGTGGAGCCTCTTTCCCCTCTCCTTCAGGTGCTGGTAGCAGGGTGGCCGGGTTGATGGTGCTGCACCGGTGTAATTTCACATTTTCTGGCAAGATCAACGTACACTGCAGCCGCAAGTGTCTCTGTGTGGACAGGTGTTTAGGTATTTGTAAAGCCAAAACAGCAGCTATATCGTGTGGAGCATAAATGTGAGTCTCATGTCGAAGGATGATGTCTGCCGTTTTTTCAAGCAGCTGCTGTGTGGCGTGAACCGCTCGTAGACAGCTGGGAGAGGCCCTGGCTTATTGGGTCCAGATGCGCTGAGTAATAACCGACCGGGCGCTGCTTTGCACAGTGTCTCTGTGTGAGTACCCCGGCTGCATGCCCTCCCGTCTCGGAGACATACAAATGGAAAGGTTGAGCATAATCCGGGTTTCCAAGGGCAGGGGCTGTCATTATCCTTGATTTTAATTGCTCAAAGGCTTGTTGCAGCAGTTTTTGGTGGTCCTCGTTGTTTACATCAGCTAGAGTGTCTTCTTTTAATGCATCATATAGGGCTTGCATCAGATGTGAGGCGTCTGGGATCCATTGTCTGCAATATGTACATAGTCCGAGGAACCGTTGCAGCTCTATGGGATCTTTTGGAAATGGTAGTAGGTAGATGGCCATCTTTCTTTCTTCTGTGAGATGTCTGGCACCCTGAGTAAGGCAGTGGCCTAAGAAAACCACTTGACCGAGGCAAAACTGAAGTTTCGAGGCTGAGTCTCGACAATTCAGTTTTGCCAGATGCTTGAGGAGGCTAACACTGGCCCTGATGCACACTTGCTCCGTGGGGGCACACAAAAGAAGATCATCAACGTATTGTAATAGTACTATCTCAGAGTTGTCCAGCTGCCACGGCAGCAGACAGCTAGACATGTTCTTTGCAAATTGATTAGGGCTATTCTGCGCTCCCTGCGGCATCACCATCCAAGTCAATTGCCTGCCCTGATATGTTAATGCAAACAGAAACTGACAGTCTTTATGTAGTGGAATGCTGAAAAAGGCATTTGCTAAATCAATTACTGTAAACCAGGCTGCGGTGGATGGTATTTGTGAGATAAGTGTATGTGGGTTAGGCACCACAGGAGTTTCCAAGACTGTCGCTGCATTTACTGCCCTCAAATCCTGCACCAATCGATAAGCGGGCGGCTGCCCTGGTTGGGATTTTTTCCTTACGGGAAACAACGGCGTATTTCACGGGGAGACGCAGGGGATTAGTGCCCCTTTCTCTAACAAGGTCTGAATTTGCTGGTGTAGACCTTGTTCTTGTGCATGTGTGAGAGGGTACTGGCGAACATTAGGAAAGGGCGCTCGGGGCTTGAGGTACACCTGTATTGGTTCTACCGGCAATCTCCCAATGTCGTCTGGGCCTTGTGACCACAGATGAGAACGGATTTCCTCTGTGTATGGAGCTAACCTGAGATCTTTTGGGAGATTTCCATTCGTATCTGATATGTTAATCATAACTGTGGGTAGCGCCCGTAAGATGCAGACCTCCTCTATGTGTGCATCAGAGTTTGGATCCTTTAAAGTAAGGATCATCTGACCATTGTCCTGGTATTGGATTCGGGATCGGAATTTAGACAAGAGGTCTGCTTCTAAAAGATTTACCGGGCAGGTCGTGGATATGACAAATTGTGCCATTACTTCCGTAAATGGGCCAATTGGAATAGGTTTGGTGAGAGTGTGTTTTTCAGGTCTGCCATCTACACCGATCAATATTAGGTTGTCATTAGAAAATTGGACTGGGAGACCCTGGGGCAGTTCAGTGGATTTTAAAATGGAGTTGGCCACCCCAGTGTCTACCATGAACTTCACCGGATTCCCTCCTACTGGGAGAACTACAGATGAACAGAGCCCGGGGGTGGTTACGGGCATCACGATGGCCGACTCTGGTTGGCCTCCATTTAAGAATGGACGGACTTGTGGGACATCTTCTCGTGAGTCTCGTGGGCCGGGCGTCCTATTTCTAGATAGGGGGCTTGGGCGGTGCACTGGCTAGCCGGGGTGTGACAGTCCGTTTGGAAGTGTCCTGTCCGGCCACACCTCCAACACTGAATATGGGAATTCACTACTGGTCTTTTCCTGGGATAAATTACTCGCTGATCAGGTACCGCCATGGGGTAATATTGGGGCTGTAAGGGAGGATACTGTGTTGCGGGTACTGCGGGTGCCGCAATTGCCACTGCAGCGGGTTTGGATTTAGGCTTAACCGCAGAAGCGGTCCGGGCGACACTTTTCTGGAAGCTTTTTGCTACCTTTAGGGCATCTCCTGCGGTGGCTGACTCAACATCTGGTCGTACAGTCAATATCGCATCCTTGATCTCAGTACGTAAACCCTGGATAAAGGCGGACATTAACATCTGGCAATGAGTTTTAGTATGTAAGGAGAACCCAAGGTCCTTATAGACCTGCATAAGGCGCCCATTAAACTTCTCAGCCGACTCTCCCTTCTCTTGAGTGACATCTGTGAGGGTAGTGGATTGATCAGCCAACTTATCCTGAGCCCATATTTCAAGGGCTTGACAGAAGTCAACCCCACTCTCATACGTATTGGCGTCTAATGCTCTATTATATGGGATAGCCGCCTCTACCATGGGATAATATCCTTCACCGGCTTTTACATGGAGCAGGTGTAAAAGATCTTGCCTTGTTGTTGAATATATCTCTCTATTTGCGGCCATGCCCCTGTAAAAAGCCATGGGGGAATGTTCGGGATCCGGGATACGGTAACACACAGTATCCGTCTGTGCTGGGGTAAACGAGGTATTTAATCTCCTTAGGTATAAATTGCTCAGTTTCCGGATTCAGGGGCTGGGGTACGGCTACATTTGTGGGGGTAGGGGATGCTTCTTTAGGGGCTTCAGATTCAGTTTGTTGACACATACAGTATATTCCACATCATGGTTTATGTCCCCTGTTCTGCCACTGTTCTTTAATGCATAGAAAAAAAAGAAATTATTCTACTCATCATCTTCTGAAGCCGGCAACTGACTTCAGTGTGCAGGCAACAGGAGTGCATGACGTCACTGCCATGCATCCCCAGTCATGTGCACATCGACGTTAGCTGCTGCCCTCTGATTGGCTGGCAGCGTGCATTGCAGTGCACAGACCCGTCAGGTCTCTGCACCACAATACACTTCAGATGAATGTGTGTCCAGGGACGCACATCCAGTTGAAGTTTGCGCTGGCATCGTTGGGCCACTCACCCGCATGGGCCCGGTCACGGTCTTGCCCTTTGCAACCACGATAGTTATGCCCATGTTGGAGATAAGGGGAGAGTGAAATAACAATAAAATATTAATAGGAGTTTTGTTTTAAGTCTAGAATGTAATGGAAGCGCAAGAAAATATTGTCATGAAGCAAATAGATGAGGCATCGAATAAGGGAGGAGTCATTATTATGGGGGACTTCAACTACCCTGATATAAATTGGAAAAAGAAACCTACAGGTTCAGCAAAGGAATGGGACAATAATACGAGACAATTACTTTATATATGTAACTTGATAAACAACAAGCTCAGTGATAGGAAACAGAGTGGTTATCAATATAAAACACTCTCATTGGGTCACAGTTAACAGTGAGGTACCACATGGGTCAGTGTTGGGCTCTCTTCTTTTTAACATACTTTTTAATGGCTTTTGTGAAACATTGAGGGGAATCATATATGAAGCTCATTATGTGGTCCCCAGTCGTCGAAGCATACTAAACCCGCTGGAGTGTATTGTAGTTACAGCCACAGCTGTGGTCACAATGAAAAAGAGAGGGTGGACTTGGTCAAACTATTTGACTATGTTAGATTTAAGAAAACATGACATTGGCTTTCATTTTTAGAGAGATCTCTAGGATTGGTAATGGGCCAGATCTCTCCTTCCACTCTGGGTCTTCGGAGTGGCCCATGTCCACCAAACCCATTTAAACTTTCAGTTGATGCTTTGGATGTGTCAGTGTTTGTTTGCAAGCAGCAGAGCAGGAGGCTCTGTGCAGGACAGGTGTGTGTGAGTCTGAACTGTATCACCCACGAGTGATACAGTGGTGCAGTCGCCCTCCGCAATGGACTGTCATGGACTATCCTGTTGTAAACCGGAGGATAAAGTTCTGGATTTTGTGTCACTGTCTCATTATTGCATTGTCATGAAAACCGCTGCATTACACTTTGCAGAGTAAAAGTTCAATATTTTCAGATGATACTAAATTTTCAAGTAATCAACATCAAAGAGTCTAATTTACAACACAACTCCAGCGTTTTTTTTTTTATTTCAGCACTGGAGTGGTGCTGCTAAGCCAAGTTCCCTGACCCAGTGTTATACTTACCAGCCATCGTCTTCAGCTCTGCAGTTTTGCACAACCTTCTTTTGACCACAACTTCTACCTTTGAGAGCCTCTTTCCGGCTCTCAGACATTCATTGAGTTGTAACTTTCACATCATCCAGAAAACAATGGAGAGATCTGGCAGGTCACAACCTGTAGAAGACCAACCGGAGTGGCGTCGATAAAAGATGTAGATGGCGGCTGGTAAGTATAATACTTAGATTAGTCTAGTTTTGTTTTCTGTGAGTGTCCCAGTCCCGAACCTACAACCTTTACATTACAGACAGGAAGGAGCTTAACCTGCTGAGCCACAAGGTCTGCATAGGAGCTGTGCACAATATATACCCTATGGGAACAAACAAGCTAGAAATTGGAGGAAACCACTATTGCTAAATAGAGCTGAAAGGGGCGCTATAAATGACGAAGAGGGTAGTGACGAGTCATTAAAAAATTATAGAGAAAAGATAAATTGTGTAAAAAAAAATAATTCAGGTAGCAAAAATTGAGATATTGAGGCTCATTACCAAAGAAAGTAAAAAATAATCCAAAAATACTATTCAGTTGCATAAACAGTAAACATAAAATGACACAATTACTGCTGTTATCACGTCTCTCGCTGTGGACGCCTCTACAGGGGATTCTTCTTCATGAATGTTCTCTGGAGGATCTGATCACCGGGCGTCCATTATATGGGGGTCCTGACTGCAGGGGGCAGCGTTGTAGCAGATCCACTACCCCCACTGTGCCACATCCAGTGCATCTAGTCCAGGCAATGCTCTGTGAGCGGAATATTTCCCAGCTGCCCTGATACACTGTAACAAATCCTCTCCCCTATTATATGATAATTGTTCTCTGGTGTAGGAAACCCATTCTTCTATGTCCTTTTAGGAAATTCTGGGGAATTAGAGGACAAACCGGCTCAGTGTTCTCATTTATTAGCCGAAATGGAGAAAGGGAACAGCATCTCCTGCTCCAGACCCGACACTCCCAGGAATCAGAGCAATCAGCTGATTTATCACCACAGGACAGTCATGATATCGGGGGGATCATCCAGCTTTATCTCATGTGTGACAGGGATTCCCCGACACATCATGGGGTCAGGATTTCCTTCGTTTTGCACCGGGGATGGATTTATTATCAGAAGCTGCCGCAGATTCTCTGCCCTGAGGAACACGGAGGAAATCCTGACACCATGATGTGTTGAGGCCTTGAGGAGTTTGGGAGACGCTGCTGTATGCGGTCACAACACATAGGGGGCAGTATAATAATGGCTACACGGACGAGCAATGGAATAAAGACAAACACAACGATATAGGGGGTAAAAAGAAGATTTTATTTATAGATTAGTTTAATTTATATTTTAGTATTATGTATATGTGTAAATTATTCATTTATCAGACTAAACCTATGTATGGGCCGTGTTGATCCAGAGGAAGGCGAAAACCCCCTGTGAGGAATAAGCCAATTGTCTTCATATCAGGGGGGAAAATTCCTTCCTGACCCCAAATAAAGTATGGCGGTCAGAATAAATCCCAGGATCAAAGGCTGATACCGAACCGATGAAATTAAAGTAAAAAAAATGTGTTTTCTTATTGTTTTCTACTGATCTAATAGAATGCTTGCACTAATTTATGTCTATATTTGGCTTAAACGAACATTTTTTTTAACTAATATTATTTTATTTTATACCTTATTTCTTATGCTCTCAAAGTGTGTTCCTACTTATCAACCTATCACCCTAAATGTATGTATGGGCCGTGTTGATCCAGAGGAAGGCGAAAACCCCCTGTGAGGAATAAGCCAATTGTCCTCATATCAGGGGGGAAAATTCCTTCCTGACCCCAAATATGGCGATCAGAATAAATCCCAGGATCAAAGGCTGAAACCTGTGTAATGTACCTGGCCTGTGTAATGTACCTGACCTGTGTAATGTAAGTGTCATGTAAAAATATATATATATTTCTTTATTTATTTGTACTAATTATTGTTTATATTTGTAGGAACTAATTTTTATTTTAAATTAAGAATATTTTTTTTATAACTTTTTTCTTACGCTACCAGTGTGTGAATCTACTTATTAATTTATAATACTAAACCTATTTAAGGCCGTGTAGATCCAGAGGAAGGCGAAAACCCCTATGAGGAATTGTCCTCATATCAGGGGGGAAAATTCCTTCCTGACCCCAAATATGGCGATCAGATTAAATCCCAGGATCAAAAGCCGAACTATGTGCCGAAAATTACTGTGTGTGTGCCTATACTGATCATGTAGTGTGAGGCCTATACTGATCATGTAGTGTGGGTGGTGTGATGGGTGCAGTACTTACCAGGCCTGTGCTAAGGTGAGTTCAGGGATAATGGTCGCTCCGTACATTCTCCTGCCCCAGGACTATTGTTCCTGAACTCACCAGATGGAAACTTAGCACAGGCCGCTCCTGGGGTAGAAGATCTTCGGGCTGAAGGGATCTCAGATGACAGCCCAGGATTGGAGGAGGCCAAATCAAGAGTCTGGGGCAGCAAAACAATGGCAGTGGTCCGGCATGAAGATGGTATAGAGAGAGTTGATGTTGACGGGCAGCCGAGGTGACGTACAGCAGCAGAGACGAGGTACGGGTCAGGAGGCATGGAGTTCTGGGCAGTTGGCACGGGCTCATCCTGCAAGAAATAAGAGGAAGCTAAGAAATCTTCTGTCTACCGCATCTTATGTTATTAGGGGAATGGTCGCGTTATAATGAACCATTCCTCTATATAACATCAGATACCATGTTCTGATATAATAGGTGTCCTGTGAGGACAGCGGTCACTCACCAGATGGTCGTGGATTCTTTCACAGTCCAGATCTTTTCATCCACCTAAGAAAAACAGAGACAAAGTCATTGTCAGAAAACATGAAAAAAGACAAGATGGATAATGATTACCACAATGTGGGAACACCTGATGGGAGTTATCCCCATATGAAGAGATCCTTACCGGGCCCAACTTGGTGACACGTACGTAAATCCGGCCACGGGGTGAAGGACTGTATGCTCCGGCCACTGCAGATGGTGGTTCTCCAGAACAGGCCTGAATGGTGTAAATGGTGGCACTGCTCTCCTTTCCTCCAGTTCCTCCCAGCCGATGGTGGTAAAGAATGGATGCTGTCGGATGTTCCCGCTCACACCCAGGCGCGTCTGAGGGTCTTTGCGCAGCAGCTTCTTGATGAGATGTTTCACGTCCGCATCAAGCCAAGATGGAAATTTTGGCTTGTCGTTGATGATAGCTTTGAAAGCCATTTGCTTGACGGGGCCGTTGTAAAATGGGGATCGTCCTGCTGCCATCCTGGACACCACGATCCCCAGGCTCCACCAGTCCACTGCTGCGCCGTATCGTTTCCTACGAAACACCTCAGGGGCCATGTAGTGGAAAGTGCCCGTCACTCCAGAGATGTTTTTGGAGGATGTTACGCCATCTTGGGCAAGCCCAAGGTCGATGATACGGATGTGGCCATCTGCATCCAGCATGATGTTATCCGGCTTAATGTCTCTGCAATGAAAGAAGAAAACCAATTAAGAAATCTGTCCATTGATAACAAGAAATGGAAAATGGGTCATTACAAGATCAGGTAGAATAGGAAGTAGGACATCAGGAAAGCTGGGGGCCATATCTCCAGAATGTAAAGGGGACAGAGAGAAGGAGGAAAGTTCTGCTTACCGGTGGACGATGTTGTGTCCGTGGAGGAACTGGAGGCCACATACAATCTCTGCTGTGTAGAATCTGGTGAAGAGAACAGAGTGTAGTATCAATGTCATCAAACCCTTCTCTAGCAATCCCCAAATACCCTGGCACCCCACCTCCTGCATCCAGCACCCTAAATATATGCCCTGCCAGTGCTCGCTTTGCTACACCCAGACCTTAGTTTTTTTCCATCTCTTTACTTGTCTTGCAGGTACATTCTCCTCTTTCTCACCTCACATTGCCGATGTTCAGGCAGCCGCACATCCTGATCAAGTCCTCCAGGCTGCCACCGGACAGATACTCCGTGATTAAATAGGCCCTGTGCTGAGACTGGTGTGCGGCATAGAGGTGGCATAGGAATGGGCAGTCTCTGGCCGCCAGGAGTATCTGCCGCTCTCTCTTGATGGTGTCCTCATTGTCCTCTTTTTTGGTGATTATTTTGACGGCCACATTGATGTTACGGCCGGGGACTGATGCCAGGACCACCTGGAAAACACAAATGGAGAATACTTAGAAGGTGTCTGCAGGGGGTGGAAGGGATGTGGATTTTATAGTACACAAGGCACATGAGTAAACTGAGCGGTCGCTCAGTCTGCTGGTGATCAGGACCGGATGGGCAAATCTAGCTATCAGCATAAAGCACTGCCTGATCCATGGATGGGCTATGGAGAGGTCTGACTCTGAAAAAAAATAAAATGAGGATTATACTTTATTTCATAAATCAATAGCACACATGAAAATAAGCAACTTTGTAATAAATCTTATCAGAGGAATCTGCTTCTTTCCAGAACAGATTTTCAATATTCAAAATTCTGTGTTTCTGGGTTAAATCTGTAGTCGGTGAAAACAGATTGTTACATTACTGAGATAGGAGGCGACAGTTGGTGCTGATAATATTCTATGTAGAAGGCAAGAAGGAGGGAGGAGTTCTGCATTTAGCTCCTCCCTCTCCCCCTCTACATAGAATATTATCAGCACCAACTGTCATGTCCTCCCAGTAATGTAACAATCTGTCTTCAGTAAATACAGATTTTACCCGGAAATTGAGAATATAAAAAATGAAAAATCATTCCTGCTGGAGAAAAAAACAAGTTTCTATGACAAGATTTATTACAAAGTTGCTTATTTTCATGTGTGCTGTTCATATATGATATAAAAATGAAAATGGCGGGGACTCTTTAAATGGATTTTCTACTGTTACCATATGGGAATTAATAGAACAAGCATTAGTGGAGGCCTTGAGTTGGCATCAGTGTGGTCCGAATATCATTGTGTATTAACGTTTAATAAAAACACAGAGAACAATGTATGTACAATATGGCTGCCTGATAGGAGTCGATATTGATGATGACATGGGAAAAAAAATGTACCCTGCCCCCTACAGCTGTGAACCCTGAGATCAACCATCCAGTATAGAAGAATACCACATTATAGCAGCTCTAGACCTAACTACGAGATGTCTTATATGTCATCTCACAGAACACTACACTGTGCAACCACAAAGCATGACATGGCTGATAACAGAGAACAATGTGTGGCGCCCCTGCTGTGCATTAGTGCCACAGATCCTAGAGGGGTGCATGAATGGATTTCTCCACAAGAGGCCCCCACAGCATACACACACCTCCACCTTCCACCTTAGACCATCAGAGGGAGCCCGATAGGGATATAAATAGGGAAGGTGGAGCTAGGCAGTGAGTAGTTCCTCTGGAGAGTTCAGCAAGTACAGGTCTGAGTACAGAGTCGAACTCAGTCTAGTCTAGAGACCTCAGCTAATAGTTCAGCAGTGGAGCACGAGGCTCCTGCAAGCTAGACTCAGGGAGCTCAGTTAGAGCCCAAGGCGTGCCGACGCCATAAGAGCGGTGAAGCGCGGCAAACTGCTGCTAGTGTGTATAGCCTAGTGAGGGCCTCGAGCGAGGCTGAAGGCTAGAGGAGTAAGCGAGCTTCATAGGGGGCAGAGGAGCTTAACCAGCTCACCCCAGAAAACATATATCGGACACCGGGTCCGCGTCTACAGGGCCGTATATCCCCTGTAGAGATAACCGGAGACCCCTGGAAGACTTCAGGTCCCAGGATCTCCTAAGAGCCAGGAGTCGCGGAGGCCCCGCAAGCTGGGAGCTCGTACTCCAAGAGAAGACCCTACCACAAAGTCAGCCGGTGCAGGACAGAGACAAAGTTAGGCCTAGCTCCAGGCAGGTCAGAAACTTACTACACAAAGGCAAGAAACAGGAGGCCCTATACCCGCTCACTGGGGAGAATCCTGATAGGCTCCCTTCACCCTACAGTGCTCCCGAATGTGCCTGGACTTCCATCAGTAAAAGGTACTGAAGTGAACTGTGTGTTTGCCTATCCTTCTTCTGACCCGGCTGGGTCTCCTCTGTCCTGCATCCCTACATCCACGCTGCCCTGAGGCCTAGCTCCACCTGTGGGGAGCTATACCACCCAAGCTGCCTTAACACCGGCCTCAGTGAGCTGCCACAGTACTGGTGATCCTCACCAGACACCACAGGTGGCGTCACAAACTTTCATATCATTATCCACCCTTTTAAAGAGAGGCCCAGGGTACGGGCCTGGGAGCCGACTACCGCGACATCCCCAAGACCAGGCAACAAGGCCCGGGCGCCGAGTCATCCCCATCCCCTGGGCGTGTCAAATGCATGGGGATATAATAAAAACTTCAGGTTTCCAATAAATTAAAAAAGATGTGGGACCTACTTTACCAAAGGCGCCCCTACCCAAGACCTGGCGGATGTGGAAGCGGCTGATGTTAAGCCTGGCATAGGGGCTGGATAATCCAGGGTCTCCGCTGCATCCAGGTGTTGGCTCCTCCAATCCGTTGTTGGCTCCTCTCCTCTTCTTTGTGATCTTCTTGAATCCGGTCATGCTGTTCTCTTCTCTCTTCCTCTTCTTCTCCTCGCTCTGCTCTCCATGTCCAGTCGACGCCATTCTCAGTTATATCTTCCCGCCTGTAGACCTCCGTCCGATCGCTTCAGCCGACAGTAGAAAGTAAACGGCAGTTGGTCGTGTGCAGGTGATGTCAGAGGTGACGGAACCTCAGGTGGCCCCTGCCAGGCAGCGGCTCATGGCCTGCTCTGCCCTATACACTGATGTGGGCATCATGGGTGACAGTGTAGAGTCCAGAGGAACGGCACAGAACTTCATGGTTTCATTATCATTCCATTTTATAACATACTTTTTTTTGTCCAATGTTATTTATTACCGTTGCACAGATTTTTTTAGCTTTCTTTTATTTTATCCATGTCTCATTTTCCTTTATCTTATTAATTCTCCCAAGTGTTTATTCCACCAAAGTGCTGCGCCCCCAGTGCCACCCAGCCGGCACTACTGCATCTCTTCCTGCACTATTATATACTCTGTATAATCAGCAATTTCTACCAATTATTACCTCTTACCATTATCAGTGAGATTGTTCCTATATCAGCGCCAGTCATGGTGCCCAATAGAGAAAAGGAGAGGAGATAATATACTTTAATATAACAGCCAACACCAGACTGGACAGGTGTCATGGAAGCCTGTGCTAGCATTTCTTCTGCGGTGTTGCTATCAGTGTGTCAAGAGTGGGAGAAGAGGGTTGCATTGACAATCCAGCACAATGGGCAGCATTTTGAACACATTTTATAAGTGGTCATAAACTTGTAAAAAAATCATGAAAAATAAAGTTATGTTAAAACCAAGCACACCATTGTTTTTTTTTATGAAATTAGCAATAAGTTTGATGTGTCACATAACGATCTTCACATTGAAAAAAGTAAAGTTGGATCCAAAATGGCTGACTTCAAAATGGCCGCCATGGTCACCACCCATCTGGAAAAGTTTTCCCCCTCCCATATACTAATGTGCCACAAACAGGAAGTTAATATCACCAACCATTCCCATTTAATTTAGGTGTATCCATATAAATGGCCCACCCTGTACAGTGTGGATGGCGTCTTATAGCGCTATTGTACTGTATGTGGTTACTGTGTGCGGGGGATACGTGGTGGCACAGTCACTTATACAGAGGTCCTGACTGGCACTGGTATAAGGCACTCTGGTTGGGGCTGGTCCGCCATTTGCACCATGTAATGAGCATGTGGCCGGCTGTGGATGACAATGTTATGTAGGGAAACAAAAAAGAGAAAAAGGGGTACATGTAATAGGCACCAAGTATTCTGAATACACAATAAAGATCAAACCACAAAGGTTGAAAAAATACATCTAAATTTTATTTAGAACACTGAACACACACCAATAATTAAAACATACTTAAAACCATGTAGAAAATCATCTAAAAAAAGAATGCAACAACATCTTTCGAACATTGCCCTGGAGGATATTCATCTGAAGGCGCAAAAACAAATTTCTACTGTGGCGATGCATTACTTACAATATCATTATTGTGAGGCTGTGTGCCCATGATGCGTTTTTTAAGCGTTTCTGCAGCGGCAAAAACGCTTCAGAAACGCTTAAAAAATGCATGGTAGAAGGCCTGCCATGTTCCCCAATGATAATCCGCTGCGGATTATCATTGCGGAAAAAAACGCAGCACTACCAATTATTTTGCGGAAGCGCTGCGTTTTCGCCGCCATTGACTTGCATTGGAACGCATACATTCCGCTTCACTAGATAAGTACATGCGGAATACATGCATTCAATGTGCGGATGGTACCCAGGTCTAGAGGAGAGGAGACTCTCTTCTGGACCCGGGTACCATAGAAACTGTGAAAAAAAGAATAAAATAAAAAATAAATATTATATTTACCTTCTGACGGCCCCCGCTGCGCTCTTCCTTTCATGCCGGCAGCTCGCGATGGACTGAAGGACCTGCGCTGACATCATAGTCATGTGACGGGTCACGCGACGCTGACGTCGGCAGGTCCTTCAGTGTACTGCTGCCAGAACGGAGGGAAGCAAGACACCAGGGGCCATCGGAAGGTAAGTATATATTTATTTTTTTATTTTTTACCATTCTTTCGGTCACACTATATAAATCCATGCTGTTTGCATGGATTTATATAGTGTGACCAAGTTGTCAAGTACTTTTCCAAGTGATGCTAAAATCGCTTGGAAAACGCTTGTCAACCCGCATGCGGAAATACATGTGAAGAACGCTTCACTTCCGCTTGTCCCTGGCTGGAAAAACGTATGTACAATCCACATGTACAATCCGCATGTACAATCCGCATGTACACTCCGCATGTACACTCCGCATGTACAATCCGCATGTACAATCCGCATGTACACTCCGCATGTACACTCCGCATGTACAATCCGCATGTACAATCCGCATGTACACTCCGCATGTACAATCCGCATGTACAATCCGCATGTACACTCCGCATGTACAATCCTGAGCATTTCTGCATTGTGGGCACATAGCCTAAGACTAGAGGGACAATGGCCTCTGGCCTGGATTGTATACCTCATAATATCCGTGGAGGAGATGTTACACCAGCCTTATTATGTCTGGACTCCAGGTGGATATATAAAATGAACTGTGTGTCCCCTAAAGGTATCAACAAGGATCTCCTATTCTCGAATTTCTATAAAAGATAGGGACTTTATTATGTGTGCTCTTTTCGGTGAACACATAATAATGCCCTTAATCAGTACTGATTGTATTTGGTGGGATGTTTTGTGACATCCAAACCAAAACAGCAATTTATGAACAATAATTGTGGGATCTTCTGAGTATTAGGGAGAAGGGAACTGTATTTGCTGAGAACTTTGCAATATTGAGGTTTGTTTTTGTATTCTTTGTCTGTATTTATTCATATTGGCACAATGCAGTAATGTCTGTACTATCTGCCCTTACCATTAGTAGGCTAAGTACTTCTGTATTTTCCCTTTTTTGGTGTGTATTGAGACCTTGTTCCTTCCTTTAGGCCATTTCTGGTCGTGCGTCTCAGTGTGGACCGCATGCCCTTTCTATGTAAAACTTCTTTCCCTTCCCACGTCATTTCCGGTGACTGAGTTACCTTTGGCGATATGCCTGAGTGTCACATTAATAGTTCGCTACTTACCCTATGTAGTCTACGATGGTGCGGTCTATTGTGACGCACATAACCAATTAGGTATCCACCACCATCTCCCAGTGGCTGGAGACGCATTGGGGTATTGCCATTTCCGGTACTGCGTGTCATCGTGACACGCATGCCAGATGTGGGTGGTACCTCTCTGCTTCACTTCCGGCTGGGTGGTTATCTCCGGCAATGCTTCTCAGTGTGATACGCACGCCGGTAGCATGTAGTCCGCGCCATACCCCCCCAGGTAGTGCGGTCTTTTCAACACGCACGGTTGGTGGGACATTAGCATGGATCCAGTATTATCTGGATCGGGGCTTATGCATTGGATCTTGTGTGTGAGGTACTGCTCACCCTCGCCTTATTCTGGTGCTGTTTTTTCCTTTTTCTCCTTTTGTCCAGTCTGCTATTGACTAACAGGTGCCTTTTGGTTATATATACCACCTATAACCTAACACTGACACTATACCCCTGAGGAAGCCACGGCAGTGGCGTAATGCGTGGGGCTTCGTTTGGTGTCATCTTCTCTCCCTCTGTGAACAATTGTGGTCTGTATTACATATGTACTCCTCTTATCTTTTCCTATATATTATTGATTGGCTCTAGGTTAGAAAAGCTTTATATCCATACATGGATTACCTAGATTGCGGTACTTATAATTGAATATACTTATCAGACTAATATATCTGTGTTCAGATGTTGGGGAGTATTAAGTATTAATTAATTATTATATGGACCCTATATATATTTCTATATATTACACACTTTTTAGGGGATTTACTACATGGTTTTAAGTATGTTTTAATTATTGGTGTGTGTTCAGTGTTCTAAATAAAATGTATATGTAGTTTTTCAATCTTTATTGTGTATTCAGAATACTTGGTACCCATTACATGCACCCCTTGTTCTCTTTTTTGTTTCCCTGTATCCCTTTTTGGGGGTTTTGGCACAGTATTCCATTATAGAACATGTGGTGCCAGGACAGCTCTTTGCTTTCTGGTGATGTTATGTAGTCACAGTGGCTACTATTCCATGTGTACTAAGCAAGAAGGGTGTTATATGTGCCCAGATATAGAATATACTATGTATGAAGACAGGAATACGGTGACATTGGGGAAGTATATAATAAAGCCATCAGTGTTATATATAATACAGGTTGTACCGTTACCAATGGCCGATCACACGCACTGAATACACTATCATTTACTGCTGCAGTCAGTGATTAGTTATATATAGGTGGATTGTCACCTTTAGGCCACGGCCCCACTATCAGTATTCGGTCAGTATTTTTTTCTCAGGAGTGGGAGCCAAAACCAAGAGTGGGTGATAAATGCAGAATTGGTGACTTGTTTCTATTCTACCTTTTCTCTGATTGTTCCTCACCTGGTTTTAGCTCCCACTCCTGAAAAAAAATACTGACCGAATACTGACCAAATACTGATAGTGGTGCCCTGTCCTTATTGTAATTCAGGACAATTCTTGCCGATCGTGCACTTGGCTGCGCACACCTCACTCCACAGGGAGCACTTGATATTTTACACTTGTGTGGTGAATAGACACAGACATGGGTAGATGAGTGTTTGGTTTCCACAGTGTGCCGGATACTCGTTACCTTATTGAGCATCAGCATTGGGTGGGGTCTGTCTACTTGTGTCCCAAACACAGTTATAGGGATGCACAGTGACGGCCGTATCCCATCTGCGTCAGTACAAGTGTCCCTGATGGATGTTCTCTGGCCCGTGGATGAGCTCGGCTAAGTCCGGCTTATATCTGGTAAACATTCACCAGTGGAGTCCAACTCTCCTAACTTGAGAGACTCTCAATGTCTTTGATAGCACAGGTTAAAATGATGATGACCGGCCATCTTTCATTACGATTCCACATTATTTTTAACTATATCCATGTCCTCAGGTACAGAGAAGGCACAATTACTATGCGGAGGCACAGAGGGAGGCACTATTACTATTTACAGGCAAAGATGGGGACACTATTGTCTTATGAAGGTACAGAGGGGGATTATTGTCTTAAGGAGACACAGAGGGGGCGTTATTGTTATATGGAGGCACAGAGGGGGCACTATTGATATATGGAGGCACAATGGGGCCACTATTGATATATAGAGGCACAGAGGGGGCTCTATTGTTATATGGAGGCAAAATGGGGGCATTATTGCTATAAGTTTATGATACGCCCCCAGGGCAATGGGGTACTCGGCAGCCGGGCCTATGAATGCTGGTGGGGGATATGTCACAGTGGCTGTCCTGGTCCGTGGCCCAGGGTGGTCAACCAAAAAGGGGATTGGAACTTGGATAAAAATAAAGTAAATAGTTTGTGACGCCACCTGTGGTACCTGGTAAGGATTACCAGCGCTGCTGCCGACCTCTGGGGGTTGATGGGATGGCAGCTGGGATGTTTCTGCTCACCATAGGTGGATCGAGCCCCCGGAGCAGTGTGGAGTTTGATAGTGGGTGGTGATGCTGGGGCTCGTAGTGCAGGCGGGATGGCGCAGCAGGAGTAATTGACAGAGATAGGGGATTCGCTTCAATACCTTTACTGGTGCGGATGTCAGGTACGGTCCAGGGTACTCAGTAGGATGGGTGCACTTCAGGACTTCTCCCCAGTGAGCGGGTATAAGGCCTCCAGGTCCGTGTCTGCCTCTCTGTATGCTCCTGGCCAGCCTGCAACTGGGCCTAGCTTATGTGTCGTGCTGTTCCTTCACCTGTCGCTCAGTAGTAGGACCTTCTGCTGGCAACCACTATCCCTGGTAACGCTGGAGCCTTCGTGGTTCCTGGTCCTGTGATGGGTCTAGCTTCAGGTCTGCCAGGGACTTGTAGTCCTCCTGGAATGCCGGTGATCCCTACTGGGTATAAAGGAACCCTGTAGGCGCGGACCCGGTGTCCGGTTTGTATATCGGGGTGAGCCTATGATGCTCCTCTGCCCCCTCAACTCCTCTCTCCTTTCTCCTCTTGCCTTTGGCCACACTCGGGGCCCTCAGAACTCAGCAGCAGACGAGCTGCGTCTTCGCTGCTCTCAGCGTCAGCACGCTCTCCGACTCTCTCTGTCTGAACTAACAACTAACTGAGCTGCCTGGCTCCACCCTCCATATATATATCCCTTACGGGCTCCTTCTGGTTGTATGAGGTGGAAAGGTGGAGGTGTTTGTATGTAATGAGGGCCTTTTGTGGAGAAGAATGGCCATGCACCCTGGGGCCTGTGGTACCTGTGCACAGCAGGGTGCCTCATTTGCACAGAGAGAGCACTATTGCTATATGGAGGCATAGAGGAGACAGTATTGCTATATGGAGACACAGGGGAGCACTATTGCTATATGGAAGCATAATAGGGGCACTATTGCTATATGGAAGAACAGAGGGGGGCACTATTGCTATATGGAGGAACAGAGGGGGGCACTATTGCTATATGGAGGCACAATGGAGGCATTATTGCTATATGGAGGCACAGAGGGGGGCAGTATTGCTATATGGAGGCATAGAGGGGGGCCTTATTGCTATATGGAAGAACAGAGGGGGGCACTATTGCTATATGGAGGAACAGAGGGGGGCACTATTGCTATATGGAGGAACAGAGGGGGGCACTATCGCTATATGGAGGAACAGAGGGGGGCACTATTGCTATATGGAGGCACAGAGAGGGGCCTTATTTCTACATGGAAGAACAGAGGGGGGCACTATTGCTATATGGAGGCATAGAGGGAGGCACTATTGCTAAATGGAGGCACAGAGGGGGGCAATATTGCTATATGGAGGCATAGAGGGGGGCACTATTGTTATATGGAGGAACAGAGGGGGGCACTCTTGCTATATGGATTCACAGAGGGGGGCACTATTGCTATATGGAGGCCCAGTGAGGCCTCTATTGCTTTATGGATGCACAGAGGGGGGGGGGCACTAGTGCTATATGGAGGCACAGAGGGGGGCACTATTGCTATATGCAGGGCTGGCGTTAGGGCCAGGCAGACTAGGCATCTGCCTAGGGCCCCCACTCTCCCAGGGGCCCCCAACCAGTGGTGTGCCACTAATATCGGAACATCACGCAGCCGCTATGGGGCCCGTGAGTGTTCGGGGCCAGTGCCAGCGCTGCCCCCCCTCCCCTGCATCACGTATTCAACTGTATTGGCATCATAGATACTGGTACAGTTGAAAGCATTGATGCAAGAGAGAGCATCATGTGATGCTCCCTCTCCCATCATTCCCTCTCTGCCTCTGACGCAGCGGCACGATGATGTCACTTCATCACCCGCCGGGCAGTGGAGCTGCTGCGATGCGCTGTTGAGACCGGAGGAACGAGGAGAGGTAAGTATTGTATTTATTTTTTACATCAGTGAGTAAATGGTGGCCATAATGCTGGAAGATTGTGGGTCTGCATTATACTGTATGGGGAGGCGCCGCATTATACTGTATGGGGAGGGGCCGCATTATACTGTATGGGGAGGGGCCGCATTATAATGTATGGGGAGGGGCCACATTATACTGTATGGGAGGCTGCATTATACTATATGGGGCTGCATTATACTGTATGGGGAGGGGCCACATTATACTGTATGGGAGGCTGCATTATACTATATGGGGCTGCATTATACTGTATTGGGAGGGGCCGCATTATACTGTATGGGAGGCTGCATTATACTATATGGGGCTGCATTATACTGTATGTGGGGCTGCATTATACTGTATGGAGGCTACATTACATGATATGGGGCTGCATTATACTTTATGGGGGGGTGGTTGCACTATACTATATAGAGGCTACATTATACTATATGGTGCTGCATTATACTGTATGGGGAGGGGCCGCATTATACTGTATGGGATGCTGCATTATACTATATGGGGGCTACATTTTACAATATGGGGCTGCATTATACTGTATGGGGGGCTGCATTATACTATATGGAGGCATATGGGGCTGCATTATACTATATGGAGGCTACATTATACTATATGGGGGCTGCATTATGTTATATGAGCATGCATTATACTAGAGGGGGCTACATTATACTATATGGGGGCTACATTATATTATATGGGCATGCATTATACTATATGGGGGGCTGCATGATACCATATGAGGCTACATTATATTATATGTGCATGCATTATACTGTATGGGATGCTGCATTATACTATATGGGGGCTACATTTTACAATATGGGGCTGCATTATACTGTATGGGGGCTGCATTATACTATATGGAGGCATATGGGGCTGCATTATACTATATGGAGGCTACATTATACTATATGGGGGCTGCATTATGTTATATGAGCATGCATTATACTAGAGGGGGCTACATTATACTATATGGGGGCTACATTATATTATATGGGCATGCATTATACTATATGGGGGGCTGCATTATACCATATGAGGCTACATTATATTATATGTGCATGCATTATACTAGATGGGGGGGCTGCATTATAACTATATGGGGCTACATTATATTATATTGGTACACATTATACTATATGGGGGCATATGGGGCTGCATTATACTGTATGGGGGCTGCATTATACTATATGGGGGCATATATGGCTGCATTATACTGTATGGGGGGCTACATTATACTATATGGGGGCATATGGGGCTGCATTATACTATATGGGCGTTACATTATATTATATGGGCCAGCATTTTACTGTATTTGGGGGGCTGCATTATACTATATGGGGGCTACATTATACTATATTAGGGCTGTATTATATTATATGGGCATGCATTATACTAGATGGGGGGCTGCATTATACTATATGGGGCTACATTATATTATATGTGCATGCATCATAATAGATGGGGGCCTGCATTATACTCTATTGGGGCCTGCATTATACTCTATGGGGGCCACATTATATTATATGTGCATGCATAATACTAGATGGGAGCTGCATTATATTATATGGGGCAGCATTATACTATATGAGGGCCTGCATTATACTATATGCAGCTGCATTATACTCTATGGAGGCTGCATTATACTCTATGGAGGCAGCACTATACTCTGTGGGCAATATTGTACTCTGTGGGGGTGGTATTATACTCTGTCAAGGACTATAGGGCTGCATTATACTGTATGGAGGACTATGGGGAGTGCATTATACTATAAGGAGGCCTATGGGGAGTGCACTATACTATATGGATGACTATTGGGAGTGCATTATACTGTATGGAGGAATATTGGTGAGTGCATTATACTGTATGGAGTTTTATGGGGAGTGCATTATACTATATGGAGGACTATGGGGAGTGCATTATACTGTATGGGGGATTATGGGGAGTGCATTATACTATATGGAGGACTATGGGGAGTGTATTATACTATATGGAGGAATAATGTGAGTGCATTATACTGTATGGAGGACTATGGGGAGTGCATTATACTGCATGGAGGACTATGGGGAGTGCATTATACTGTATAGAGGACAATGAGGAGTGTATTTTAATATATTGATGATTATAGGGCACATTATACTGTCTGGAGGACTATGGAGAGTGCATTATACTGTATGGGGGACAATGAGGAGTGTATTACACTATGTGGAGGACTATGGGGAGTGCATTATACTGTATAGAGGACTATGAGGAGTGTATTATACTATATGGAGGACTATAGGGCACATTATACTATATGGAGGACTATATGACACATTATACTGTATGGAGTCCTATGGGGAGTGCATTATACTGTATGGAGGACTATAAGGAGTGCATTATACTGTATGGAGGACTATGAGGAGTGTATTATACTATATGGAGGACTATAGGACACATTATACTGTATGGAGGACTATGGGGAGTGTATTATAAATATATGGAGGAATATGGGGAGTACATTATACTGTATGGAGGACTATGGGGAGTGTATTATAAATACAGTTATATGAAAAAGTTTGGGCACCCCTATTAATCTTAAGCTTAATATTTTCTTAAAATTGGTGTTTTTGCAACAGCTATTTCAGTTTGATATATGTAATAACTGTTGGACACAGTAATGTTTCTGCCTTGAAATGAGGTTTATTGTACTAACAGAAAATGTGCAATCTGCATTCAAACAAAATTTGACAGGTGCATAAGTATGGGCACCCTTATCATTTTATCATTTAAATACTCCTACCTACTTTTTACTGACTTACTAAAGCACTTTTTTTTGTTTTGTAACCTCATTGAGCTTTGAACTTCATAGCCAGGTGTATGCAATCATGGGAAAAGCTACTTAAAGTAGCCACTTGCAAGTTGTTCTCCTGTTTGAATCTCCTCTGAAGAGTGGCATCATGGGCTCCTCAAAACAACTGTCAAATGATCTGGAAACAAAGATTATTCAACATAGTTGTTCAGGGGAAGGATACAAAAAGCTGTCTCAGAGATTTAATCTGTCAGTTTCCACTGTGAGGAACATAGTAAGGAAATGGAAGAACACAGGGACAGTTCTTGTTAAGGCCAGAAGTGGCAGGCCAAGGAAAACATCAGAAAGGCAGAGAAGAAGAATGGTGAGATCAGTCAAGGACAATCCTCAGACCACCTCCAGAGAGCTGCAGCATCAACTTCCTGCAGATGTTGTCACTGTGCATCGGTCAACTATACAACGCACTTTGCACAAGGAGAAGCTGTATGGGAGAGTGATGCGAAAGAAGCCGTTTCTGCAAGCACGCCACAAACAGAGTCGGCTGAGGTATGCAAAAGCACATTTGGAGAAGCCAATTTCTTTTTGGAAGAAGGTCCTGTGGACTGATGAAACAAAGATTGAGTTGTTTGGTCATACAAAAAGGCGTTATGCATGGCGGCAAAAAAACACAGCATTCCAAGAAAAACACTTGCTACCCACAGTAAAATTTGGTGGAGGTTCCATCATGCTTTGGGGCTGTGTGGCCAATGCCGGCACCGGGAATCTTGTTACAGTTGAGGGACGCATGGATTCCACTCAGTATCAGCAGATTCTTGACAATAATGTTCAAGAATCAGTGATAAAGTTGAAGTTACGCAGGGGATGGATCTTTCAGCAAGACAATGATCCAAAACACCGCTCCAAATCTACTCAGGCATTCATGCAGAGGAACAATTACAATGTTCTGGAATGGCCATCCCAGTCCCCAGACCTGAATATCATTGAACATTTGTGGGATCATTTGAAGAGGGCTGTCCATGCTCGGCGACCATCAAACTTAACTGAACTGGAATTGTTTTGTAAAGAGGAATGGTCAAAAATACCTTCATCCAGGATCCAGGAACTCATTAAAAGCTACAGGAAGCGACTAGAGGCTGTTATTTTTGCAAAAGGAGGATCTACTAAATATTAATGTCACTTTTCTGGTGGGGTGCCCATACTTATGCACCTGTCAAATTTTCTTTGAATGCAGATTGCACATTTTCTGTTAGTACAATAAACCTCATTTCAAGGCAGAAACATTACTGTGTCCAACAGTTATTACATAGATCAAACTGAAATAGCTGTTGCAAAAACACCAATTTTTATAAAACAATAAGCTTAAGATTAATAGGGGTGCCCAAACTTTTTCATATAACTGTATATGGAGGAATATGGGGAGTGCATTATACTGTATGGAGGACTATGGGGAGTGCATTATACTGTATGGAGGATTATGGGGAGTGCAATATACTATATGGAGGACTACTGGGAGTGCATTATACTATATGGAGGACTACGGGGAGTGTATTATACTATATGGAGGACTACGTGGAGTGCATTATACTATATGGAGGACTTTGGGGAGTGCATTATACTGTATAGAGGACTACGAGGAGTGTATTATATTATATGGAGGACTATAGGGCACATTATACTATATGGAGGACTATAGGACACATTATACTGTATGGAGGACTATGAAGAGTGTATTATAGTATGTGGAGGACTATGGGATGCTTTATACTAAACAAGCAAAATGCTGCTCATTCATCAAGTGATTGGATTGTTTATACCGGAACAAAAACCATTGTTCTCAGCAGCACATCGCCCTGTGAAAACTGCAGATATGCTGATAACATGATATGTATGGGGACAGATTGATCTATTAGTGATTGTACTGTGCCCATCATTCTTCCCCAGCCAGTGTAAAGAGGCCGGGAAACAAGCACGGAACGATTTCAATGTTGTCGATCACACTCGTTTAACGGCCTGAACTCAGCGCACCATCACAATGCTTCTGTGTGATGGTGCAATATGTGAGCATTGGGGGCCCCACTTTAAACTTTTGCCCAGGGCCCCACTTTATCTAAAACCGGCCTTGGCACAATGGGGGCACTATTGCTATATGAAGGCACAGAGGGGCACTATTGCTATAAGGAGGCACAGAGCAGGGCAGTATCACTATATGGAGGCACTATTGCTATATGAAGGCAAAGAGGGGGCACTATTGCTATATGAAGGCAAAGAGAGAGCCCTATTGCTATATGGAGGCACAGAATGAGGCACTATTGCTATATTAAGGCACAGAGGGGGGCACTATTGCTATATGAAGGCACAGAGGGGGCATTGTTGCTATATGGAGGCACAATGGGGGCACTATTGCTATAAGGAGCCACAAAGGGGGGCAATATTGCTTTATGGAGGCACAGAGGGGGCACTATTGCTTTATGAAGGCACAGAGGGGTACTACTGCTATATGTAGGCACAGAGGGGGTACTATTTCTATATAGAGGCACAGAGGGGGCATTATTGCTATATGGAGGTACAGAGGGGGAACTATTGCTATATGGAGGTGTAGCACCCTGAGGATTCGGCTGCTACAGGGGTATTGCACCTCAACCCAGAGGTGTGATATTCCACTCCCGGGCAAGGATGGAGAGTGGAACTGAGCTCGGTAGGCTGCATGCACTACACACATCCCATTTCCGAGGAGCAGACCGACGGTACTCCCACTTAGAAATGTGCAGGTACGACCGAGTCTGTTCCTGGCTGGAGTGGGAGGGGGGTGGTACATCCCAAGTAGTGTAGGGGCAGATAGGGGGAGCAGCCTGGGTAAAGATAGGAGCTCATTGGGTGCTGGTCACCTGAGCTCACACATAGAGGGTGTATATAAGGTGGGCACCAACTAAGAACAGGGTCAGATGCAGAGAACAAGTCAGCAAGCAGAGGAGAAGAGAGACCCAGAGTGAGAGAGGAGAAGAGAGACCCAGAGGGGGAAACAGAAAAAAAAGGACTCCAAGAACCCAACTTAAATCCCCGGGTGAAGAGTCGGCACAGGGTACCGGAACCCAAGCTGGTGGGGGCAAAAACACACCCTAGCCAGAGACCGGAGGCCGTGGGCAGCATCTGCCACGGCCACCCATCACATCCACCCCGAAGGCACACCACATGAAGGGTCAGGGAACCCAAGGCCAAGGGTGTCCCAACAGAAGGCCCGAGGGAGCTGGACCTAGGTGGATCACTGGTGGGGACGGCCAGAGAACGGGACAGAAGGAGAGCTCAGGGCCACGCTCCGGACTTGTTTGGGGGTTGGCTGGATCCAGGACCTGGTGGACGCAGCACGGCTCGGGTGGTCACTCGAAGCTGGAGTGACCAGTACAACATCTGCAGTAAGTAAACACCCTTAACTGCACAACCCGACTCTGTCTTCATTGCCGTCTGCACCGCACCACCACAACCCCCATCCTCTGCACCTGTCCCCCCTGAGGCTATACCCCTCCCGTTGGGGGTTATCCCACCAAGCTGCGCACCCACCATCAGCCTCAGCGGACCCTGCTGCAGCGGCGGCCACAGTGACCGCATCACAACGGGTGGCGTAGTCGACACAAAAGAACTCTTAATAACATCTGTAGGACTGCCACATAACACTGAGTTTGACGCCCTGGGCACGGGCCGGGTCACAGCCGCTCGGAGACTACAACCCCCCATCTGATCCGGTGCCGGGTATTCCCCTCAAAAAGGAATATGTCCCAGGGGGCGCGTCAACTTTGGCGTAGTCGGCAGGATACCGTGCCCGCAACAACCGGGTACTGCGTGCCTGAAGAAAAGTTCACCGTTACCTTAAAAAGAAGTCTCCCGCCGGTTCCGGAGGGTCCCCGCCATCGGACTCCATCACAGATCGATTCCTGCCGGTTGTCCGCCATTAACAGCTTTTTCCCGCCATCTGCAGAGTTTCCCGCCACTGGGAGACGATTCCCGCCATTTCCAAAGGTTTCCCGCCTTGGAAGAGCGGACGCCATTATGGGCGTGCCAGAGGGTGGTGAGAGGCCGCCTCCCATCGTGGGCCAGGACCGAAAATGGCGCCAAAAGTGGAAACCGCCCCCACCAACAGAGACTGTGATGCTAGAGGTGTCTGTCAGCGTGAAAGAACTGCCCCTGGAGCTGACAATCACCAAGTGGCCCCGGGACCGCCCTCGAAGTGGGAGGACTGAGAAGAAAAGAACGAAGATGGGTGCCGCCTGGAGCAGTCTGGAGCGAGCGCACCCGGAGACAAGAAGTCTAACGAGGAGTCTGGAGCGAGCGCACCCGGAGGCAAGAAGCCTGGAGAGGAGTGGCGGAGGAGCTTGCCCGGAGATGGAGAGAAAGCAGAACAGCACCGGCCCGCTGGCCAGGAGTCTGCTAGAGACCGAGGAAGAAGAGCAGAGCAGCACCGACCCGTTGGTCAGGAGCCTGCTGGAAACCACGACCCCACTAGGCCTAGTGGAGGTCCTTGCACAGCTCCCCCGAGACCGGGAGTGTGCACAGACTGCCCTGGAGGGCCTCGCACGGAGGATGGCCCGGGTACAGCGAGAGACATTGGCGGAATGGAGCCGGGAGATGGCCCAGCAAGCTGAGACCAGTCAACGGAGCACGCTACCCTGGAAGAGGAAACAGACCGCCTCTGAGGATGGCGCGGGAGGACCAAAGGCCGGAGACGGCGCCGAGAAGGGAGCCGGACGCAAGGAGGCAGGTAAAGGGGACGCCTATACCCCAAGCCGGGAAACCGCCCACCTGCCCCCGCTCCCCGTCGCAGAGCCCGAGAGTCCCCCTGCTGTGCCCGTAGCCGCCATGTCACCGCTATGGACTAGGCCCCGACCGGAAGCCGCCGCAGCGACCCCTGTGACGTCACGCGCCTCGACCCGGAGCGTGACAAAGCAGGAAATACCACCAGCCTGGTCGCGAGGCCTAGTACCCCCGGGCGCCGCATCACCAACAGCGCCCCCTACCTCCGCGGAGCCTCCGGCCTGGCCGCAAGGCCAGGTAGCCCAGGGCGCCGCCGTCCTAACGGTGCCCTTCACCTTCCAGGTGCCCCAGGCCTGGCCGCAAGGCCTGGGCAACCCGGGCGCCACCACCACCGCGCCCGCGCCCGTAAAACCAAGGGTGCCACACCTGGGGGAGGACTTGTTCAGCCAGCTCACATGGCCGGACGGGCGGCCCTTCATCTGGCCCGAAGAATTCCATGAGCTGGAACGGCAGCGGAGACTAGGGCCCTTGTGTGAGCCCCTGATTCCGGCTCCGAAGCCCGTGGCACGGATCTCGCCCCCGCTTGAAGAGGCCCAATTTGAGTGGGACCCCACCGGAGAAGACCTAATGGGGTTCACTCAGGAAACCAGGGCAGCTGCAGCGGAGCGTGCTGAGTGTTGCCGACAGCAGCTCGAAGAGTTTGCGAGGGAGCGGAGAGAGAGGTGGGTCCGAGAACAGCAGGCCCAAGTACGGAGTGCCGAGCAGAAGAGCCGGACCAGGAGGGACCCCCGTGCAGCGCATTGTCCCCGCACCATCGGGACAGTGATCAAGTTCAACCAGCAGCATGGGTGGGGCTTCATCCGAGACAACAACACCCCCGGCGACGTCTTTGTCACGCGCAGAGACGTGGAGTCCCATCTGCCGGAGGGGCACAGAGGTCGTGACCTCTACATCGGAGACGAGGTCACCTTCACCCGGCACAAGTGTGCCAAAGGACCTTACGCCCTCCACGTACACCGCCTGACGGAGGAGGAGTTGCGGTGCGAGGAGGAGGAGCAAGAGGACCCGGACGGGTCTGAAGTTACAACCAGCTACAAGCAAAGAGCAGGAGGAAGACGCCGTTGAGTGCGGCAGAGCAGGAGATGTAAATAGTTACCCGACCGGGTACTAAAGAAACTGTTGCTACATATATATATAGTCCCCGTTGGGACCAGCATGAGTGAACTATTTACCCGTTATTCCGTAATCCCACAGGCTGAGGACTGTGAGCAGCCATTCCCTGTCCCTCCTTACCTGGCCGAGGACTGAGAGCGGCCATACCCCTGTATATAGTTGCGCTTCCTAAAGCGCCCCCTACTGGTTTTATAGGAAAACCAGTTTTCCAGAGAGACTGTCGCACTTTACCCGGTCACACGTTGCACAGTGACCGGAGGAGGAGCCAGAGGCGACGAGAATGTTTTATTTGCTAATATATGTTGTTTTATATGTTTATGAAAAAAAAAAAAAAAAAATGTATGTTTTTGGTGTTATTTATGTCTTACAGCCCGAGGACGTGCTGTGATTTACCAGGGGGGAATGTAGCACCCTGAGGATTCGGCTGCTACAGGGGTATTGCACCTCAACCCAGAGGTGTGATATTCCACTCCCGGGCAAGGATGGAGAGTGGAACTGAGCTCGGTAGGCTGCATGCACTACACACATCCCATTTCCGAGGAGCAGACCGACGGTACTCCCACTTTGAAATGTGCAGGTACGACCGAGTCTGTTCCTGGCTGGAGTGGGAGGGGGGTGGTACATCCCAAGTAGTGTAGGGGCAGATAGGGGGAGCAGCCTGGGTAAAGATAGGAGCTCATTGGGTGCTGGTCACCTGAGCTCACACATAGAGGGTGTATATAAGGTGGGCACCAACTAAGAACAGGGTCAGATGCAGAGAACAAGTCAGCAAGCAGAGGAGAAGAGAGACCCAGAGTGAGAGAGGAGAAGAGAGACCCAGAGGGGGAAACAGAAAAAAAAGGACTCCAAGAACCCAACTTAAATCCCCGGGTGAAGAGTCGGCACAGGGTACCGGAACCCAAGCTGGTGGGGGCAAAAACACACCCTAGCCAGAGACCGGAGGCCGTGGGCAGCATCTGCCACGGCCACCCATCACATCCACCCCGAAGGCACACCACATGAAGGGTCAGGGAACCCAAGGCCAAGGGTGTCCCAACAGAAGGCCCGAGGGAGCTGGACCTAGGTGGATCACTGGTGGGGACGGCCAGAGAACGGGACAGAAGGAGAGCTCAGGGCCACGCTCCGGACTTGTTTGGGGGTTGGCTGGATCCAGGACCTGGTGGACGCAGCACGGCTCGGGTGGTCACTCGAAGCTGGAGTGACCAGTACAACATCTGCAGTAAGTAAACACCCTTAACTGCACAACCCGACTCTGTCTTCATTGCCGTCTGCACCGCACCACCACAACCCCCATCCTCTGCACCTGTCCCCCCTGAGGCTATACCCCTCCCGTTGGGGGTTATCCCACCAAGCTGCGCACCCACCATCAGCCTCAGCGGACCCTGCTGCAGCGGCGGCCACAGTGACCGCATCACAACGGGTGGCGTAGTCGACACAAAAGAACTCTTAATAACATCTGTAGGACTGCCACATAACACTGAGTTTGACGCCCTGGGCACGGGCCGGGTCACAGCCGCTCGGAGACTACAACCCCCCATCTGATCCGGTGCCGGGTATTCCCCTCAAAAAGGAATATGTCCCAGGGGGCGCGTCAGAGGCACAGAGGGGGAACTATTGCTATATGGAGGCACAGAGGGGCACTATTGCTATATGGAGGCACAAAGCAGGGCAGTATTACTATATGGAGGCACTATTGCTATATGGAAGCACAGCGGTGGCACTGTTACTATAATGGAAACATTTTACTCTTTAGAGGCACAGGGGTAATTATTACTATATAGAGGCATAGAGGGGGTACTATTGCTACAGGGAGGCACAGAGGGTGGCATTATTACTTTGTCAGGAATAATTATTACTATATGGAGGCACAGAGGCGAGTACTACTTGAAGACTCCGGAGGATAAACTATTTTATAGAGGCTCAGAGGACTCATTGTTACTATATGGAGGCACAGAGGAGAGTACTACTACTACAGGAAGGCACAGAGAGGCAATATTACTATGTAGAGGTACAGAGGGGGCACTATCGCTATATGGAAGCACATTTCTGAGGAATATTTTTAGCCACAGAGAAGTATTTAATTTGCAATATTTCAAATTTGCAACACTGAGGAATAATAATGTTACGAGATTACAATTTATGCCTGGAAACATAACTAGATCTTAGAACAATGATTCCTTTTTTTTTTACTTGTATCCATACACTAAACCTACAGAAAGGGTCAGGGCTGCCCCTTATCACACCTTCTTTTCGCCATGGGCATTGAACCATTGGCATGTACGGGAGGGTGAGGGTTTCTTGTGAGATTACTGGCTTTAAATGTGGTTTTATTGAAGAGCGTATCTCTTTATATGCGGATGAAATGATTTTCTTTCTGGGCAATATAAAATCTTCTTTTGAAACGGGTATTAATGTGCCGCCCCTGAGGGTTGGACCGCCACAGGGATGCTGCACCTCTCTAATGGGGTGTGGTATCTCTCCTTCGAGGTAAGAACGGTGCAATGATCAGGACCTCACCTCCACATCCAACACCACACTTCTCCCACCAGAGGTGGCTAGTAGGCACTACTGTGCTGCCCCTACTGGGAATTGGGAGACTGGGGAACCAAAAGTCAGGGGGAACCATGTAGTGGGTGAGGGTGGAGGACTCACATTTAGTTTACACTTAATATTTCATATTTAATACACAGCCATCTTGGGCTCATGGTTCTTTGATTGTGATTTCCATCCCTGAACGTGGCTTCTGGGTGAACCTGCAGTGGATGGAGACACGGCCCTCGTACCCTGGCCTTGGGTCGAGGGGCAGGTTCGAGTTAACATATGTCTCAACCCGGTCAAGGACCAAGACCAAGAAGGCCCGGAGCTTAGGAGTGTAGCTCCACCGCAAAAGCATCCCAGGGGGATGCAGACAGAGCGGTATATGCCACCTGTCCTTGCTATTCTGATCTAGTCAGAGGGATTCCGGCTGCAAAAGGGGTACCGGCCCCCGACACCTGACTTTGCTACTCCACGTCCTAGTCAGGGAAGCCTGGCAGGCCCTGAGGATCCCACTGGGTAACGGACGAAGCGGAGCTGCCACCCGTACCCTTTTTCTGAGCGTAGACCAGAGGGAGACCCGGCCTATCTACACACACACAGACAGGAGAGGACTCAGTCTGAAGTCTAGGAACACTCTGGTGCAGGGTCCTGATTAAGCACTTAAATTACTCGGAGGTTGTCCGCCTCCCGTCCCTGGTGACCGCAGAACTCCGTGAGGAGCAGGAAGAAGCCTTACAGCTGCACTCTCCACCGTGAGTAAACAACCCTGGAAGTCAACCCCTATGGCCTCCGGACTCTTTATTTCTGCACCGCACCGCGCAGCACCAGACATCCTACACTACGACCCCCTCCATCCTTGTCTTCTGCCCTGAGGCCCTGCTCCACCTGTGGGGAGTAGTATCAACTTCGGCTGCCACAACATCCCGCCTCAGAGGACTGCAGCAGTGCTGGTGGCCTTCACCGGGTACCACAGGTGGCGTAGTCGATTGCAACCACTCAACCCTGATAGCCCTTACATCCTTTTTAATGTGATGGCCCTGGGCACGGAACGGGTCCAGGCCACGGCTGCACCCCACCAAAACATAGGACCCGGCTCCGAGTAACCCCCCATCTTCCCAGGGCAGGGCTGCGAGCGTCACATCACTGGCGTAGTCGGCAGGATCGCCTGCCCACAGCAATGGAAGGAAATTACCCATTGCTACCGGGTACTGTGCGCCTTACACCTTAGACTGTTCTTTCCACTTAAAATGGCGCCCGCCCAAGAAGAACAGAAGCCATAGTGCACCAGAAAGACAGTCTCCTAACACCTCCTATCGTGGGCCAGGCTCCCACATGGCACCAAAAGAGCAGACCGCCCCTTCCATCATAGACTATCCGCGGGGTAATGCCCGTCAAAATGGATGGGACGTACGAAGGCGTGCCTGTCAGCCTACCACCCTGGAGCCGTCCCAAAAAGAGGAGGGAAGGGAAAAACAACAAGGTGCGGCCATAGCAGTTGGAGTTTGGCAATCTTCAGGAGCGGACATGGACGCTGCTGGAGCGAAACAATCGGAACCTTCCGAACCCAGCCCAGATTCTTCTCCCGTCAGGGAGCAAGGCGGCACGATCCTCACAGCGGGAGATATTGAATTTCTCCACCAGGAAGCCCCGGGTCTCGCTAGAAGACTGGATGAGGCCGAGAAAGCGGCATCCACTGCGTGGCGGGAAGAAATGCTGCTGCGCTTCCGGACCCGCCGCCAAGGAGCAGCAGCTCAGGAAGAAGCAGTAACCGAGGTCGCGAGCAGCCCAGAGTCGGGTGAGTGTTCTTCCCCTGCCCCGGCTGCTGAGCCTACCGTGCCCGTACTGGACCTCATGACTGAGTATCTGCTGCCTGGCGCGGTCACCTGGGAGCAGGTCTTTGCCCCGGAGCTTGAAGCTTCTGCTATCGGCGGGGACCTGCACTGCCGCCCAACTCCTGACTCGGAAGAGCCTGAGTCTGCTGGGGTATCCAACGAACCCAACCCGGACTGGTCCGCACTTCCAGAGGACCCGCAGTAGCCCCTGCTGTCACCGCTGCCCGCACCTACAGTCACCTGGCTGGCAGCTGAAGAGTGGGCCTGGGACAACCAGGGGGGGACCTGATGGGCTTCCCCCGGGAGACCCAGGCTGAAGCGCGGAGGAGGAGCGAGCTGTGCCGTCAGCAGATCCTCCAACTCGGCCGGGAGCAACGCCAGAGGGAGGTCCGCTGCGAGCGCCTCGAGGTGCGCGCCAAGGCTGCAAAGTCCCGAGCCCGCCAGGAGGAGGCA